>NC_081191.1:16591462-16920837 GCF_902713425.1 Acipenser ruthenus | reverse complement strand
CCATTCCTCTCCAAAACCCTCGAGCGGACTGTACACCGCCAGCTCTCTGCTTTCCTGTCCAACCACTCTCTGCTTGACCCTCTCCAATCTGTCTTCCGCTCTGCTCACTCCACTGAAACCGCCCTCCTGTCTGTCACCAACTCACTTAAGTGTGCCCGAGCTGCCTCTCTCTCCTCTGTCCTAATTCTCCTCGACCTCTCTGCTGCCTTTGACACTGTTGATCACTCTATTCTACTATCATCTCTTGCTGACCTGGGAATCTCTGGCACTGCTCTGGCCTGGTTCTCCTCCTACCTCTCCAACCGCACTTACCAGGTAACCTGGCGTGGAGCAACCTCCACACCTCACCCTCTCTTAACTGGAGTCCCCCAAGGGTCAGTCTTGGGTCCTCTCCTGTTCTCTCTCTACACCCGCTCCCTGGGCCCCCTCATAGCATCCTATGGTTTCTCATACCATTTCTATGCTGATGATGCTCAGATTTTCCTCTCCTTCCCCACCTCTGACTCCACAATCTTCTCCCGTATCTCTACCTGTCTGTCTGCTATTAACTCCTGGATGCACTCGCATCACCTCAAACTCAACCTCTCTAAATCTGACCTCCTTTTCTTTTCCTCCTCCTCCCCCTCCTCTGATCTCTCTCTCTCTCTGTTCCTCTGGAATCTACCACACTCTCTCCCTCTTCCTCCGCTAAGAACCTTGGAGTCACCCTGGACCCCTGCCTCTCTTATTCCCAACACATCTCCACTCTGGCACGCACTTGCCGATTTCTTCCTGAGCAACATCCGAAGAATCCGACCCTTCCTCACCAACTATGCTACCCAGCTCCTGGTCCAGGCCCTGGTACTCTCCCGCCTAGACTACTGCAACTCCCTCCTGGCTGGCCTCCCTGCGTCCGCCACCTGTCCGCTCCAGCTCATCCAGAACTCTGCTGCCCGCCTGGTGTTCTCTCTGCCTCGCTTCGCCCACGCTACTCCACTACTCCGCTCGCTCCACTGGCTCCCGATCACTGCTCGCATCCAGTTCAAGACTGTTGTACTAGCCTACAGATGCCTTGACCAGACTGCACCCAGCGACCCTCATCTCTCCCTACACCCCCACTCGACCCCTCCGCTCCGCCTGCACTAGAAGACTGCCTCCGCTACGCTCCCCTGCCTCCAGAGCCCGCTCCTTCTCCACCCTTGCTCCACAGTGGTGGAATGACCTTCCTACAGATGTCAGGACTGCCCAGTCCCTGACCACATTCCGGCGCCTCCTTAAGACTCACCTCTTCAAACAGCACCTGTAGAACTCCTCTGTTTGTATCCTGGGACACTATCACCCTTCATGTAAATGTGCTTTATTTTGCTCTTATCTGCCCCCTATTTTACTGCATTTAATCCTGTACTTCAGAATACTGTAATCTGCCAAGTGTTTAACCTGTAGTATTTTGTATTTAATCATATCCTGATGTAACTATCACTATTTAATCATATCCTGATGTAACTATCACTATTATCTGCTGTATTATTGAATTGTGGTTTGTCACACTTGAACAAAAGTTATTGTATTTCTTGCTCTTATTGTATTACTTGCATTGTAACACTTGAAATGTATTTGCTTACGATTGTAAGTCGCCCTGGATAAGGGCGTCTGCTAAGAAATAAATAATAATAATAATGATAATAATATTACCACCTCCATGCTTGACATTAGGTACGGTGTTTGTTTGTACGCCTCACCGACCTTCTCCAAACGTAACGACTATCAGCGTTACCAAATTGTTTTTTTGTTCCATTGCTCCACAAAACCTTTGACCAGAACTCGTATCCATCATTCAAATGCGGTCTTGCAAACTTTAAATCATTTGTACTTGTGATGTTTTCCTAAGAGTGACTTTTTCCTTGGCCTGACATGCAATACTCGACCGATAGTTGAAATGGAAACCCCAGTTCCACTTGCAGCCAATTCACTTTGAATATCTTTGGCAGTCAATCTCAGATTGTTATTAACCTACCTCACAATTCTTCTGCTTGTTCTTGGTGAAAGAACCTTCTTTCTTCCAGGCCGAGGGAGTGTTGTGACAGTACCATGAGTCTTGTACTACTTGATAATAGAAGCAATATTTGAAATTGGGATACTCAAATGCTTGTAAATCTTCTTGTATCCTTCGCCAGCTTTGTCAATAAATATTGTTCTGCTTAAGGTCGTCAGACAGCTCTTTCCTTTTTCCCATATTGACTTATTGGTTATGACGGCAATCATCCTAAGCCTAACCCTTTTATACTCTTACGAATGTTCACCTACAATCCAACATATTCTAGACTTTTCTAGAATTAGGTTCTGCATTATCCTATTGAAATTTCTAGCACCTTGTAGACAATGCTATCATAGCATCAAAGGGTATTTTTGGAGTTTTGACAAAAAAAAATTGCTGAAAGATAATTGTAGACATCTATTTCTTGCAACTTTTTTTTTTTCCCTCATCCACAAAAGCAAAGGTCTTGCTCCAAAATATTGATCCTATAGTTTGTTTTTGAAATGTCTAGGAATTACACATTTCCATTGGGGTGTGTAAACTTTTGACTGTGTGTGTGTAATATATATATATATATATATATATATATATATATATATATATATATATATATAATATTATTACACAGAGAAAGCATGCAGGAGTACACTTTTCTATCTGCATGGGATTTTCTATCTAGTAGGTAGAATTAAGAAATGCAATTTTAAATGCATGTATGTATTTCTGTGCATTTCTCTTGTTGTACAGAGCATCAGCTAAACATAAATGTGTTGGCCTATTATAGAGTGAAAATGGCTTTTTTACTTTCTCCGCCTTCATGTCCAGTCAGACAAGTGTACTTGTCAGCAGTTACCAAGATCCACAGGGCCTCTGATCTCCTAAGATCACATGTCTAGGGTGTTAAAACGCCCTGTTCCCAAGACCGCTTTGTGATGCTGACTGGGGGCATTTCTCACAGTTTACCTTGACCCTCAACCAACTGAGAGCTGGTTTTGTGTGTACAGTAGAGCTAGGATGGCTGAAATTAGCCTTGATCCACCACAGGTTGTCTGCATTAAGACAGCTTTGCATCGAATATCTGCATTTTGTACTAAAAAGATGTCCAAAGACCTATGCTGTGCATTTCTGTATTACCCTTAATCTTTTGGACAGTATGTGTTTCATCTTGAGAAGAAATATATGATGCATGCTGATCTGATTATATAAAAAAAAAAAATTGTTGCAAGTTACTGTAAGATGTAATATGTGAAATCATTTTGGCCTTGCGGTGCCTTGATGATCAAGTTTGCTAATCACTTTCTTTTATTTTACAGATAACATCAGAGCTTTCCAGTAACTGTAAACCCAGAGGTAAGCCAGGCCTTAAGTGCTGAAACAGCTGAATGAGGTGACTACTTAAAGAAAGGAAAACAAAATGTCTTAACCTGTGATTCCTCCTGACGCTCCATCCTGTTCACATTCAGATGTGACCCACAGAGGACACCTAGTAGAAGGACGTTCCGGCAAGTTGGCAACACGCAAGACATGAGTTTACAGAAGCACCAGCAGATGGGCTCCGACAGAGACCTGCAATCTGCCGCCTCATCAATCAGCCTGCCTTCAGTCAAGAAGGCACCAAAGAAACGACGCCTTTCACTGGGCTCCCTGTTCCGCCGGAAAAAGGACACCAAGAGGAAGTCACGGGACCTGAACGTGGGAGTGGACGGCATTGCCAGCATTGAGAGCATCCACTCGGAAATGTGCAATGAGAAGAACTCTGCCTTCTCCACGGCTGGAGCCGCTTCCGTGAGCGGAGCCGGCATCGCCCTGGCAGGTGTCGCCACCTCCTCCACATCTTCCTCCTCCCACAGCAAGCTGAGCGGGGACTTCCTGGAGTGCCCACTGTGCCTTTTGAGACACGCACGAGACCGTTTCCCTGAGATAATGACCTGCCACCACCGGTCGTGTGCCGACTGCCTGAGGCAGTACCTGCGCATCGAGATCTCAGAGAGCAGGGTGAACATCAGCTGCCCGGAGTGCTCGGAGCGCTTCAACCCCCACGATATCCACTTGATCCTTAATGACGACCAGCTCATGGAGAAGTACGAGGAGTTCATGCTGCGTCGGTGGCTGGTGGCCGACCCAGACTGCAGATGGTGTCCTGCGCCGGATTGCGGGTAAGGACATGCTTGTAGTACTTTTCTGCCGCTTGACGTTTGTGCAGCAGTATTTTGCTTTTAAGGAATGAGACACACCAAGGTGTGAGTTGTTGTGAAATTACTGCACTGGTAGGTGCGCTGTCTCATGCTGTGTATAATTGTAAACAAATCGAAACCAAAGGCCAGTTTCATCACCATTTAAAAATGTCACTAATGTTATAATAAGCACACAGTTCAGGCAGTTTTGCTTTTAATTCAGACACTGCTAAAATATATATCTTGTCAATGTATGTCAATAATTAAGAAAAAAACACTTGGAATGTCTCCTTTTGGAGCTTAACTTTGTGAAACCTCTTTATGCTAAAGGATGTTTTTATTTCAATCCAGAGGCATGTATGGTGCATCCTTTGAAAAATTGTTATCGGTGTCTTACATTTACCTAGTGAACACAGTACAATTCAAACATGGACAGCTCTGTAACAGCAGGTATTTAATACTAGAATATACAAATAAGGTTATTGGATTTATTGTATCTTGCACACAGCAAATATTAATATCACTTTTATATATGAGCTGAAATGAGGGTCATTTGTTTTTGAACTAATTGTGTTGTACGACCTGGTGGGGTGTGCTGCCTGCAGTAATGCTGCCCTCCAGGTGGGATTTTGTAATTTGTACAACTAATATATAAGCGGCACTCTGCAAAGTTTAATACAATTTTATGGTCCGGTATAAAAGCTTTTTAAATTGGGGGGGGGGGGGGGGGATTACTTTTAAAATAGGCAACTGGTCATGAACTACAGTAAGACCTGTTTAAGAAGGCTGTACATTACCAACCACTGTTGATGGAACTCATTCTTCAAACGTGTTAATGCCATTTTAAAGAGTTGGTGTGTCATCATATGTTCCATCTATGCCACCCGCAGCAGTGGTGTCACATTCCTGTCATGTTTCAGTCTCCTGCTTCTAAAGAATTCTCTTGGGGTGTGGCTCATATCCAGAGCCTTGTGTCATGTCCCCTCAAGTGCCTCTCAGTGGATCTTCTGTTGCTATGACTGCGTGGTTTTTTGCACTGCTGCATCAAAGCACAAAGCTGATGAAAGCACAGAGGCTCACAAGGTAACTTGCTGTGTAAGAGAAAAGCCTTTTCTGCAGTTCATGACACCGGTGATCTTCACATTCATGCCACCATTTTTGCGCCAACTTCTTACGGTATCTGGGTCATTCCATACTAATGGGGTACATTCTGCCGTATTGATACAACTGGTCAAATATATTTAAATATATAGATGTCCCTGTATAAATAAATGTATACATATTATTGTTAAACCTTACAGATTTACTAAACTTCATATTATAGAAAAATATAATCTAAAAATAATTATGCATATACATTTTCAAGATCACGCCATCAGCTATTAACAAAATGGCATTTTAAAGTAAATTTCAACCTCAAAACATCCCAGAAAATAGGAGCGCCTCAGATGTCTACAGTCGCTGTAAGTAATACAGAGAGAAGTACTGTCGGACAAGCATGTGGAAGGATACGTCACAAAAAAGAACCTAAATAAATTCAGTTAGTCAATAAAGATTATAGTTAATTGTGCTGTAACATTGAAGTATAGAAGCAATAAGACCCTCCACATCGGGCATTACCAGGCATTATACGACCATTTGGTTGTAATAATGTCTCCCAAACGGTTGTGTAATGCCCCCTCTGTTGGGTCTTACTGCTTACATACACAATAACAAATATTGTGTAGAATAAATATGTAATTAACAAAACTGATACATTTCTTATTTTCCTGCCCTTCATCAAAATTAGTTTTAACCCATATTCTAAAACATTTAGAAACATAAATATATATATAGATAGAAATCTATCTATATATCTATCTATCTATCTATCTATTTCAAATGTGGGATTTTGTTTGTCCATGTTATGTTTTATTATCACATGATCATGGTGTTCAACCAGCTTTTGAAGATGAAATGCAGAAGGAAACTATCAGAAAATAGACACTATATAGATTGCTCGAGTTCATTTTATTTTGCCTGTTTTTGAATTTTTTTTTGTTGGTCTTGTCCCACTTTTTGTACCCCATCACCATGGAATGACCCATCTCTTAGTAGGTAAAGCACACTGGCCCCTTGTGTTCCTTGTGATGCAATGCACATTTTCTTTCAGACCAGTCATTACGCCTTTATAAGGCCTGCCTATTTGTAAATGGTAACTGTAACAGATGTGTTCTGTTACTGTGTGGGTCTCCGCTGAGAAACAAGAGAGGCGGAGGGTTTGCGAAAACACTGCTCAGGCATCAAGGTTTTATTATTTACAGGGAGTCGGATGTAGTATGTGGCTGCCACTAGGGTACCAACAATGGTAGCCCTAGTGCGGAAGTATACATACAATACTGTACATAATAACAAAAGGCCAAAGCAAAACCCTGAGGAAACGGCTAACAAAACAAAAGGTGGCCAAGCTGGGGTCAAGTGCTGCTCCCACTAAAAGGGAGATCCTGCTTCAGGAACCTTCTCCCAACACAAATTTAAATAAACCTGTGTGGGATTAAATGTAATCCCTTTCTTATTTACCAAAGATGGGTGGTGCTCGGTCTTGATTCACCCACCCTGGTTCAACACAAATCATAAGGTTTTCAGTTTGTAAACACACAGCTTGGTACAGCACAGAACAAAGGACTGGCTTTCCAGACTGTTTTTAAAGGCAGATGACCAGGGTTCATTGATGATCAATTATTCAACTGACATCTGGCCACCTGCTGCACATTCGTTTTCAATTAGGCAGGGCGTGAAGTCTCACCTCCAAGCCCTGCCGTTCAACACATACTTTAATTTAGAAAATTAAACGTATGAATCAAACAAATGGTATTTACAGTCAAACATATTCTTTACAGGGGCAGGCCTTACCCCTGCCAAAGTAACCGATTCAGTGTTTTATTTTAAAATTTCAGACAGACAAATGGAAATTGTTAGTTGTATCAGAACTTGAGACTACAGTTATTTTACTGGTAACAACTGGCAATGCTCCTGTGAACACGTTGGATTTTAGTTTACAGTAAGTTGTCAGATATGCATGTTGCATATAATTTGTTCGCTGTGTGTTGCAGTCTAAAGCTAATTTTCATGTTTATTCAACACCTTCATACACATTTAGTAATTTAAATACTCCTAAAAACTACTTACAATAGTTATAGCCAAGTGTAATGTTTTAATTCAAATGGTTGGCTGGATTAAGACTCGTCAAGATCGTTGCCATTGAACAGGCACTCCTGTTGGGTCTTCCTTTTTGACGCAAAAGGAAAACCTAGTTTGAATGGCTCCTGTGGTCTGTTGTTAATGAAAGCTTGGCTTGCAGGTTAATAACATCTAGATATTCAACATGTTGCCCATAGTGGATATACATGGGATGAACATTACTTTTTTCTTAAAAAAAACAAAAAAAAAAAAAAAAAAAAAAAAAAAAAAACTTTCTATGTTATGGAATTGCTGACATAGAGAATGTTCTGTAAAATATAAGCTAATCCTTATCCATGTTTCAGGATGTTTTCAGTCATAATGGGGGAAAGATTGACTTTCTCACTGTTGCAGACTCTTGGTAGGCAGGTGTGTGAATAAATTCATGTATTTATATTTTGTATTGGGGCGGTACTTTTCAATAAATAAATGAGTGACAAACCTAACTTTTAAAACAATGAAAAACATTGGATTTAAATGCTATGCATTCATACAAGTTTTATTTCCTTCGAGTCTGTCATTAGCTTTTAATATCTGCTGTTGCTTTCATTTACTCTCTTCATTGCGGTAATTCTTATATTGGCTCTCGCTGGCAAAAGGTCCCTATGGTGTATCAACAGCAAGGTTGCTATGGTTATGAATTTAACTGATCTTTGACTGAGGCAGGATAAGTGCAAATTGGGTTATGTTTGAGTCTCCCAAGCTGTGCGTCTTGATGGGCTTAAACATACTGGCTTAGAAGAATTTCTAGATTTATTTCCTGTAATTTTGGATGTAAAGTATGTCTACCTCGGCTGCACCTACTGTAGCTGGAAGTGTACTTTTAGTAGCATACGCCACTGTTTTCTGGAGTGCCCAGTAGTCCAGCATAAACATACTGTCTTGTCGTGTTTTTTTTTTTTTTTTTCTTCCCTGTCGGTTTCTGAATTGTTTTAGCTACAAGAAGCATCGTAACCATGCCTGTAAAACATTACATGCCTCAGCTATATTATTTAAGACCAGAAGCAAGGGGATACCAAAAGGCAATTTGATTCAGTCACCTATCTGTTTTACAGCCTCTAAAACCATTGCAATTCTAACCATGAAAACTGGGAATGAGTAGTTGCCACGCTAAAATGCTGAACATTAGCTTGTCCTCAATTAGTGGCAACTGCTCAAAGCTAGACCCTTATGAACCACATGGCAGAGAAGTTGGGATAAAATGAGCCCCATTTCGATCCTTTCTGTTCAACATGCCTTTGGGGGGCACTTGCAAACATCAGCAGTTTAGTTGCTGGGCTGCAGTCCACCACAATCGGTGATCCTTCTAGAAGATTAAAACAGCATCCATTTTCTTATGAAAGGCTTCTGATTTTACTCTGTTAGTATTCCTCACTTTTGTTCTTTTGTATAATGCAGTGGTGCATACCACTACCCTTCCCACAGCTGTTAAGTTTGTCTGGTTTTCATACTTTGGCTGATTTTCTTTATTATAAATTCTGTATTGGTGAAGCCAACATGCAGATGTCTGGTTTAGATTACTCACCAGAGCCGCGCCATTTCCTCAGAACATACTGAGAGCAAAATACTTTTGAGCGTGTGTGGTAGCAGCAGGAGCTAAAATGTGAAGGAGGCAGTGTGACTCAGAGTGTAATGAAATAAGCATGCTTCCTCTGTAGGAGGCCCAGAAATTTTAACTAGGCAACTGTAAAAGTTCAACAACAAAAAGCTGCATGTTTTTATTTAAATACACATGTAATCATTTTATAAGAGTTTAGATTCAAATACAGTTTGACTGGATTGGCTTCATTAACAGCAGTCCCTATATATGAAAACCTTTCTTTTTAAATGATTAAGTTACAGCTTTGTAAAAAGGGATCCGTTATTTTTCTAAACTGTCATAGCCCCCTACCCCTTCTGTTGCATTTCATGCATATTGAGATTTCAAACATGAATACCAGCCTGGAGTTTGCAACCTAGATTCATTCACAATACGTTTTAGTTATAGAACTTAGACTTAGTCTAAAGGAAATCAAAATTTTACCCTGATTTGTTTCAGTAGTGGTGCCTACTGTGTGTTTTTTCTGGCATAATCTTGTATTGAGCATACCATTAAGTGGAAACTTTGAGTTCTCTGAATGTGTGAGAACACATCTGTGGAACATTTTGACTGAGCAGCTGCATGTTGGGCCCAGATCCTGGAATTGTAAATGCTTTTTGATCTAGCACCCAAAGATGAAACAAACAGGAAAAACCCAGGAACCTGGCTGCTGCACTCGGGTAGCCACTTTCCCCATCCGTTATAAATCCTAGTACTGGCAATTATTTTACCCCTTTTTTCCCCCCAATTTTGGAATGCCCAATTATTCAACCCGGCTCACCACTGCAACCCCCGCGCTCGGGAGCGGAGTGCCTTTACTGGATGCGCCACTCGGGAGCCCCTTAGGGATGGGGGATTCTTTTAATTTTAAAACATTTATTGAAAATATAATGTAAAACTTAATGTACAATGAAGAAGGTACTGTCTGCATGACTTTCTTAGTTTTATCCCAAATTATTGTTGGTGCTTGGCATTCTGCTTTGCACCTTGTACCCTGTAGTATCCGGTTGTGGATCTTACTTGCAGTACCAAGACTACATTTTAAAGGGCAACGTTCTCTACTGTTCATAATAATTCTAATACATTATTTAAATAGCTGCTTAGAATCTGTAAAAAAAAAACTGGAAAGTCTGGTCTGTATTGTGCACACTGCCCACTAATGGTACCCAACCTCGTATTTTATCTATTTTTAAATTGTTTTATTTCCCCTTATTCTTATTTATTTTAACATGGGAGATAGATGACCGGATGCTTCAGGTCAAAGCTACTTAATCAAAGTGTACAAATGCAAGTTTTATTTTTATATTTTATTTATTTATTTATTTATTTATTTATTTATTTATTTATTTATTTGCTTTACAGGTATGCAGTGATAGCATTCGGCTGTGCCAGCTGTCCAAAAATTACTTGTGGCCGTGAAGGGTGTGGTACAGAGTTCTGCTACCACTGTAAACAGATCTGGCATCCTAATCAGACTTGTGATGCTGCTCGTCAGCAGAGGGCACAGAGCCTACGTTTGAGGACAATCCGTTCTTCATCTCTCAGTTACAGCCAGGAGTCTGGTGCAGCAGGTATTGTTGTGGTTTTCCCTCTGTCTTTGTGCCAGACATGTCCGCCTGTGTACATCATCAATGAGTAAATATCTCACATTCTACATACGTGCTTTTAAACAAAAATGACCAGTGTTGATTTGCAAAGATAGCCAATTAGAGATCAGACCTGAGATCAGACCTGATATATGGTTAGCTAATAAATTGAATAATAACACCTTGGTTAACTTTGTTTGTTGAAATGACTTTGCTTTTACGGAATAACTTATTTTGACCTAGGTTTAAATATTCTTTTTGTATTGAGTATGAAGAAATATAGGGCAAGGATGTTAAACTATTTGTATTGTGACCTCATATTTAGCAGAATTTCCTATATTGTGTTGTACCCCCTAGTATTTATTTGTTTATTATTTGTTTATTTAGCAGACACCTTTATCCAAGGCGACTTACAGAGACTAGGGTGTGTGAACTATGCATCAGCTGCAGAGTCACTTACAACTACGTCTCATCCGAAAGACGGAACACAAGGAGGTTAAGTGACTTGCTCAGGGTCACACAATGAGTCAGTGGCTGAGGTGGGATTTGAACCGGGGACCTCCTGGTTACAAGCCCATTTCTTTAACCACTGGACCACACAGCCTCTGTTTAGCTCTGTTTGGTGCTTGAAATGCATATTTATATACAGGATAGATTAGTAGAAAGGTTCCAATCCCAGCTCAACCCGTGTACAGGAACAGTGTTTGAAATTGAATCTTCGTGTCTTTTCACATCTTGTATTGTGGATAATTCTTATCCATTTTAAATGCCTACTGCAGTATTGCTGTCTGTTAATAGTGTGATTTCGTCTTCCTTTCCAGCTGATGATATTAAGCCCTGTCCAAGATGCGCTGCTTACATAATCAAGATGAATGATGGAAGCTGCAATCATATGACATGCGCGGTGTGTGGCTGTGAGTTCTGCTGGCTCTGTATGAAAGAGATCTCTGACTTGCACTATTTAAGGTAATTGAACATTATGTGAGAATGCAGAGCCACATCTAAACTTTAATTCTCCCACTTGTTTCTGATTTAAATTTGGTCAGTTGTATTCAGTTCTAGCAAAAACACATTTCTAGCCTATTGCACCTTGGTTTCTGATCTCATCAGGATTCATTTAGAAGTGAACAGATGTAGATGTGCAGTCAGTACTTGGCTTGGCGCCCTGACTGTCCAGTAGTGGGAACCACCTGTGTACTCTTCAAACACCCTGCCAGTGTTTGGGGGGTGGTGGTGTGTTGATGGAGGTGCCTCCCTTCGAATTGCACATTAAACTGAGATCCTGTCTGTTTTGGACAATAAATACCACACCATACTTTTGCTGCCAATTGATCGGTGATATCGGTACGAGACAAGTATGTAGTGCTTTGGAAACCTTGAAGGTAGTTGTATTTGGTGTATGCAGAGTAATGAATTACTCTAAATCTCATCTCCCAACAGCCCTTCAGGATGTACATTTTGGGGCAAGAAGCCTTGGAGTAGGAAAAAGAAGATTCTGTGGCAACTGGGTACTCTGGTGGGGGCCCCTGTTGGGATTGCATTGATCGCAGGGATAGCTATTCCAGCCATGATCATTGGCATCCCTGTATATGTGGGAAGAAAGGTAGGCATTGTTTTTAAAAGAGGCAACAATTCTATTCCATTTTTATAAATCATCAATTTTGTAATGGCAGATTTAAACAGCTGCCAATAAAATATGTTCAACAGTGACAAACTCTTTTTTTATGGGGTCTGTGTCTGATGTCGCATCATAGATGCATATTTGTGAAACTAGCTTCTTTTTACTGAGATGATTTTAAATGCACTGTTTTTTATATACTCCATAGTTTTACATTAAAATAAGGCTAGAAATCAAAGTTGTTTGCTATACAAATTAATACTGTCCTTTACATGAGTAAACTTGCATACCAGTGCCAATGTTGTTTTTGGTATTCAGAAGTTGCGTATTAAAGCTGTTTTTCTTTGTTCAAGATTCACAACCGCTATGAAGGAAAGGATATTTCAAAACACAAGAGGAATCTGGCAATTGCTGGTGGCGTCACTTTGTCTGTAATAGTTTCTCCAGTGGTTGCGGCAGTAACTGTAGGTAAGCACTGAAACAAAACTTGTAAACTAACTTAGTCCTAGCAGGAGCTCTGGTGATGGTTTGGAGTTTGTTTTAACAAAGTAAAAAAAATATTTGTCCCTTTAGTAGGAGTGCAGTCTAAAAGAATAGTCTGGCTTTCCATCCCAGTCATGGTGATTTTCTGGTCTATGTGCTTCTGTAAGTCACATAATCTTACACCTGGCCTGACTTAAAGTGGAGTGTGCCAGCCAGATGGAATCAAGTCCCTGAAATGTACTTTTTGCCCTTTTTTTCCCTCTAAAAAATAATTAATGATAGCTGTGTTAAATGAAAAGACAAGAGTACCAAAAAATGCATTCTTTACTACAGTAAATTGCTTTGTTGCACATGCAAATTTTCAGTGATTTGACATTGTAGGAATTGGAGTTCCCATCATGCTGGCCTATGTCTATGGAGTTGTTCCCATTTCCCTGTGCCGCAGTGGAGGCTGCGGGGTTTCAGCAGGCAACGGGAAAGGAGTGCGGATAGAATTCGACGAAGAAAATGATGTCAATGTGGGAGGTGGAAATGCTGCCACTGGTGAGGCTTATTTCACTGGAGGAATAGGATCCATCCATAACCCTGTGTTGTTTTCAAGGCTGAACCCAAGTTCTGCTGCCCTTGCTTTGTTTGGGATATAGCAGAAGCTGGTTTATTATCAACTAGATACAAGAAGAGTGTTCCTTCCAACTGGATTGAATGTAACAAAAATTGCAACACTTCCAAACTGTTAGCTGCTGCTGTTTTACCTCCAGATACAGTCTTGATTTAAATTGTTCCTAAGTTTTTATGTTTATTGTTTCACTTATACACAAGCTATATAACTATTGAAGCAGTTTAGTCGATTCTTCAGATTTTTTTTTTTTTTAAATTGACCAGATACTACGTCTGTAGCAGAAGCCCGTAACAACCCCAGTATTGGCGAAGGCAGTGTGGGAGGGATGACTGGGAGCCTGAGTGCCAGCGGCAGCCACTTGGACCGGATTGGAGCAATACGGGATAACCTGAGTGAAACTGCCAGCACTATGGCACTGGCTGGGGCCAGCATCACAGGCAGCCTTTCTGGAAGTGCCATGGTCAACTGCTTTAACAGGTATGGTTAGGCATTTTTAAACAGGACCATAACTGGTTCTTTGTTATAAAAGTTCAATGTTTGAGCAAGATGACATTTTCATCACTGTCATCTTACTTGACAATTTAATCTTATGTTTGCATTTTTTTCCTGTTCCAAATTGATGTTGCTCATGTAATTTGATGGCAGAGTTTATTTGCTTGTTTTTTTCAGGTTGGAGGTGCAGGCGGATGTACAGAAAGAACGCTACAGTCTGAGTGGTGAATCGGGCACAGTTAGTCTGGGGACAATCAGTGACAATGCAAGTACCAAGGCAATGGCTGGATCCATTCTCAACTCCTACAATCCTGTGGACAGGTAAGAGAAGATTCAAAAGATGAATAAGTGCATGATAAACTCTTATGAGATGTGGTGGTGAAAAAAGTGTTTTTTAATGCATTTAAAAAAAATACTAATAATAAATAATTAACACTGACCAGTTAAGGAGTAAATATACTGTACAGTCATAGGTTTGTTCCAAAACTTCAAAAAGGCTTTATGCACACCATATGAAACTGTTGCTGCTCATGTAGGACAGATGTCAAATTACTAAAATTTCAGTTTAAGAAAATATATATATATTTTTTTTTTTTTAAATGAATGTTTCAGAGATGGAAACAGTATGGAAGTGCAAGTGGACATTGAATCAAAGCCTGTTAAATTCCGACACCACAGTGGGAGCAGCAGTGTGGATGATGGCAGCAATCTGGGCCGTAGCAATGCTGTTTGCACATCCTCATGCCTACCGGAAAACAAGTGCAGTGCCACCAAGTGGTCCAAGGATACAACTGCGGGGAAGAAATGCAAAGGCAAGCTACGAAAAAAGGGTAGTACAAAGATAAATGAGACCAGAGAAGACATGGATGCTCAGCTTCTCGAACAGCGGAGCACCAACTCGAGTGAATTTGACTCTCCTTCCCTGAGCGACAGCATCCCCTCCGTAGCAGATTCACATTCAAGCCACTTCTCAGAGTTCAGCTGCTCTGATATGGAGAGTATGAAAACTTCCTGTAGCCATGGTTCCAGTGACTACCACACCCGCTTTGCCACAGTCAGTCCCCTTCCTGAGGTGGAGAATGATCGCTTGGAAAACTGCCCTATTCCTGTATCCACTGCGCCCCTACAGAGTTCAGAGGTCACACAGTTAGGCTATATAGCGGAGGAGAACGTCAGCATTGTGAACTCGACCGATGTGAACTTTAAATCGGGGGAATCTTTAAAGGAAACCAATAACAACCATCACCAGCCACCCAGTGTAGTGAAGAACACATGTATTCAGACTGAAATCTAATACCTTAAGTGCTACAAATACTGTTCTATTTGAACTTGTCATTCACTTCCCCAGCTAACAAAAGAGGTTATTCACATGATAGGAGCTGGTGTTTATTTTTGACCAGCCTTGGGATCATTTTTGAAAGCTAGATTCAATCTAAATGTCTAGGTAAAGGGGTAGCATACTAATATAGATCAAGGTTCTAATGGCAAATTTCTAATGAAAGCAAAAGTGATGCAGGATTGGAAAAATAGTTCAGATGTATACTGATTCTTGTTTGTTTTTTAAACTACCCAAATGTTGCTGGAAATGTGTTTCTTCACACAGCATTAAAACATTGCATCCCAGGAACAGTAAAGTAACGACTGCCACTCTGAGGAGTGACCGACCTGGTTACCTGTCCTCCTCCTTTTCTCGTCTTGTTTAGTTGTTGGTCTATAGACCCTAGCGTTGTTAATGTGGTTTAGCATTCTGTTTTGTGGTTTGAGAAGACAACCACTGTGCCACTCTTTTATATATGTCCAATCAAACTCATGGGTGGGATAGCACCACAGACAGTCGGAGTTAAAACCCTGCAGAAGCCAAAATAGGTCTAGGTTTAACTTGATAGGGACCAGGCAGTTGTAAAGGATCTGGATTCACATCTCATATTTCTGAAACTGTGGCTAAAATGTGTACATTGTCTGTGAAAGGGGTGTGTACTACAAGTTGTAACTGGGAGGGAGCCTGCAGTGACGGGATTGGTGCTACTCACTTTGTAGAGTAATAGGACTCTGTTAAACTCCCTTTAATTGCAATGGAACTGTGTACTATTAATTGATTTCAAAGGTGTGTTTTTTTTTTGTTGTTTTTTCAGCAGATAAATCCACCTCACAGATTTAAAATTGACTTTATCTTTGACTCATGGTGCCTTTTGAAACAACCTTTTTTTTCCCCCTATTTCTTCATGTCTTCAAAAGTTAAATGTTTAGCAGAATGTCTTTCTGGCCATGGTAAGAAAGATGCTATAGTTAGTCCTGTACCGTGATAGACCTAATGCGTAAATTACTTTTAATTGCCTACCAAAGACAGCACTCAGGCTTTAGATGACCCTTATTAACATAACACTTACTGTAAGAGGTCTATTTTGTAACACATGCCCAACTGTGGTATATTGTAGACTAAATGCACAAACCTTACTTGGGGATCACATGAGAAGAATGAGGAGTATATAAATAGCTGTTTTGTATATGCTTAATGATACGAACGCAAATAATACAAGCCAGAGATGGCCTAGGCACCTTCACTGTTAATTTCACTACATTAATGTACTGCATTGCAAAATCATATTGGGAATACATTGTATTTTATTTAAATTTTTATATATATATATAATATATATATATATATATATATATATATATAAATTAGTGTGCTCAATTATTTTACCCCCCAAAATGTTTTTCTCTACCCAATTTGGAATGTCCAGTTTTTTTTTTTCTTCCCCTTACCGCAACAATTCCCCACACAGCTCGGGAGATCCAAAGGTTCAGTGGGCATCCTCCACGACCAAGCCAGCTTTCACTTTTTTACACCCAGGACCTGGGATGCAGATGTCAATGAGCTACTGGCCTCTGGAGGACAAAGGCCAGGTGTCTGCTGTGAGCTACCTGGGCGCCTGACCAGCAGGGTTCGCTGTTACGCCATTGAGAAGCAATCCTTGCTGTTTTTTCCTCCCTAACCCACTGGACCACCAGAGCCAATGCGACGCTCCCTTTGGAATCCCCAGCAAAGATTGGTGAATGCGCACACCCAGGACGCGAACCTGATATTGGGAATAAATTTGAATGCCAAAACTGGGTTTTGTTCTAGTTTTGTTTCTTGTTAATGGCAACATCAAAGTTAGTGCTGCTGAAAGTTAATTCTTGACTGATAAATGCCACAGCTGCAGACTTTGTGTCTCCCATTTCTTTACTATGATTTGAAAACTAATGCCAGGTTATATTTCAGATTTGTTGCAGAAAGGCTTAAGGTGTATTTGTAAATGTGTTTGCTAATTTTGCTTTATAATATGCGTGTAAAATGCATATCTGAAAATTAAAAATCTAAAGATGGCTACTTTTTATTGTCTTGATATTTTATTGAATGGGTTTATTGATGTGAAAGGAACATCACCAATTGAATGTGCTCTTGATCTACGACTAAACAGTTTGTAATGATGCAGGTTTAACAGAAATGAGAATTATTCTGAAGCTACAGTGGCTCTCAAAAGTTTTCACCCCCGTTGGACTTTTCCACATTTTATTGTGTTACAACATGGAATCAAAATGGATTTAATTAGGAGTTTTTGCCACTGATCAACACAAAAAAGTCCATAATGTCAAAGTGAAAAATAAAATCTACAAATTGTTCTAAATTAATTACATGGGGAATTCCTCTCTGCAGAATGCTATTTACAGAGAGAATAAACTAACAATGCCTGCATCTCTTTGCATAAGAATATTTTTGCTTTTGGTGCTGATGGAAATGTCAGAGAATGTAAATTGAACTACTCCATTGAGGGAACTCAAGTCAGTAGTTGCATGTTTACACTTTGGATTAGCAATTCTTTAGATCTACATTTTATATAAAAAAATAAATATATACAACAGGCAGACAGACTGCATATACCCAGAGGACCAAGTTTCAATACAATAGGTTCTTTATCAGTGACACTCAGACGTTCATACAATAATCTCCATTTATCCACCAGTGGGGTATAATACAGTAAATGTGTTTACATATTGTGTGGTGTGTTTTTTGTGTTTTTTTTTATCCAGAGAATTCCATTTTTACATATTTCTACACAAGAACTGCATACAAGGTTATGATGAAACTGGAAAAGGTCATTCTTGCACTACACAGAATTTAGCCCATAATACATGTCAATATACACAGCAGGTCTATTTCAGTTGCACATAGTGATCTAAACCTGGGTTTCTATGAGTTACCAGGTACATTTCCCCCTCGGCCAGTGTGATGTCTGTCTTTATATATGACCTTAATCCCAGCACTCATCACGATTACATTTTATGATGTTAACCAAAGCAAGGGAAACATACAGGCTGATTTTGGCCTACTAGTTAATATTGCTCCAGTTTCCATATAGTAATACAGCCATAACCTAATCAGAAAGGACAAAAAATGATGTTCAATGTCATGTTTATTTAACATTCTAAAGCTCACTGATCTGACAAATATTTTATATTTATCATCAACATCCAAACTCTCATTGGAGTTTTTCAGAAGTGTGTAAGTCATCATGTGGGTTTGGGAATTGGTGATGATGTCTGAGAAACTATTTTAGTGTGACTGACACTGGGCACAGCAGCCCACAATTAGGGCGTGTGTGTGTGTGTGACACTGAGGATTCTTTAAGCAACTTTAATTTCCTCATTAAGTTAATCTTGTTACGATTTAACACATGTAAAAAAAAATTGCTGATTTCCACTATATATATATATAATTTTCTTTTGGTGGCGGAGTGTAAAAAATATGCGCAAAAGCTGTATGAAATGCTTGTTTAGGAATGGTACATACTGTATATATGGTATGGTTTTTCACATTTTTTGAAGGTCAAAACTGGCCATGTGTTCCTCTCCTAATTATTAAAAAAGAAGCGAATGACTTATTAAATTAAGTGGACTTTTAGATGTCTTAATGAATTTAGCTGAAAATCCAGATGTATTTTTATTTTTTACATTTTGTCTTGTTTTAATGCATTTAAATTAATATGATTGACAAACATTAACACATTTTCATAAAGATAGTGTAGCAATATGAATGTACGGTTAAGACTTATCAAAAGGTGATTTAAGGAAGAACAAAAAAAATAAATACAAAATACTGTTTAAAACATGCAGTTTATTGCTCCAATGCAATTGCTGCATCAAGCTCATCTCCCTGAATTTAGTACATTCATTAGATTTTCATTCCAAGTGGAAAAAAATGGAAAATACAGTCACCTGCATAACAGATATTTAATATGTTAATATTGTATTCATCCACTTGATAAAATAAATTACATTTTGCAGCTGAGAAGAAACCTGAGTGGAAGACCTACATATACAATGTGAAGTTTCAGAGTGAAATAACTCCAATATATTTTGAATACATGTTCCATCAAAAGCTTTAATAGTGTAAATGCACACATATGTACTGCTTTGTGGTTAATTATGCTGATTTGGCAGCATTTCTCTTTACAATCACTGTAATTCAGTAATATGTATTTGAGAAAAAAATAGACATTGTAGACCATTTATTATTGCATTCTGTTTGTTTTTTTAAAACAGCTTAAAGAAACAGGTAGATTTAATAACCCTTAAACATGTGAGAATCTGCACTTAACTTTGACAGCAAGCTCCAGACTTCCCATTAATGACTAAAACATTCCAAAAACACACATTTTACCAGCCCTTTGTTTTTACAACAGAAAAGGTGATCTGATATATAGAAAGCAATCAGGTACTGTATTAATGAACAGGACAAACTGTAAACTGAAGCAAAACTACCCAGACCAATACAAAGTCCCACGAAAACATGAAAATACATAAGCTATAATGTAAAAATCTCCTAAATGGAAAAATAATATGTGCATCGCAAAATTAAATAAGACCCCTTTCTATATAAAGGAGTTATATATTTTTTAACATGAAACAATAAATATTGAGGTGCAATTTTAAGTCTTTTTTATTTGCTGTACAGTTAAGGGAGCTGTAGCAGGATATAAGCCATACTGTTTGCATAGATCCAAGTCTAGTTAATGCATGCAGATTGGTACTTTTTTATTAAAATAAATAATGTTTTGCAAGATTCTGAATGTCGTCTGATGTAAATTGTACACTTTCCACTGTTGAGAGATGATCAAACAGTTGCTTTACTTGTTCCTTTTCAGTTTTCCCCAAGAGCAATGACACCATCTACAAATACAAAGTATAACAGTTAAGTTTAGAAATGTATACATAGTTAACATGTATTTAAAAATGTAGAGATTAGGTAGATATTTCAATACAGTAAGATTCCAAATTCTACAAGTAAAGATTCCAATTAGAGCCCATATTAGCACAAAACTCCAGAAGGGATCTCAGCTGGCAACATTTCAAACCCTGCCAGTAGAGATGACAAAAGACTTTGTACCAATACAAACTTAAATCACATCAAGAATTATGGCTGTATTGAAAAAAAAATGCCTACCTTAAACCTTTCTGCTTCATGCAGATGGACTAGATGACGATACACCAGAGTAGGGTCCTTCTGAAGGAGATGGTTGTCCAGTGCCTGAATGATTATGGTAAAGCTGTCTACCTCTAATTTATTGCTCATCAGTGATGGTAGGTTCTCTGGTTCCACACTGCAGAGAAGTTTTGCGCAGGCAGCAATGTCCTCCTTAGATTTCACCGCATTTAAGGCTTGTCCGAACTCATAGGCATTTGTGGGCTGTAAGGGGAACATGTTTTCAGAACCACAGTGGTTGATTTGATTATCTCCTGTGCCAACATGACGGTTGACCTCTTTTCCATCACTTTTGTCTCGTGTATTTTCTGTTTCCTCTTCATCACTGTCATTGACCTTCAAAGAAAGGAAAGGGTGTCATTTCAAGTATGAAATGTAACCATTATCGAATGGGTATTTAACTCCTAAAGTCCCGAAACCTGAATAAGATATAACAAAGCTGCTCAGCCGAGCCTGTGACACAGTGATGCCCGCCCCCGAGGGTATAAAGAACTGCGCTCTCCATCTCAGCGTCATTTTTCCTTTCAAGAACTTACCTGACAGGAGAGCCTATTCAGAGAAGTACTTGTTACTTTTTCTGCTATATATTTTTGTATTTATTGTGTTTTTACATAAATTATACGTGATATTAAAAATTGTACTAATTACGTGCATTTGTGCACTACAGCCTGTTGTTTGTTATGTCCCGCTGCAGTCTTGTGCCCTGGGTCAAGCCAGCGGCTGGAGTCTCTCCTTCCCAGGGATCAAGCAACGTAAGTCGGATGAGTATGTGCTCTCCCCCCCAGGCTGCAATAGCTCCGGCTGGAGTTACTTTATACTCGTTTTGGCTTGGGCCAAAATTACTAAATGGTTTGTATAATTAAAGTAATTGTTATTACTGTATTTTGTTGAGAAAAATATTCTTCTTTTCTTTTTCTGTTTTCAGAATGACATCAGTGTGTCTGCAGCATGTGCTGGACCAAGAGGCTGCTTCGGTTGTGGTTGCTTGCAATCTCTACCACAACATCTTGATGGCGATTTGATCACAGCTTTTGCATCACCATTACGAGGGTGGTTAGTTCATTTAACAAGCAGGCTTCCCTCAATCTCATGTGAGTACTGACTGAGTGAGTTTGCCAGTAGGTTGCACAGGTGGGCATCACTGTACAGTGCTACCCACGGTAACTGCGAACGAGTACCACCCCGGATCCTACCCGCTACCGACTGGTGCTTACAGTAGCCCACGCAGGAAGCCGTCTTCACGGGCGTCGTCATCCTCCTCTGCCTTGCCGCCTTCTCCTCCCCCGAGAAAAAAAAAGAGTCGTAGTCGTTTCGTTCCAAGCAATCGACGGACTCAGAGCAGATGGAGAAGCTCTGGTCAGCAGTTTCCCCACCAAGGAACGGTGCTCACAGAGTTCCTGCGTTAACATTCTGCGCCGCCTGCCCCACCTGTCTCCTTAGGATCCCAGGGGGCTACGAGCGCAGAGCTTCTACCACTGATCAAGACGGCCACTGCAGTCTTGCAAGTGCCCTGGCCTACATAAGGCGAGATAAGGCAGTCCATCTTTGATGATGAGCTTACCATCTCTCCTGTGTCTTCCTAAGCGACCACCCCCAGTGTGCAAACCAGCAGCAAACTGGTGCCCTAGGCCCCAGCAGCCTCAAAGCGTCACAGCCAGCTGCACCTGCTGCCAGAGGTGGTTTTCAGAACTGGCCCGCGGCTGTTAGCTGCTACAGGCCCAGGGCCCCTTCCCAGGGAGCCATCTGGATTATTGGCGTCAGTGCACCATGGACATCTGGGTGCTTATTACCATTCAGACCGGCTACTCAGTGCAGTCCCTTCTGGGGCGAACTGTAACTTCAGTCATGGTCCCACAGGATGCCGCGGTGGTGGCTCAGGAGGTAGCAGCTCTGCTGCAAAAACGGGCTAGTCGCATGACAGACCCCCTCCAGTTGGAGGAAGGGTTCTACTCCAGGTACTTCCTAGTGCCCAAGTGGGATGCCTATTTCCACATCCCCATAAAACCATCGCACAGGAAGTACCTGCTGTCCGACTTTTAGGGAACAGCATACGAGTTCCGGGTCTTGCCATTTGCTCTCTCCCTACCTCCCCATGCCTTTTTGAAGCTATCTTAGCCATTGAGACGCAAAGGCATCAGAGTACTCAATTATTTGGCTGTCTGGCACATTTGTGACCAGACTCCACACGTAACTTGTCACCGGCCACCTTCACGGTTGGGTCTTATGGTAGTGCTGGGCAGTGTCACCAAAAGGGGAGTCATCACCACGGACACGTCCAGCCTGGGCTGGGGCGCTGTGTGGAATGGCAGGGGTGCGCAAGCGCTGTGACCTGCTCAGTCAGGTGCGGGTAACCTTGTGGCATTCCGACGCATTTGAGCCATCTGTGTCTGTCCAATAGGGTTATTGACACGCTGCAAAATGCCAGAACAGCGTCCATGCGTTCCCAGTACAGGTACAAGTGGGGCATCTTTCAGACATGGTGCCTGCCTTGGGGGTTCAACCCCACTACCTGTCCCATGGGAGTTATACTGCAATTTTTGCAGGACCTGTTTGACGAGGGGAAATCACCCTCTACATTAAAGGTCTATCTGGCAGCTACCATATTCCTTCGAATTTAAGACACGCTTTAACCATTTTTTGCTTCTCAAAAATAGCCTGTGTTTTAAATTTGAGTACAGTATAATGATGCCTGCATTAAAATCACCAACAGTGACTACCCGTGTACACAAACAGCAACGTGACTGACTGCCGAGAAAAGACAACAAAGGCGTCTCCCCAAATACACAAGCAGCAACGTGACAGTTCTGAGAAAAGACAAAACCAAGCTTCCTGAGGAATTCCAAGAGAAATGTTTATAATTTCATAATTTCTAACAAACAGTACCAGATTGGACAGATCGGAAATGCTGATCAGACCCCTGTATTTTTCGACATGCCCAGCAATGTTTAATGCTATTGTGGTTGCTGGGTTACATGTTGCCTGATGCCATGGAGTGTTGTGTCATGCTTGCTGTTGCCAGGATGTGTGATGCTGTCTTAAGCATTATACAGTGCGCAGCACAACTAACAAGCTCTGTGGTTAACCTACAACAACACTGTTTCGTGTCAGTTTTGTACATTATAACAGCGTCATTGAGGTTGCATCTTTGTAAATGCACACTTATTTGATGTTTTATTTTTTCCTCAAATTAACGGTGGTAAATATTGGCTGCGTCTTAAATTCGAGGGAGTCTTAAATTCAAAGGAATACGGTATTTCAGCTACGGTACTTTATTTTTTCATTGCCACTGGCATCAGTCCGACATCAGTAAATTGTTAGCAGTCCCTACTAATCCCTGTTTAAATCACTCTTTTTGGTCACAATAGGATTGTATTGTAATGATACATTACCGCTCTGCAAATAACCCTTGTCAATGAGGAGCTGTTTCAGACAAAAGTGTATCAAGGCAGAGAGAGAGACCAAGTATGCACAGCTGCACAGTGAGAGAGATCAATTTATGCAGAGCGAGAGATCAAGTTATACACAGCGAGAAAGACCAAGCCATTTAAAATGATATACGTAACATCAGGCCCTATAGAACTATAACAAGATATAAAAAAATGGTCTTATACCAAGATTAGCCTACTGGTCCATAGTATTGAGTTTATTTCGCTAATACAATAGAGGTCTGCAGTTTTCACTGGAAAAGAAAATATCTTAGACAATATATGGAGCATTTTTGACATACTGAACTACAATAAATTTGAACAGAATTTTATTTCAGAAATGGACACAGTGCTTTCTTGCAAAGTAAAATGTGCTCACTAGGTGGCTCTGTTTTTTTTTTTGTTTGTTTTTTCCCAAAACAATTACATTACATGAAACAAGATTACTGTGCAGCAAGGGAACAGATGCTTAGCATCATGGCCTGACATCCAAAAATACATCCGGTCATGTGACATAAGAATCAATGCTGCCTTAGTGTACTTTAAACATAATGTTGTATTCATAATTATGCTGCGTCCTTTATAATGTGTTACAAAAACACAAATGATTTACATATTTATGTACATGTTCCTTGTCTTATTTGATTCACTATATGTTGCTCTCAGTTACTATATAAACAAACCAAGATCCCTGTAATGATGTTGGAAGTGTCGATTCATAAAACTAGTGCCATGCCTATGTCTATTGGTAGAGTGACGAATCATAAAGTCCTTTATGAAAAACTAAGCTTAACTCATGCACCTCATTAAAATGCATTCTACACTGAGGAATTAAAACAAATTTAAACGTGTGATAAGTAGGTAAAGCCTTGATGTGGCAGATAATGTGTTTCAAACTGCTTTTTCTTTTTTAATCCTAAGATACAGACATATATTTATAATCAGCCTGTTAAATTAATAATACATTGTGAATGGTATCCGGAGATGGATTCGCATAATGAAACTAGCGGTTTTCCTTTATCGTTATGATGATTGTTTGGATAAAGATTATACCTCTTGTATCTGGATTTTCTTCCTCTGCTTCTCCTGGCTATCGGGAGCAACACTCTGCTTGCTAAATAGTTCAGCTGCCTCCTGCAGTTCCTTCTCTGCCTCGGCAACCTTCGGGTCCAATCTTAGGACTTCTTTCAAGTCATCCATGCAGTAAGCATAGTTCTAGAATAAAAAATATCATGAAAAACAAATTATGAACCAAAGGTCCTGCACATGCAGTATACATATTCACACTTAAAACAAAAAGAAAACTGTCAAAACATGCAGGGTAAAAACAATTTAAATAAGATAAGAAATAATCATGCTTGTTGTGTCAACAAAACAGTTGTTTTTGTTCTTTTGTATTTTCAGTTTTGGGAAGTTGGGTAAATAGGTTGCTGTACAGTTGCTATTGAAACTGATGGTTACTTTTTCTATTTTACAGATCAGAAATATGTCTACTCTCTTAACGGAAGGGAACCTGGGTTGACTGAAGAGAGAAACATGACACAGTATACGTAGTTTATGATATTTCTTGAATGCAACTTTCATTAAGACTAGAATGAATGGTTGATTAGGCCTATCCCTTAGCTGATTTATTGTATACAGTATTTATTAGGTGTGGTTTCTTAAAGAAATCTAGATTGTAATGTGGTCTTTCTAACATAAATTGTATAAATAGTAATAATGAATATCAGGATAATTACCTGCAACCCTTTGTGAGCCATGGCTCTTCTGTAAAATGCTTTCATATTGGAAGGTTCTAACTGCAGTGCAGAATCGCAGTCCTGTTTGGCCTCTTCATATTGATTTAGTTTTAAGTTACATAGGGCTCTAAAAATAGAATAAACAGATCACAACCTTCCATTCTTGTTTAGCCATTTTGGTGACAGTTTGTTCTTTGTTTTTCAGTTTGTAAAATGATAACTTTAATGCTAATGATGACTCGGTATATACATATTTACTCAACACACTAAGGCAGCTTTCAAAAAAATATTGAATATGTGTTTTTTAAGACATTACAAATGTAATATATACTCACACAAATACAGTATAGAGATATCTGAACAAAAAGAAATTGTGAAGAACATAACTGTTGGTGCCTGTTAGTAAGTCAGAACGTCAAAACTTTCAGGAAAATAGCAGCCCATGTATTCATTCTACAAATGACTGACAGTACTGCTTGTTAAATAGACCCTGTTCAGTCTGCACCTTAAATGTTTAATTTTTCTTGCAGTACAAAACAAAAAACAAAAACTCTTGCATATACTAACCTGTTTGTGTAAATTGCACATTCACTTGATTTTAACTTCAAGCACTCAGTGTACTTTCCAAGGGCATCTTTATACTGGCCCTTCTTCACAAAATCATTTCCTTCTTGTTTATGTGACAGGAAAAGAGCTTCTGTTTTTTTACCTTTAATAAAACCGGGAAAAAATGATGCATTCATCTTTAACTCTCAAACTACTACATTGATCCATCGCAGAGTTAGTTGTTAGCCGTTTAAATATCCACTAGCAGCCTACACAAGCAGCTTCAGTTTAGATTCAAAATGGACACACTTTAAATTATTTACCTAAAGCAGTTCTCAAACTGGGGTTCGGACCTCCTGGGGGATCATAGAAAGGCTTTGGGGTGGGGGGAGGGGCTGCAGACCCAAGGAGGAGTCAAGATTGGAGAAAGTAATCTGAAGTGAACCATGAACTATTTTTTTTTTTTTTACAAAAGAAGAATTTTAAAAATAACCAATTATAAGACACTTGTCTAATAAGATCATATTGAAAGTTTGAATGACCTTAGCCTTTACGAATGATAAAGCATGTCTGATACTCGAGACAGCTATTACAGCAGTTTCTTAATAAACATAACTATTTAGAGCATGCATTTGTTTGGTTTATTAATGTATTTATGTTTATTCCCACCTCCAACTTTAAATTAGTTAAAAGATTTTATGACTCAAGTCTTCTGTCTTTCCAAGGAGAGCTATAGTACAGAGTGTGTTCCCACTTGATAAGCACAAGGTTGCTGAAAGACCATTTCACAGATGGTTGACTTTTTATATAATATTACAAGTCTCAGCTTTTCTTTTGTTTGGATATCTCCAACTTTACAGGTGCATCAAAATATGAACTAATAGCGATTTAAAGGGGAAGTGCAGATGGGGAAATCAGAGATGATATAAAACTGTGCAGATAGAGAAACATGAGTAATGTAAATAATATTACTTAATTAATTGCGTCTGCACAGTTAAAAGAACCAACAACTTAATGGTTAATTAAACTGCATTAGTGTCACATAACCACAAATACCTATGTTTAAATTCATGTGGTTAATATACACCAGTGATACACACAAAAACATTATGGGGGGCCACATATACAGAATTGTGGGCCGCACAGAAAAGTACTATAACCCTTTTAATCCTCAGACCTTTAAAATAACATAATTTCACTGTTAAAAATAGTTTCAAAGCACAGTATTAACTAGGCACAAGACAGATAAGTATCCACCTAACACATTGCTGCAGTACCAAGTAATATAAACATCCACCAAACACAGTTTTAAGATTGTTGAGAGAAGTAAGAGTAATGCGAGTATCAGAAAAAAAGACCAAATATTCTGTTTTACTTTAAAATTCAGAGTATTCATCTGTTAACAGAAAATTACCTTTATATAGCATCAGGCTAGGGAAAAAAATGACAGCAGTCCAGCCAGTATTACTAAAGTTATTTACTGTAGTTTCTCTTGAAGATATAATCAATTGAATTGCTAGTGTGTGTTCAATAAGAACCACCAGCACAGTGTTTTTACAAATCACCAAGTTAAAAATAACCGTTGCATGTCTTACTCACCAGAAAAAAAAAAAAACATTCGGTCAAAAACACTGCTGTTTCAGAAATGGTACAGATGCTGCTTACATATTAGTGTATCCATCATGATAATAGCTCTGTTTCCAGCTATTCTGTTTCACTGTGATTAACATCTAATAAATACATCGGTGCAGATTAGTGGAGATAGGATTTTCACATTCACAGTGTGGCCTATGGAAGGTCATTCAAAACGTACTGTGCAAAAGACCTCATCCTGGTGGTAAACTGTACACAAGCAGCTCACTCGTAGAAATATGATACTAGATTTTAGTTGCCCACTAAATCCCCAGATTGAATACTTGATGGACAGACTTGTCTTGGTCCCAACCCTACCACCGTAACCTCACACACATATTCAGTCATACATATTTAAAAACTAAAAAGATACACTGTGAATAAATATACTGTACTACATAATATGTTTGCTACCTGTGTCCTGCACAGGTTTAGAGCCACCAGATCCTTTAGTTTTTTGCTGTGTTTGTTCATAGTTTGCCGAGGTGCCTTCCCATCTGTTCTGCTGAGCAGACAGTGGGACTGCTGGGATATCAGGAAGTTTCTCTCGCCAGTTATGGCCATCTTGGTCTATCAACAGTCTTGTAATCCTAAATTAAAAAATATATTTTTTTAGCATAAATAAAGCAGTTCATCGTACTCTTAGACAAACAGTTAAAGGATGCCACAATCAGAATTCTTTTGCTTGCCCGACAGTACTGTAGATTACAAGGCAAGGCTTTTTGGGGGGATTCATTTAAAAGTATTTTTTATTACGTGTGAGCAAAAGAAAATTGTCCTCCTACTTTTTTCATTTTTTTTATTTGTTTTAAATACCCTATTGCATTATCTGCTATATGTCATATAATTAAGTTAAGAAATGTAAGTGCACAGTATAATCAAAGGGAAATAAGCTAATTTAAAAAGCTGTCGCATGATTTAATTTGGTAGCAGTCATTCACATCTCGAGTAAATAGTCTTACAATAAATGACTTGGTGGAACTAGATTTCACTTACTTATACAACCAACATTTCAAAACCTAAATGACTACTATTCAAAATGACATATTAAAACAAAGAAAAGTAAAATGTGAATTCTATGTGCCTTAAATGAGTGATCACAAAGGCTTTATTGCTAATAAACATAAGCAACATTGTCACTGGCCCTTTGTTATGTTGAATATCTTTTCGCTCTTCATGTACCTTTAGAAATGTTAAATTGTTGCTTCCCTGTACCTTCCATTGCTGACGGTCAGCTGCACAGTCTGGTCTCATTCCCATGGAGTTAGTCTGACACAGGGGGTGATCTGCATACCCTCAATTAAATTAAGAAACCAGCAAAGAACAAAAAGATATGCTGCACAATATTGAGGGAACCAGTGATATTTACTATAGGTAGACATTGCTACGGGCAGGTTTTTGTTACTCCAGTTTCAAATTGGCAATGTAGTTCATTGAGAAGCAGCCAAAGGCCATACGTTTACCTGTTGACGCTGTCATTGGCAGACTGTACCCCACTGTCAATCTGGAGAACAGTCTTATAATCCACATAGGCTTGCCGGTAACGCTCTAGTGACTCATAAGCCATTGCTCTCCGAAGAAGAGGCTTGACAGAGAAAGGCTGAAGCTCCAAGGCTCTGTTAAAAATAGATGAATTCAGGGATCAGGCAAAAAAGTTAACAGGAGGACTGGATTTATGCAGTGCTAGGAACAGTCAATTGCTCTGTATTAATATAAGTTAATATTACACTGCTAATATTTTAAAATAAATTCAAAATAGTTACAGACTGTCAAAACCAATTGGGTTTTTACTGCACCAGAGGCATGACAGGAAGTTCCTGCTTGCTTTGCTCATTTTCATGTCCCATTCAAATTAGTAAAGTATGTATCTGCACTTAAACAAAACGAGGCACATTACTGTATAATAAAAATAAGCTTTCTGTCAGTCACACTCATCATAGAGGTCATCATCACACAAACTAAAATGACAAACAACCATCTGTCTTTAACGTTCTACCAATAAGAGTAGAAACACACACTTGATTCCTATATACAGGAACCAGAAACACAGGAATGTAATTTACCACTACACATTTACATTACAAAATAAACTTTTACATTGTAGTCAGCAGGTTCTGTTCCTGTGATTCGTCTGCCGCATTAGAAGAGGTAACTTGTACAAACAAAAAGAACTAAACATCATCTCCAAAACTGAAACTATTCAGGAGAAACTGAAACTATTCAGGAGAAATAGCAATGTCAAAGGTATTGGAAAATTGTAACATCCATAAAGATAATGAACTGGTTCACTGTCATCCTGTACATTTCTGTACATTGTGTTTTACTGTATTGGGATAGATTACATATGGATACAGAAATACAGCAGCTGTGATAACGAGGGAAGTTTTTTCTCAGAATATTTTGTAAACATGAACATATGGCAGCCAAACTGCTATTTTTTACTGGACAGCAGTGGTTAGAAGAATTATAGAAAATAGTTCTGTATTAACTGCAAAGACAGTATCTCAAAGAGTGTTGTGACCTGCATCACTGAAATGGTGAGAGATTAAAACAATGTTGCAGTGAAACAGTAACTGTGTGCCAAATATTTAAACAATATACTCAATATGTATTCCCAGAAAATGTTAGTCCTAATATGGCAGCCATAACAGGTCAGAAGTCAAAGTCATGGTCACCAAGACATTAAGGATGCAGTGTTTGTTTAACCAAGTATGAAGCTTATAAACATTAAGGGGTAGATGTAAGTATAGGCGCAGTGCAAATAATTGCGGATGCCAAATTCAAATTGCATTGCGGCCAGGCTATTATTTGCACTGTGCCCTATGAAAGCTTAAGAGCAATGCAAATTACTCAACACGCACAAATAGTGATCTGCAATTATTATAATAAGGGTCTCAATGAGTGCATCGGTCTATGTCAGAGAAAGGGAAGCAAGTCCTCTTGACGCACAGAAAAGAAGAGAAGCAGCTGAGAGTCCTTATGGCTGAGGTCACTCAGCATGAAACTGAGTTGTTCAACATCAGTTATGCTAGTATCTTTAGGAAATTATATGTATCTGCCAGCCCTTTTTAGCGTGACATCCAGAAATTTGCCTAGCACTCTGGAATAGGTGGATTGGGCTATCCCTCCAGACATTCCAACTGTGGTCTGAAAGGAACCAGAGGCTAAGTAGTGCAGAGAACACAGCACTTTCACATGTGCAGGGATAGTGGTTCCTAGATTGACGCTGAGGTCTAGCTCATCCCTCAATTCAATTAGGTCTATGATGACCTGCGGAGTGAGACGATAACGCTTTAGCACTGCATCCTCCAGCATCCCAAACAAAGTGACCCTGGGATCGAATATGCAGGGTCTTCTTCGTCTTGCCTTTCGCCTTCGAACGTGTTCCTGCCTCTCCTCAACAACAGCCATCCTGAAGCCAATGACAGGTCTCTGCAGGTATGTGCTTTTATACAGCTCTTAATTACTCGCGTCTACAAAGGTTTGCACCTTGTAAGAAGAGGTGTAAAGTTTTTGGAGGGTCAGCAATTGCCTAAGGTAAAAATCCTTACATCACATTATAATGTTTGCGCCCGCTTAGTATCCAGATCCCACCTAATTCCATGCTCTTTTCTTAATTTGAATGCATTTCAATATAATGGTAAGGGATTAATGATGGCAGAGAGCAAATGTAATAGTGGGTGCAGAACGCCAGGTGAACACCATTCTTTACATACGCCGCATTTTTAGCGGTGTGTAAAATCAGACTTTGTCAGCTAAATACGATTTACGGCAGCATTATGGGGGTTTTGCACCCACAAATCACTTTGCGCGTATCCTTACATCTACCCCTAAGTCTTAATCATTCAGAAACCAAAAAGTCACATGGGCACAATAAGGCAGCCATCTCACAGAGTTTGCCCAATGAGTTCTGGCGTTGGCTGCAAATTTATAATTATGCTCCCTTAACAAAAATGCTTAATAAAAGTATGCTACAAATTACAAATAAATCATATAATTAATTTTAGGGATAGACTGCAAATTAAATTATAGAGGACAGTTCATTAACGTAACATCTTGAATCTAGATCAGAAATTCTTTCATATTCTGAGGAACAATGGTTAAATATAAATGCAAATAGTTCAATTATGTTGTTTTTAGGGTCTTAATAGAGGTACAGTTGGTTAAATAAATTAGTATTCCTACCTTGGGGTGCCACTTAAATCTTCGTTATTCTACGTTATTTGAACAAAATGTTAACTTGTTTCTTTATATTCAAATATAATTAAACTATGATTGGCCAATCTAGATTCAACACTCTAGTTCTACCCAATATGACTTGCTCTATACCTTGTGTTCGGGTGTCTCTTATTGTATAAAACATGTCATCTCATGCATGGCAAAGTCGACCAGTTCTGGCTGCTCAAGCTTTATGAATTGTAGTCTCTTATATTAACACCGCCCTTCCCTTTTTTGAAGTATGTCATATGGACATCAAAAATCACAGCGAATAGAAGAACTTTCATTCAGTGTTCATAAAATAAAACAATATCAAACTGCAAGTGCCTCACCTGGTAGAGTCCTGAATACAATCACTACAATTCCCATCCTTTAGGAAGCATGCTGCTCGGTTTGAATACAAAATGCTCAGATCTCCAGGACTGTCTATCTCTGGAAAATAAAAAGTCATTGTTGATTATAAATTACGCAGAAACATAGTATTTTGAGGTTTAGGTAGAAATTATGCGTTTATTCTCTCCTGATGCATAAATGTGATCAGCTCACAGTATATATAAACAATGCTCCCTCTTTTTATTCTTGTTGATACTTCTTGAGGTTTTCAAAGCTTTGGTTTTAAAGATATTTAAAAGAAAGCAGTGGTGGTCCGGATAGCCAGTTTAGCCATTCACTGCAATTGTTATGTAACTGAATCAAGTTTGTTTGGAGGAAATACATCTTAAATCGCTGCTCATTTGCTAATTTCCTAATTACAAAAGAAAAGCATTCTTGAAGTATCCAGGTACAGCACTGCTGATTTTATTATTCCTTCTAGGTATGATGTGAAGAAATTAATTCCTTTCTTTTTCATTAAATCATTTTTAATAGGAACAGGGTTGTAATATGATTATTCTGCTAAGGTAAGCAACATTAACAACATAATTTGTCTTTGTTGATTATCACATCTAAATGACTGACTGATTAGTGTGCTTCTAATCATGCCTCTGAAAGAATGTATCCTGCTCCTATTAGTTACAGTACTATTACCAGAATAGGGAATTTAATCTGCAAGAATATCTACACTTTTGCTATCAATATTATTCCCTACTCGATTGCTATTTATCATCTTTCTATTGGATGGGATTATAACAACGTATAGTATGGTGACATAGGAAGCTGTCACTTTACACTTTCACCCCAATTAACTGAAAGACCAGAAGGACAAGAGGGGTTTCTACTGATAAAATACACAGACAATTTACCATATACCTCATTGGAGAATTCCAGTTAAGCTGGTTTGTGGGTGACGTGCACAATTTGGGAATTGGAACCCAGCAAAGGTTCACAGGTTAACATTTTATTTTAAGCAACACACAACTGATTGCAGAATTTTAGAAAATAGAGTACACAAAACTCAGTCTTTTCTCCCTCAAACCTGCATAACTAGCTTTATTATAATCTATTGAATCAGATGAGAAAATAAACTAGCTCTTGAGCCAGTATTATAATCTCCTGAAAAAATACACAATCCCCGCTCACCAGCTTAAAATAATAGCTTGCCACCGATATCATTTTTTAAGCAGACACAAAATTTTAACGTAGCCTGTTACAGAAATCACATTTAAAAAACTCAATACACATAAACAGAATTTACATCTTACCGGCCTCTGTGAAGTCACTGATGGCTTGTGTGTACTTAAGCAGTGCTTCAGAAAATTGTCCGCTCTTGAAAAGCTCATTGCCTTGACTTTTCAGCCTGGCAATATCAGGAGGCAGAGCCCCTGAGTCTACCGGCACATCGGGCCTGCTGCTGTCAGTACCTGATGAACTGGGACTTGTCTGATCACCTGCAAAGCTCTCATTCCTCTGGAATTCATTGACCTGCCCTTGTTCTTTAGCCCCCTGATAACTGCCTTTTTCCGAGCTCCTTCTCTTCGTCTGGGCCTTCTTGGCGGTGGATGGAGATTTCTCTTCAGTTTGTGGTCCACCATCTCCTCTGCCAGTAAACTTTCTCTGTGCATTCCCCATTTCACCCTTCTCAGCAGCACTCTCCCCACCCACAAGCAGGCAAGATTCTGCAAGGAAACAGCCCAAGAACACACCCACAACAGGCGCAGTCAGTGATTACATCAGCCGGTGGGACAGCCTACTGCAACACTACAGACAGGGGTGTGAGGAAGTGGTACCTAAACAATAAAACGTCAAACAGTGGTCCTTTGGTTACATTTTTTTATTATTAACCAAGTAATCAATTGAAACTACATTTGTGTACTCAAATTAAGAGACTGCTCTATTTGAGCTACATGGATTGTTTGATCCCAACAATACACAGCTCCCTTTTCATGGCAGATTAACAGACTTGCTGCAGCAATAAGCCTGAGTAACCCTTTCAGTGCTGTATCATGCGTGTTCCTTCTTGTTTTATGGTCCACATTGGAGATGTACAACTTTTTTTAATATGATTGTCTGAGTAGTGGAAACTGGTTCCTCTTATAGGTCAGTACAGAAAATTACAAAACAACTCATAACATAGGTTCCTGGAAAATAGCATTCTGTTACTAGAGAGGTATTGTCAATCTAGTTGACCATTCTAATTTTAAATATTACATGTGGTTAATATTATGTTTATATTTGTAAGCATGCATAAAATGTCTCTATGTAGAGGTTATATGAAAATTATTGAAAATGAGTGACTCTAGGGTAGGTAATGTTTTAGAAGACCTAACAATATAGAACCCATGCATTACAGTCCCAAATAATTCCACTAATTTATTTTAATGTGAGTTTTGCAAAGCTAGTGTGTTTCATAATATAATTTTGTACATCTGTATACATAAAATACGATCTCACAGATACATTAAAGGGATTTATATTTAAGAATGTTATGCCCACTAAAAAGATAATACAGTGCTATTGACTCAATTCAAAAAAGCAGTAGTAAAATCTGTATTCGACCCCAAAGTGGTTTTGATTAATTATGTATGCAGTCAAACGGAATTTTACTGAATCAATTCACAGAACACAAGGGTTTTTGTTGGGAATCCTCACAAAAAAATGCCTTGTAGTTTTCCAAAGGTTCTCTGCAGCTTTAACAGATTCTATTTTTAACCATAAGGGATATAATGAAGTAGTTTTTTTTGTTTAAGTATTTAAGTAGTGCTTATCCTATTTATCTGGCTGCACAATGTCTTTTTTTCTGTTCATTGGTGAGGGGAAGGAAGGTAGAACCTTTGAACTCGGTTGACTTAGCTATCCAGTTAGGGTACTGAATTAACTGCAACTCGTTTTAAGGAAGTGCAGAAGGGAACTGTAATACATCCTTTTAAAATGTGAAGTGGCTGTTATACGCATTGGCTTGCAAGCTGTTTGGTAATTGGTTTATGTCACCTCTTATGAGAATGTATTGTCCATATGAAAATAGCAGTAAATTAACAAAGTAAAAACCTTCACTTAATTATACCAATTTTTTAATATGAATTTTCTTTTCAAATTCTTTGTGATGGCTCCAACTACCGTACTTCCCTGAATCTTTTTTTCAACATATCTTTAATGTGCCAAGATCCACTATCCAGATAAGCACCATCCAAGATACAGCCTTCAACCTTCCATTCAGTCACTTTAGAACCTAATAATTATCAGCATACAAGGAGCATCTACTGTTTGCAACTTTCCACTCACCTACTGCCAACCTAAAAACAACAAGTCACCTGTCTCTGTTTCGTCATCCAAGTCCTCTACCTCTTGTATAAGGATTCTTTTTCCTTTAGGTTGTTTTTTTGATTGCATATCTTTGTTCCCTTCGGTTTCATGCAGCAGTTTCTAAAGCAAAACCAAACAAGGGATGAATACATCTAAAATATATAGCCATTGTATCATCAAAAAGTAATTTTCTTGAAACCGGGTAATTCTACTACCTATACACCTTTAAAATTTCATTAGGCAAGTCAACTAACCAACCAAACAAGAGGAATATTACAACGCTTTTGCATTCAAACATGACCTAAATGCAATGCAATGACATGACCATTGGGTGAACCTTGGTTGCTGTTTTTTTTTTTTTTTTTAAAGAATGTTGTTACATAAACATTTTTTTGGTTATATATATAAAAAAAGCAAACTTTTCAAACTGTATCCTGAATCAAAAGCTTAACAGATGAAGATACTAGGCATTGATTTGGAGATATGTTAGTTGTAGTGGAGATTTGTGTCAGAGCCATCTGCTGGAGAACAGGAAGTATTGCAGAAGAGGAGAGCTTTGTTAAAGAGTTGCACAGAACTCTGGGTCAGTCAGCTCAAACTAATTAACAACACACAGGGGGAAGGGGCAATCCATTAAAAAAACTAAAAAACTCCAACCTAATGTCATTCTTCTTTTGATACTAATGTAATGTCATTTGCTATAATTCCTTTGAGCTTATTTTTTAACAGCCCATATTAATTCTCTGTGTTTTAGCGTGGGTGTTTGTACTATGTCATATGCTGCACACTTGATGCTTAAAACATAATACTAATATGCTGAACATTAAAACGAATCTACCTTTGCCATGACATTTTCTGGCTCAGCTTGCAGAACTTTCTTCAAGTCATCAGCAGCTTCCTTAACCTTACCCAGATGTTTATATACAGTGGCACGTCTCAACAGGGCTGCAAAATAAAACAAATAAAAAAGGCTTTACTATTATAAAACATACTTACTAAACAAGCAAATTCACACATTTAAATACTTTTAATAACGGTCTCAGCATATTCATAGCATCCAGCCCTGGGTATACCTTACAACCTTAGGGAGGCTGTGTGGTCCAGTGGTTAAAGAAAAGGGCTTGTAACCAGGAGGTCCCCGGTTCAAATCCCACCTCTGCCACTGACTCATTGTGTGACCCTGAGCAAGTCACTTAACCTCCTTGTGCTCCGTCTTTTGGGTGAGATGTAGTTGTAAGTGAGTCTGCAGCCGATGCATAGTTCACACACCCTAGTCTCTGTACGTCGCCTTGGATAAAGGCGTCTGCTAAATAAACAAATAATAATAACTAATTTATGCAGACTTTCACTTAATTAACACATAATGTAGGTGTATGCACTATATACCCATATAGTAGCTGTCAGATACCTTTCATATTATTTGGTTCCAGTTCCAGTACTTTCTCACAGTCATTGAAGGCATTGTTCCAGCGCTGAAGTTTGATTTCTGCTTGAGCCCTATTGTTGTAGGCAGCCACTGAAGGAATCACTGAAATACTCCTATAATAGTAAATGTATATCCAAGGACAAGCAGATTAATTTAATCATACATTCACAAAGTAATGCACTGCCATTAAAACATTACAGTGTGTTAATTGATCACATTGTATTGTTTTGATATTGTAATTACCCCTAGCCTACATATCAACTCCCAAATACACTTTTACAAATGTGACTCTGCACATACTATTTGTTAAGAGTGTTCCACTTTCTGAATAGGTTTCTCAAGTGAACATGTAATTAAGTGAGGACCAACACTTACCAATGAGTGTGTTCATGTTTATTTCCATTGTTTAAACATTTCATTACAGCAGAATGGGACCAACATGTTCAAGTCAGCTCAGCAATTGTTGAGAGCACATGGCCATGGACAGTAAGCCAATCATCATGAATAAACTTGATTAGACAAGATACAGTTGGACTACAAATATTTACATAAGGCTACTTGGCATCCCACAATTATGTTGCATTAAAAAATAATAATACTGGTAAAAATAAAAATTATGTAAATTGCAAACTGACCTTGTATAATATACCACAGCATCTTCATAATCCTTAGCATTGAAAAACTCATTTCCTTTATCTTTTTCTCGATTTGCAATTATGTTTTTTTCTTTGTCAGTCAAACCTGGGAAGAAGTCATTTATATATCAATCTACTTTATATGCATAGAAATACATCACTTGTTCACAAAACATGCAAAATATTAATATCTGAAAATTATCCCCAAGCACTGGTCACTAAAGATACTTACTTGTAGATTTAAATATAAACTGAAACTCACTCACTGTTCTGTAATATCTGGTGTGTTTTACATTACGTATATGAAGCCATTTTATTTTATTTTTTTTACCTGTTGTATCTATTTTTCTTTTAATTTTAGGCAATCCATGATTGATTAGTCCTGGAGAGCTTTTTTCCTTGTTGCATCCTTCAACTTTAGCACATTCCTTTTCAACATCAAATCTCCAAAACAAACAAAAAAAATCAATAAACCTCCATCCGATAAAATGCTTACTGTACAATTGCTGACCTCAACAGTATGACAAAATAATGTATTTTGGAATATAAAGGACAGGGAAACAATGTGTTGTACTTTCGTTTTAGTTTTAAAATATATATCGAAGCCTTATATCACTGTATGCTCTCGACTACGGCACTTAATTGTTGCATTGATAGTATTGCCATTAGCTCTCTAAATTCACTTAATTTTTGTATTTCTCCTACTGATATCCTAAATGGAAATACAATATGGTATACCTACTATTTTCTATGCACAGTGTATATTGTAGAAATGTTTCTTCTTGTAATTTTTGCCAAGTAAACAACTGAGAAGTGATATGGTGTCAGATAATTGCAGAAACTATTATGTGTAAATATTTTTTAAATACTGTATATTGGAACCTTAACTGTTTTAAACCCTATACAATTCAGCAGCTGGTAAAACTTACTTATCCCACTCACTGTATTCCCTAGGAACAACTTTGTTTTTTGAAGTTTTTCCCTTGTTGATTTTATTCTGTGAAGAAAATTGTAATCAAGACACAATAACAGGTCAATCAGAAATACTAGGTTAAACAAAATACTAATAAACATCTTTACTGCGGCTGTTTTTGCAGTTCAATTTGTTTATTTTAAAATTACAATGAACATACGTTTATCATATGTGTATAAATTGATAAACAACAATATGTATTCTTTCAGCTGTTGACTGTTGAAGGATACATGCTACTGAGCTACTAAAGTAACAATATTTGTGTAAACATCCAAGATGCACAACATTTCGTTACATTTTCATAGTATCCATAGTAGAACCAGTTCATGTTTTATCCTGCAAAGTATAAATTCAGTCAGCATCTTACTTGCTTGGAGGGAACAAAGACGTTTGATCCACGCACAGGTGGCACATTTTCAGAGTTATCCAGGACTGATTGGTGTTTAAGTTCAGTTTCTCTTTGATTAATTTCTTTTGACCAACTCTGTCAGGGATGATTAAAACACAAATGATCAGAGATTACATACACTGAATTACATGACATGACTGTTGCAGACTACTTGTTTTTTGGCTAAAATTTAAAGGAAAATCCATTTTAATTTAAATGTATTAACCTAATCATTTTAATATATTTCGCACAAAGGCATGTATATAATACTCTAACACAATGAGCATAATATCTACTAACATTCCTGCAGATAAAATAATCAGGTTATCTTATTTCGTGCATCCATACCACCATTTTCTTACTCCTGTCACTGTATACCTTTAAATCGCACATAATTTCTCTCCACTCATCCGAACTAAAACTAGCAGCAGTTGCTGGAGGCTTTTCCTTTCGAAGAGCTCGGCTTCTTGGATCCAAGCTTTCTATTTTCTTTTCACAAAACTCAGTCAGGGCAGGATAAATCCCCTCTTCACCAGACCTGCAAAAAAAAAATAAAGTTAACGTCAAACTTAAGACTTCTTTTAAAACATAAAATACAGTTGTATCAGACACTTAGCGTGATTTATAAATACATAAATATCTCTATTTTTTGGATAAGCCAACCAAAGGCTGATGGCAATATTCAAATTGTATCAATGTGCATCACTTAACTTTTCCAGATCATACAAAAATCTCTCTCAATTTACCAGTTAAAATATCCTTTTTTTTCTTCTTTTTTTTTTTACATGTTACCAACATGTGGCCACCCTTAATACAGTATTTACTTGTTTCAGTTTGGACCGTGCATTTAAAATCAGTAAACCACCTATGGACCATCTATAGGAACCATCAATCAAGTATTTAATTTACCTTAATACCACTAGTATCTTTTCCAAATGGCGGACATCTGTGCACTTCTCAATAAAACTGTAGTCCAGATGTTCAACAGGAATTTTGTAACTTTTGGTTGTTCCAAGATCCAACATGGAAGAAATCTGCTCAGTTTCCATACCTGGCACAAACACAAAGAAAAATAAAATGTTTAGTGTCATGATGCAAGAAAGATTAAGAGAGTAAAAGACTGTCAAAGGAAAATAACTGCTGAACAAGAATCACAACATGCTAACTTACCAATATGGAACACACAGTATTTGCCAAAATACTACATAGGGGTCAATTAAATTAACTGTTTGCTGTGAGCAAGGGTTTAGGAAAATACATATGCATACAATGAGGAATGTACGTCCATTGTCATTTTTGTAATTATTGCCTGGCTACAACATACTAGTATACCTAAAAAAATATTTAGTACATATAGTACACTTGCTTTCTTTAGCTTCTAAAATTATGACTTACATTATTGCAGGCTTTGATATTTTGTCAACAGTTTAGGTAACTGGTGATAACTAACTCTAAAAACATGTAGTGCGCATTATCAAATGGTTTGCTAAGAAGCAGTCAGGGAACATCGTTGAATAGTCCGAAATGAGAATAATTAATTAAAATAAATAACTCATAAAACAACAAGGCACAGTGTCAAGTTGTCATATTCATTGAAAAAATAAATTTGAAGCCGATTTTATTAAACTAAAAACGGATAAAACAATTCAATATTACTTCAACTTTTAATCTGCAGCAACATGATGAAAAAGTGTGAGAGTATAAAAAAGAGGTGAGTATAAAAAACAAGCACATTTCAAATACATTTCAAATAGTTTAAAAATAAATAAATACAAAAGTGAACTCGGAGACTGTCTATATATTTGAGAGTAGTTAGGTGTTTATATAGGATAAACAATCGTTCATTTCTGGAAAAAAAAGCCATTTTGCTGGGTTCTGTCTTGATTCAGAAAACAAAATAGTTACTTACCGAATTCTTTTGTCAAGTAAGGTACTAATATAAAGGATTAGACTGCTTAACATACAAACACGGAATAAATGCTATATTCATTAAAGTATAGTAATTACTTTCTAACAGAACTCGTTTAACGTTGGTAGTGAGTGAACAAACGACACAAGACACTCCTCTCGTGTCGCTGAGGCAGAACTAGTGAAGCGTTACGTTTCCATGGGGACGAGCAATGTTGCAGTTATCTCCAGCACTTTCCATGGAAAGTTTTGTTTACAGTCTTGCAGTATACATCTACTGTCCTGTCAAAATTAGTTTTGTTATTATAAATAATGTTTTAAAAACCAACCCTTTAGAATCTAATCTAATATCAGTCTGCATACAATTAATTACATTAACACAAAGACAAAGACACCGCTGTACATGCGTTCCCCAAACAAACAACACACGTGGCATGTTGGAACATGTAATTCTGAAAACTTAAAAGCAATACCAATAAATAAAGTATGATTGTTTCAGAATACAGTGTACAAATGTGGGTGCATGGGGACCAAGGGAACATTGATGCACAATACAATAGTAAAAGAATATTTTGTATAAATTGAAAAACAAATTATATATGTACAGTGCCTTGCAAAAGTATTCAGACCCCTGGCCAATTCTCTCATATTACTGAATTACAAATGGTACATTGAAATTTCGTTCTGTTTGATATTTTATTTTTAAAACCATTTAAAACACTGAAACTCAAAATCAATTATTGTAAGGTGACATTGGTTTTATGTTGGTAAATATTTTTAAGAAAAATAAAAAACTGAAAAAGTATTTAACCCCTGTGCTGTGGAAGCTCCCAGTTTACACCGATGAAAGAAATTGCCCTAATGAGGACACAATTACCTTACCATTGGCCTCCACCTGTGAACCATTAAAGTCGCTGTCACATTTTCTGGATAAAAACCCCACTGTTGAAGGATCATTGGTCAGGCTGTGAATCTGAAGGAAAATGAAGACCAAGAACATTCTACAGAAGTTAGAGATAAAGTAATACAAATGCATAGATTAGGGAAAGGGTACAAAATAATATCCAAGTGTTTGGATATCCCAGTGAGCACAGTTGGATCAATAATCAGGAAGTGGAAGCTGCATCACACCACCCAGGCACTGCCAAGAAAAGGCCATCCCTCAAAACTCAACGCTCAAACAAGAAGGAGACTTGTGAGAGAAGCCACAGAGAGGCCAACAATCACTTTGAAGGAGCTACACAGTTCAGTGGCTGGGAGTGGAGTAATGGTGCACCAGTCAACCATATCAAGAGCTCTGCATAACACTGGCCTGTATGGGAGGGTGGCAAGAAAGAAGCCATTACTCAAAAAGGACCATCTGAAAGCACATCTGGAGTTTGCCAGAAAGCATGAGAGTGACCCAGCTGCGATGTGGGAAAAGGTTTTGTGGTCAGATGAGACCAAGATAGAGCTTTTTGGCCAAAACTCAAAGCACTATGTGTGGCGCAAACCTAAGACAGCCCATGCCTCAAGAAACACCATCCCTACAGTGAAGTATGGTGGTGGCAGCATCATGCTGTGGGGATGCTTCTCATCAGCAGGGACTGGGCATTTTGTTAAAATTGAAGGAAGAATGGATGGAGCAAAATACAGGGAAATACTGCAAGAGAACCTGCTTCAGTCCGCTAAAAAACTGAAGCTTGGGAGGAAATTCACCTTTCAGCAGGACAATGATCCCAAGCACAAGGCCAAAGCAACATTGGAGTGGCTCAAGAACAAAAAGGTGAATGTCCTACAGTGGCCCAGTCAAAGTCCTGATCTCAATCCCATTGAGAATCTGTGGCACTATTTGAAAATTGTGGTCCACAAGCGTCGTCCAACCAACCTGAACAACCTGGAGCAAATCTGCCAAGAAGAATGGGCCAAAATCACTCTGACACTGTGTGCAAAGCTGGTACATACTTACCCCAAAAGACTAAAAGCTGTTATTGCAGCGAAAGGTGGCTCTACCAAATATTAATGTGTGGGGGTTGAATACTTATGCAAGCAAGATATTTCAGTTTTTTATTTTTCTTAAAAATATTTCCCAACATAAAACCAATGTCACCTTACAATAATTGATTTTGAGTTTCAGTGTTTTAAAATAAAATATCAAACAGAACGAAATTCTAATGTACCATTTGTAATTCAGTAATATGAGAGAATTGGTCAGGGGTCTGAATACTTTTACAAGGCACTATATATATATATATATATATATATATATATACACACACTGCTGTGCAAAAGTCTTAGACATGTTGCATTTTTCTACTTTGATGCATTATGAGCATCAACAATTTACTCAAAGCCTCCACTAGTGTTTTCTACTATTGTAACAACCTTGAGTTGCATAAAGAAGGAAAAACATTGAGTGAAATAGCTTGCATCCCTCGATTTTCAAGGTGTGGTATCCGAAGCATAATCAACAAGTACAGAGAAACATCATCTGTAATTGACAAACCCAGAAATGGAAGACCCAAAAAGCTGTCTAACAAGGATGATCAATACGTGAAGATAATATCCTTAAGGAATAGAAAGAAGACAAGCGTTGAATTGACAACAGAACTGGCAGAAGGTACAGGTGTCGTTGTCCATCAAATCAACAGTATGAAGGTCACTCTTGAAATCAGGACTTAAAGGATGTGTTGTAGAAAGAATACCTCTGTTAAGAAAGGGGAACAAGACTAAAAGGCTAAAATATGCACAAGAAAACAGAAATGGGACAATGGAACAACGGTAAAAGGTGCTTTGGACTGTTGATGGATGGACGACACCTGTGCTTACCGCCAGTTCTGTTGTCAATTCAATGCTTGTCTTCTTTCTATTCCTTAAGGATATTATCTTCAAGTATTGCTCATCCTTGTTAGACAGCTTTTTGGGTCTTCCAGTCCTGGTTTTGTCAATTACAGATGATGTTTCTCTGTACTTGTTGATTATGCTTCAGATACCACACCTTGAAAATCGAGTGATGCAAGCTATTTCACTCAATGTTTTTCCTTCTTTATGCAACTCAAGCTTGTTACTATAGTAGAAAACAATAATGGAGGCTTTGAGTAAATTGTTGATGCTCATAATGCATCAGAGTAGAACAATGCAACATGTCTAAGACTATTGCACAGCAGTGTATATATATATATATATATATATATATATATATATATATATACACACATACACAGTACTGTGCAAAAGTTTTAGGCAGGTGTGAAAAAATGCTGTAAAGTAAGAATGCTTTCAAAAATAGACATGTTAATAGTTTATATTTATCAATTAACAAAATGCAAAGTGAGTGAACAGAAGAAAAATCTACATCAAATCAATATTTGGTGTGACCACCCTTTGCCTCCAAAACAGCATCAATTCTTCTAGGTACACTTGCACACAGTTTTTGAAGGAACTCGGCAGGTAGGTTGGCCCAAACATCTTGGAGAACTAACCACAGTTCTTTTGTGGATTTAGGCAGCCTCAGTTGCTTCTCTCTCTTCATGTAATCCCAGACAGACTCGATGATGTTGAGATCAGGGCTCTGTGGGGGCCATACCATCGCTTCCAGGACTCCTTGTTCTTCTTTACGCTGAAGATAGTTCTTAATGACTTTCGCTGTATGTTTGGGGTCGTTGTCATGCTGCAGAATAAATTTGGGGCCAATCAGATGCCTCCCTGATGGTATTGCATGATGGATAAGTATCTGCCTGTACTTCTCAGCATTGAGGAGCCCATTAATTCTGACCAAATCCACAACTCCATTTGCAGAAATGCTGCCCCAAACTTGCAAGGAACCTCCACCATGCTTCACTGTTGCCTGCAGACACTCATTCGTGTACCGCTCTCCAGCCCTTCGGCGAACAAACTGCCTTCTGCTACAGCCAAATATTTAAAATTTTGACTCATCAGTCCAGAGCACCTGCTGCCATTTTTCTGCACCCCAGTTCCTGTGTTTTCGTGCATAGTTGAGTCGCTTGGCCTTGTTTCCACGTCGGAGGTATGGCTTTTTGGCTGCAAGTCTTCCATGAAGGCCACTTCTGACCAGACTTCTCCGGACAGTAGATGGGTGTACCAGGGTCCCACTGTTTTCTGCCAATTCTGAGCTGATGGCACTGCTGGACATCTTCCGATTGCGAAGGGAAGTAAGCATGATGTGTCTTTCATCTGCTGCAGTAAGTTTCCTTGGCCGACCACTGCGTCTACGGTCCTCAACGTTGCCCGTTTCTTTGTGCTTCTTCAAAAGAGCTTGGACAGCACATCTGGAAACCCCTGTCTGCCTTGAAATTTCTGCCTGGGGGAGACCTTGCTGATGTAGGATAGCTACCTTGTGTCTTGTTGCTGTGCTCAGTCTTGCCATGGTATATGACTTTTGACAGTAAACTGTCTTCAGCAACCTCACCTTGTTAGCTGAGTTTGGCTGTTCCTCACCCAGTCTTATTCCTCCTACACAGCTGTTTCTGTTTCAGTTAATGATTGTGTTTCAACCTACATATTGAATTGATGATCATTAGCACCTGTTTGGTATAATTGTTTAATCATACACCTGACTATATGCCTACAAAATCCCTGACTTTGTGCAAGTGTACCTAGAAGAATTGATGCTGTTTTGAAGGCAAAGGGTGGTCACACCAAATATGGATTTGATTTAGATTTTTCTTCTGTTCACTCACTTTGCATTTAGTTAATTGATAAATATAATCTATTAACATGTCTATTTTTGAAAGCATTCTTACTTTACAGCATTTTTTCACACCTGCCTAAAACTTTTGCACAGTACTGTATATATATATATATATATATATATATATATATATATATATATATATATATATATATATATATATATATATATATATACAGTGCTGTGAAAAGGTATTTGCCCCGTCTGATTTTCTGCATTTTTGCACATTTTTCACACTGTATTTGGTCAGATTTTTTTTGTGGGTTGTAGTAGTATATAGAGGGAGTCTGAGAGAAAAAATGACACCAAAGTTTGGTGCTTCTTTCATTTGTTTGGTGTGCAAGGTAATAAAACATGCAATCTTCAGGTGTGAAAAAGTTATTGCCCCCCACTAGTTAACTCAACCCAATTAAAGGGATAATTAGGGTCAGCTGTTTGAGTACTTTGATTAACAACCAGGCCTGATTTGGGCCGGCCCTGCCCAATATAAATCTGACTAACTTTGCCCCTTACCATCAGAGTGAAGTTATCAGCACACAGGTTCTAGAGCAGGGGTGGGCAATTCCGGTCCTGGGGGGCCGGTGTCCCTCCTGGCTTTTGTTCCAACTTTAAATTACTTAATTGGACCAATTATTACCAATTATTGGTCTAATTAAGTAATTTAGAGCACAGTTGGAACAAAAGCCAGGAGGGACACCGGCCCTCCAGGACCGGAATTGCCCACCCCTGTTCTAGAGGCACATCATGCCATGAACAAAAGAAATTCCTGAAGACCTCCGGAAAAAAAAGGTGTTGATGCCTATCAGTCTGGAAAGGGTTACAAAGCCATTTCTAAGGCTCTAAGCAAACAGTGAGCACTCACGTAAACATTATTCTATTCTATCCATGTTCCTGAAGCAAAAAGCACTGCATTGATGTGCAAACAAAGAGTATATGGTCAGTGTAAAACTTTTTAAAAATGCTTTTTTTTGTTTATGTTTTTTTTAACAATTCTAAAATAGTCTGTTTAGGGTTATTCAAGCTGTATTTTTAACCTATAGATCTGTAGTAAGTGCACACTGGTTTTAAAACACAAAACATACTAACTGATATCTTCAAATAAATTACAATTCTTTCTTTAGGTACCATTGCAGTCACCCACACTGTCACTGCAGTAAACTCACAACAGATCTTATTGATTTTAATAAAACTTAATTAAATAATTCCAGATTTACTCTGAATTAAGAATACAACTTTTTTATGCTACAACATATTAATACAAAGAGACAGGATACACCATGAAAAAGTAAAGATGCTTAAAATTATTACATTTAACAACTGAATTCAGATAATTGTTTTTCTTAGATCAAGCTCTGCATCTGCTTAGGTACGCAGTGTAATGAATAGGTATACATTTTAATGATGCAGCCCTGTCACGTCTTGGAAAAGGCAGCAAGAAAAAGAATTTGACACACCAGAACCAACAAGCTAGCTATATAGTGCATGTTGTACATTATGTAACTCTATGTCCTTGACTGTCCATATGCTAAATATAAACAGCTGTATATTCATTATTTTGAGTTACCTATTAGAGGAGGCTGTGTGGTCCAGTGGTTAAAGAAAAGGGCTTGTAACCAGGTCCCCGGTTCAAATCCCGGCTCACTCACTGAGTCACTGACTCATTCATTGTGTGACCCTTCGCAAGTCACTTAACCACCTTGTGCTCCGTCTTTCTGGTGAGACGTTGCTGTAAGTGACTCTGCAGCCGATGCATAGTTCACACACCCTAGTCTCTGTAAGTCACCTTGGATAAAGGCGCCTGCTAAATAAACAAATAATAATAATATTATACAACAGAGGCATGTAGCCCATATTCAAGTGTTTATTTTGTACCTATTAGATGTGCTGACCCTCAACTAGATTTCAAGTTGAAGCAGCTCTATAGTTGTTTATGCAGAGTTCAAGACAGTAATGGTCAATTCAGGGTGTAGGTAGTCAAATGGGTTTGAATTATGTTCATATAAAAGTGAAGCACTTTGTTCCACCAACCTCTTCCATTGATTTAAAGGTGATATACAATCATTCCAGCACAAAACACACTTTATACCACTTGTGTTGTTTTTTTTATTACAAACTTCAGCAATAATTTACATTTTTCTTTTGAAAAGCAACAATGCAATAGAACTATGTTCAAACTAAAATTGAATTAAAGAGGAAACGGTGAAAATAGATTAATCTTCTATTAGAACGAACCATCAGACTTCAGCGTGCATCAAACACAACCACTGAAATACTGCGAGTTAAGGAATTAATATGTTAAACATTTTTTTCATATTTTAATATATAGTCATTTAGGAACAGGCTGCTGTGCTATGCTGTACATGGGAGCCTTTGTGACATCCGTGCAGGGCAGTAACTGCCCATTACATTAGAAACCGATTCAGTAGCATCAGCTTCCAGCTCTAGCAGGCTCTAATTAAGCGATAGTGTCCGTCGATGATGGCTCTACAGTGTGATAGTTGACCACGATGGGAGTTATGCGTCCCGAGCTGAAGGCGAGAGCGCTAACGAAAGTCAAGGTCAACTATCACACGGTAGTGCCATCATCGAGGGCTCTACCGCTATTAGAAAACCTAGATTTACCTTGTACTGATTCATCAGGTAACTTTCCGCTGAGTAAAGACATTCTGAAGAAAATAGTCCCAAACATTTTTTTAAATAAAGAACAAGGATGACATACATATACAATAAGAAACAATGAGTTTTTATTTAGTACATTGATTTTTATTTTGTATTAACTTGTTAGGGTTTTAAACACCTATTATTATAATCATGGACACTGCCTGAGGAATGAACGGAGCAATTACTGAACAGTCCGTGTACAATGAAGTCTGAACGACCAATACAATCTCTCATTAAATACCACCCTAAAGTGCCTCCTAAAAGTCTTTTCACAATGAGCTTGTCGAGTCAAAGTCCAAAATAAACTTCATTTTTTAGAATACTATACATCCTATGGAGGCATTCACACTGGATGTGTCGCGTAAAAACGACGGCGTCAAAAACAGACCTTGTCCTATTTTTCTGTGTGCGTCAGGCGTAAATTTGTCTCTCTAACCAATCACACTCCAGCTCTCGTCGGCATGACAACAAACATCAACAGGTAGCCCCTACTGTATTTCATTAACACAAACAGAGATCGGCCAAATGAAAATGAGCGATTTAAAACAGTAGATATTGCTGAAATTAAAAGTTTCCTTAAAGATAATGGAAACAAATATAGCTACAGTAAAGAAAACTTTGTACTAAAAAAAAAAAAATTTCCATGAGCAGCATTTCAACTAGATGTCTTCCTCAATCTCTTCAAAGCTGCTGAAAAATTCTTTCAAATATAAAAAGACAGAAATAATGTACTTTTCATGAAAAAATATTGATAGATAAAATAAATTCTAGTACCTCAAAGATATATACAAGTAATTGTCGCATCTTAAATTCTGTGCAACATAACCAATTATGTGCTGAATTCTTCATGTTTAGAATCCCCCCCAAAAGAGCTAATAATACTGATTTAAGAGCTAATGTGTCATAAGAAAGTATTAATGATATAGCATGTGGTGCAAAGGATACATCTTTTTGTTCTCTTCTTGTACATTATTCTGTAACCACATTCTCTGCATCGGATTGGATCTCTGGCTTTAATTTCATTTTCAGTGTGACATTCTGTAAAAACAAAAAAACAAAAATTGCAAAGAAAGTCTGAACTGCTACAATGCCATTGAAGCTTCAGTGCCCCATAATCATCTTCAATTTAACATTAAAATAATGTTGTGTTTTATACAGACATTGTTTACTATCCAGTTAATGTGCATTAATTACATTGAAGAAAGAAAAAAACTCCAATGACAAGGGGAACATGAATTTAATTTACAATAATTATTGTCTCAATTAGCAACAGGGGAGGGAATACATGATTTAGAAATTGCAATATGTACACTTAAAATACAGATACAGTCTTAAACACAAATTACACTTTGAAACTTTGGTTCAGGAGAAAGGACAGACCCCTACAAACATAATTACATTTGCACCAATCAGACAACATACATAAGCTAGCAATTCACCCCTCGGCATTTCTATTAATTAACATTCCTGCTCCTCCCCCACGAACTGTGCCATAGGGGTAGTTTGTATTCACTCCAAATGTGCAAAAAACGTACCGTTTTTTAAAATTAATTAATAGGAACTAACTATTATGGGCGCGTTTGAGGCATCTGATTTTGACGTGGTCACGTTGCATAATCATTAGTACAAATTCATTCTATTTTACATATCTTTGATATTAAATATTTGAAACAAGCTTTTTATATATCTTATAGTTCTGTAACACAAAAAGGCACATGCATTTCGCATAACATGTCGTGTGCATTTCTGTAATTATTAAAGAAATGAATAAACCTCCACAAATGTAGATCATAGGCTGCTGTTTGGGTGGCTGCACGTCCTTCTGTGGATCCATCTTGACAGTCCTAAAACTGAAACATTAAACACTCTGATATTGTATAAGATGCAATATTACGAAATCCCTAGTGGTGACAATGCAATATATTTTCGTTGTAAAACAAGAGGTCGAGTGACCAAACAGCAGTGATGGGGCTATCATATTACCAACTTTCTTTTACGAAAGGAATTTCAAACCCATATTATCACATAAACCACTTATTTATACTCACGCAGTAACCAACGAGGTAAAATCACTTATATTCAGTGATTAAAAGACTGCAGCTCTGTTGTTAAGCGTCCCAGTGCAACACATGTACTCATGGTTCACAGTGATCTTGCGCAGTATTTAATCTAGTATATTTTTTACTGCCACCTACTGGATAGGCATACTAACAACTAATGTCATTTTACACACTGCCAAAGCCAATAGTGTCTTCTGGGGCTCTACTGGTCTACCACAAAATAATAAATAAATAAATAACTATAGTGGTGTCAGTCGATGTGGTATGTTTGTTTTTACTTCATGCCTCTTGTGGTTGTAAGTAACTGGGGTAAGCCCACTAAGAAAGTCAGCAAGCAGGTTTAGCTTCTGCCTCAACAGCCAACAAGCCAAAACGACACGAAAGGAATGTAAACAAACTGGACAGACCATCTGCCTTCTGATAGAGTAGATTGCACAGAATCTGCAATCCCGTATTAAAGCCTATGATGGATTACTAACAATTAGTATCTTTCTCTTTTTTTCCTACTTTCACCTGAAGAAGAGGCCTTTGAGGTCTTGAAAGCTTGTGATTAATTATTGTTTAGTTAGTCCAATAAGTATCACATCTTCTCTGTGTCTATCGTCTCTGGACTGATGCGGCTACCATTTCATCTGTCAACGACTATCTTTCTCTGCAAATCTTTTTTTTTTAAAAAATATTGGTTATCACACATACATCCGGGAGATAAGCACATTAGGCTTATCTTGCGTTAAGCATTTCTAGTGCGCCTGTTTCCGTGATGGTACGGTAAAAGGTAAATGTCGCAAACACTTCCAGCCAATCGAGAGACCGGTCACGATATTTGAAAGTACTCGTGGTAAAATTTAGACAAGGAGATTCTATTGCCGTGTACGTTTACCCATTTTAACTGCAGTAACAAAGTTTGAATAAGTCTATTTATTTTTTTATCTTCCAGATTTGTATAGCAAAGTCGCGTAAGTAAAACATTAACTATAAATACAGTATGTTTACCTTAGAATTAAAACACACAGGTATTTTTTTTAAAAACATTTTTAAGTGTCGCAGATAACAGTTTACACATTATATGGCAATTTTGCTTTCTAAATCAAGTCACGAAATTACAATTTATATATTTTATATATATATATATATATATATATATATATATATATATATATATATATATATATATATATATATATATATAAAGCAGTATATAGCCTAATTCACTTCCATGTGTATTAGGTTTTTATTTTTACCGTCTGCGGCTGTTTTCAGGTTAAATGTTATTGCAAATTTAGTCAGGTTTGTTTGGATTTACATCAAGAATGATAAAGAATTTATCTTGTTTCAATAAAATTAGGGGAAATGCAGGTTAAGTTAAAAAAAATTAAATGTATAAACCATGTGATAAATTAAATTCCAAACAGGCCATTTTAAAATGCTCTAAAATATTAAAACACATAACCGTGTTAATGTGTTGCAAATGTATTTTTTTGTAATTATTATTATTATTATAATTATTATAATATATAACTCCTTTCCATTTATTTACTAGACTCTTACACGGTACGTATAGTACACTCAAGTTGCACCAGAATCGCCACTATTTACATTTTGTTCATTAAAAAACACGTTTTTGATTATTAAACAAACAAACAAACAAGGATTGTAACCCCTTACATTGGTTTCCATGTTGTAGCCATGCTTCTCACGCCCCGCTATGAATGTAAGCAGTACTAGAAAGTGCAGTGAAGTCCCTGGCGGTCATTCTGACGATTTTGAGCGGCGAATGAAAATAGCACAGATTTCTCAAGGCGCAAATTTCAAAAGTATACGAGGGAAGGAATCAACTGAAAACGCAGCACGCGTCCCCTCATCAACAAAACCATAGCAATGGCAACCCGATTGGACGTTGCCATAGCCCAGTTGAAACCAGCATCCCTGAGTCCAAGTCCCGTTTATCTGACTTGTCTTCTGGTCTAATATTTTAAGTAGACATTCAGGAGTGAAGGGACATTCATCTTGATAGCTTTACTTCATTTAAACTGGATGAAATAAGAAAACTGATGGTTGGCTTCGTTGAATACTGGGTTAGGTAGGTCATTTTTAAATAGCTTGGATATAACCCGGTTGTGTTTTTATTGTTTACTTTTAAAACTGCCACTTCATTACATAGTCAGTTGAGTTTTAAGTTTGTTGTCTTCTCATATGTATTAAATATATGGCGCAGGGTAAGTAAGAGGCGGCAACTGATGCGAACCAATCCTACATTTTTTATTTTGGATACAAAAGCTATATTCAGAGAATAAAAATGCGGGGGTGGTACATTTACAAATAAGTTGAATTTGAGAATTGTGCTGTTTCTGTAAATGCATTAATTAAATATAAAAGTACTGAACATACATTGCTTTTCAAATATATATAATTTGAAAATCAATGTATGTTAAGTACTTTTCACAAATTGCTAAAGACTACTGTACGCCTATAACATGAACCAGGACTGTCAAGTATCAGTTGTGCAAACAGTAATTGATGAGTAATCCATTGGTCTACAGAAGGGAAGACATATTACAGTTTGATCCTGTGCACATATGTGGGGTGTTTTAAATCTATCTATATAATAGAGATATAAAAATATGAATTGGAAGGGATATTAACAAATAACAATTCTGAGCCAAATAATTCACTTTTAATTAGTAGATATACTGCCCATCAGCTATAACTAACCATTTGGGGTGTAGGATATGAATGTCAGTTTTTTGGCTTTGCAGGTGAATTGTCTATTAAAAAGGTGATCATGCTAAACGGCACTCATTTTAATGTATTTAGTGATGATTTAAGTATTGTTCTTGACCACAATTTCAGATTGAATTATTTTGTTTTTTCAGTGGATCTTGACAGAAGGTGCCTGAAGTCCTATTGACTTGTTGTATTGCAGCTGGGTTTGAGCAAGCATGGAAACATGTTTCAGGTCTGAGATCTCATTTCCAGGCTTCAAAGAAAGATATTCCACGTCTTCTCTAGACAGTGGCTGCAGTGACTCATTTCAGACCTCAACATACGAGGCAGACAAATCCAAAGAGGACAAACAAAAACCTGTTGCAGAACACCAAACTTTTCTAGAGCAGTCAACTGAAAACCTGGCGAAATGTTCTCCTGTTTACTCTTCCAGGACAAAGAATGAATTTCAGCGCTCCCCGCTCTGCTGCTCAGAACAAGACAAAAAAGGAAAAAATGTTTCTTCTGGTTTCTATGAAACTCCTAGACCATCCAAAAAAGATGCCTCATTGCGAAGGCGTCTGCTTATGTCAAAAGCTGCCACAGGGGGGAGTAAAGATAACCTTACAACATCTGTTGATAGCCGGTTGTCTTTCAACATTTCTAGTTTTGAGGAGAGTGGTTCAAATGAAGTTATAGAATTTCCAGAAAATGAACATTTTGAAGCTTTAGCCACTAGTACATTAAAAACAGAAGAACCTGTTTCTTCATGCAGAAAAAAAAGGTTCTTATTCTCCCAGATGAGAACATCTACTGTTGAAGAGCCAAAAAGTGCAAACAGACAACCACCGGTACCAGAATGGCTTACACCTGTGCAGTTTGGAACACAGAATGAACTTGATGAAAGCATTATTTCTTGTTTTACTCATGGACACCGTAGCCAAGAGTTGCTGATGACCCCTCAGTCCAACAAGTTTTCCAAGCCCATTCAAGACAAATTTATAACTCCAGTCAGCAACCTTGCAGCAAAGTTTCAATTGAACTTGTCGGTTTTAAGTACACCACCAGTGACACCAATTGTTAAGTTGGACGCCGCCATACCAGAAGACAGTGGCTTCAATTCTCTTGGTTTGGATAAATCAGAGGATTCCATTCTTGACCATTATGGTTCTTTCGAGGAACTGCTGCCACACAAATGTAAGGAAACCCCCAAAGTGTTGAAAGCTAAAAGAAGGTCCTGGCTAGAACGGCTCCGGAGACTGTCCACACTTAAGGAAAGGGGCTCTCAGTCAGAGGAACGGGTGGATTCCAATACATCTGTTACAAAAGACTTGCAATCCCTGGGCAAGGTGAAAAAGGAACCCGTTGCTGAGGAAGATTATGAATTGTTTAATGAAACAACCCCTCGCAATGGGAGTGTTTTAAGACTTGAGGACCTAACAAGAACACCTGCTTTACAGGCGGTGCATGCAATGTGCCTTAGAAGTGCCAGGAAAGCGCCTCGGCACACCGCTGTGGAGGACTTGCTCGGCCTGTCTGAGGGGTCCAAGCCATTTGAAACTACAATGCCTCTGGCGGGGCTTATTGGCAGAAATATGGGGCTGAGAGAACTTGACTTCCTAGCAGAACTAAAACGCAGGAACTTAAGACATGTGCTGTCTTTGATCTTAAATTGTCTTTCTCCTGAGGACATTTACAGGTATATATAGTGGTTTTAAAATATATTTATGTATTGTCAAATTTAAATTCACATTTTGAAATGTAACTGATCAATACTGAACAGTATTCCATTTTAACCTTTTAAGAGCCATTGTCTTCATTTGAGGACAGGCTACTTTTGTACTTTTTTTTAGCATTTAACTGTCATCTACTGTACCTTTTTTTTATTTTGTTTCTCTAACTATATTGTTTTAACTTTTAATGTCAAAATGCAAACATTAAGTCTAAGTGTAATGTATCAAATTACATAAATAGTTTGTGTTCTGATTTTATTATTTTTTTCAAATAAATGTATTTGGTACTTAATGGATTAAGATACATACAGCATTTCATTTTCAATGTACATCTTTTTCTCTAACAGATTTGGACAGGTATCTGAAGTATGGAATGAAATAGTTTTGCAAGATAAGATGAAGAATCGAATTAGAAGATCCTACATGAAACAGTTAAAGGCAGTTGCTGAGGTAAAGCAGTAAAACCTTATTTTTCTTTACATAAATTTAGTGGTCAGCAATTTATTTTTATGTTTTCTCCCCAGTTTAGTAATGTCCAATTATTTTTAGGCTCAGCCTGCCGCTACCACTGAGTAGATACCTTTTTAATGTGTAGCTATCTCAGAATGTGATTGTGGGTTTGAAGTTTTTGCCGTACTTTTAATTTCTCCTCTGTAGAACTTGTCATTGTGGAATATAATTATGGTGATAGTTAATTAATTTTGTTTAATATCTGCTGTTACAGCAAGAGAGCCAGACTCATGTTCCAGATGTAGAAACCAGACTAAATCTCCTAAGCCGATCTGCTCTGAGGTCTGTCCAGTCTCAGGCAACAGTCTTGGGTACTCCCATTTCAGGCCCTAATGGACTGCCTTTTACACCTACTGGTGGCAGCAATGGAAAGCAGTTAGCAAGTAAACATGATGCATATTTAAAGGTGAGCAAAGTGTTATATATAGACAATGCTGGGACTAAATTGGGGATGTTGTACTAATTTGTGGAGAGAGTTCTTGCTGTCACTGTTTTGCAAGAACATGATCATTGGGTGATTGAAAAGCAAGAGAAAGCTAGAGTGCATTTCTAGTGAAATATTTCAATAGGTGAAATTAGCTCAGGATTTGAATGAATGATGCTTGATTGATAAGTAAAATTATTGCAGAAGCTGGCATGGCAGATGGAGGGCAAATACTGGTTGAGTACCCTCAAAAGTTAACATGAAATATTTTAGTTAATAAAACATAAATGAGCAATTCTCTTAAACTGTCAACGTTAGGAACTTGACAAAAGGTGACTGCAGTGCATTTGAATGAAAGTCTGTTTTTGCTGTTAAAGGGCTCATACATAGTATTTCCTTTACTGATATGCAAAGTATTTACACTGTTCTCATTTCTATTTACAAAGTGCTTCAAATTAATTTCTTAGGTCGCCAGAACTCTCTTCAATGATGAGTCATTATGGCCTTGTCCTAGATGCCAGTGCCCTGCCAGGTGTCATCCAGTTAAGAAGCAAGGCATATGCAGTCGTGAAGAGTGTGCATTTGATTTTTGCACGTATTGCTTCTGTGCATTCCATGGATCCAAGGAATGTCGCAGCCCGTCTACAAAACGTCGAACCGAAAATGAGATGCTTCCGGGAAGCGCCAAGAGCAAGCGCAACTTAAAAAGACTGTGATTCTTTGTATATAGTACCTGTATGTATTGAAATATTTAAGTTTTTAAATGTTTTATTCTAATTATGCATCTGTAAATTTGCAATAGAACCTCCCAATCAGTGATCTCAACTTTGCTGCTCTTAAATACTTCCTTTTGTATATAATTTTAACTTTGTTCTTGTATAGTGATGGTTTTGTTAAACTGTATTTTTGAAATAAAGTTTCCAATTTAATAAATAGTGAATTTCATTTGTGTACAAGACTGCAATACATTTGATTGAAAACCTATTTGGTAAACATTAAATGAGGGTAGAGTAGCACTTATAACAACCAGTTTCCTCTTTGAGCTTAATGTTACTTCACCTATTGAGTCTGCAATGGCATTTGTGGGTTCTATTAGCGGTGACAATATGTCTGTACTTTTCCACTTACAGTATATGCTTTGCTTCCAGGCACGATGTAAAATATGTTTAGTTTTGTGCCACTAGATGGCGTATTACTGTCAGAGTTTAAAGCACTATTTCTGGAATTTCTCCTTTCTGCTTTTTCCTGGTAACGCCCAGCTGTGCAGCTTAAAGCATTGATTGACTTAACAATCAAAGATCTTGGGTGTAAAACTGGAGCTGAAGCTTCAAACCAGGACGCCAAAATAAACACTTTTATTTGAGTAATTGTGTATTTAAAATATATAGTTTTTTGTTTTAAATCCAATTCCTCTTTTACTTCTAAAATGTACTGACTTGCTTTTAGTCTTGTGTCTCCATACATCTTTTATAAGAGACACACCGATTTTTGTCTTGGAAATCCAAACAGGGTTTATACAGGATGCTTGGATATATTGTGAAAACTGATGAATTTAAATCAAGGGAAGTAATGCTAAAACTTTACAGTGCTTTAGTAAGACCTCATCTACAATACTGTGTTCAGTTCTGGTCATGTCGCTATAAAAAGGATATTGCTGCTCTAGAAAGAGTGCAAGGAAGAGCGACCAGAATTATTCCTGGTTTAAAAGGCATGTCATATGCAGACAGGCTAAAATAATTGAATCTATTCAGTCTTGAACAAAGAACACTACGCAGTGATCTCATTTAAGCATTCAAAATTCTAAAAGGTATTGACCCAGGGGACTTTTTCGATTTGAAAAAATAAACAAGGACCAGGGGTCGCAAATGGAGATTAGATAAAGGGGCATTCAGAACAGAATATAGGCACTTTTTTTACACAGAATTGTGGGAGTCTGGAACCAACTCCCCAGTAATGTTGTTGAAGTTGACACCCTGGGATCCTTCAAGAAGCTGCTTGATGCGATTCTGGGATAAATAAGCTAATAACAACCAAACGAGCAAGATGGGCCGAATGGCCTCCTCTCGTTTGTAACCTTTCTTTGGTTCTTATGTTCTTATCTTTATAGAACATGTCTTACAATACACCTGGTACCACAATGTTCTAATGTCACTTCAAAGGAAGAAAGGCCTTGAAAGTTTGTTTATTTTTAGTTTTGACCTGTACTCAGTTCACACTCACTGTTGAAATGTACTGAGTGTTTGTTATGGGCAAGGTTAGATACATCTGATAAGTCCACAACATACTGTAACCTAGGACGGGTTGTAACCCCCCCCCCCCCCCCCCTAGTGTTCTGTGTGTCTTGGGATCAGGGTAAAACATGCTTTAACATGCTTTTTATGCTCCCCACCTTGGATTATTTTGACATGTCACTGTAATCTATTTTATAGTGCCATTTTATGAACTCCACAATAAAAGCATCCAGTAAGAGTAATTACAATCACCATTAATGCATGTGTCAGTTTTACAAGTTTTACATTTGCTTATTCCTTCAATATTAATCAATTGTAAATATGATATAAACACATTGCAAATGGATAGCCCTGTAAGATTACATTTAGTAGGAAGTAAGACACAGTTGCAACCCCTGTATTCACCGTATGGTAACTACTGATGTTTTTTCCATAGTGCCTGGCATGATACCCACCAATTTGCATTGTCCTGTCATGGGTACATTGGATACTGTAGTTTGCTGAAGTGCCTTACTTACTTTTTAATTACCCTCTAGTTGAAGAATCTACATGGTTTCATTACTTTGGGATTGTGCTTTAAAACCCCCTTCTAACTAAAAGGCTTAATACCAAACAATACCGCTTTGTGCACGGAAGTCCAGCAAGGTTAGGCCTGGGTCAGTACTTGGACTGAAGTGTATGTGGATATCCCCTCTGGGAAAGCCATAATTCAGCCAAAGCTCCCAAACAGTGTACAGGCGTTGCATGTGCTTTCTTTCTGACCATGGATAAATGAAGTCAATGCTTATTCTGTAGAAAGTTCCGTGGCACATTTTTTAACCCTGTCTTCTCTTTATACCAACACAGGTCACACCCATGCTAAATATAACAGAAAATGTCAGAAAGAGAAATACTGTTTTTTATAATAAACAAAAGCTCGCAGAAATTTGATGAAATTATAGCCATACCAAGGAAGATATTATTAGTATCCCTGCATTCAACTGAAAATCATTTTATAATAATAATTATGATAAGGATAAATAAAACGCGTCTAGAGTCTTCGGCATACTAGTTTAATGGTTACAACAGATTAATAATTAGCTCACCTCTAATGGAAAAACATGGTCAAACGGTATGAGAACTGACCCTGATAGACTGCTATACTCCTGTGCTGAGTTTACTTTTTACACACAGCTTCTGTGTCAAATACTTTTTCTTTTACAGCATTGTGTGCAGCTCCATAGCAACCCAGAAGTGTCTTTGTAATTACACACAGTGTGTTCAGCGCTCAGACTGAGATTGTGTATTCTGGGCAAGGTTGAACAGTGTCTTATCAATTTTTTTTTTAATAAGAAAAAAACACGTATATGATTTCTCAGACAAGTACCATCTGCAAACCACCAGCTCATCTGTACAGTTTTAAAATCGGTTTTATGCATGTACCCGTGTGAAAACGAAGCCATTATGCCACAGGCAATGTTGGGGAAGCTACTTACGACCGGTGAGAAATCAATTATTAAGTTAAGCAACTTCTTTTAAGTTATTTGAATTATATTGTGCACCTTTTAAAATTATCACGCTATGTTTCAGAATTGCAAAAGATATTTACAAAATGTGAAAGTATTATATATATATATATATATATATATATATATATATATATATATATATATATATATATATATATATATATATATATATATGGATTTTATGAGCTAGGTTTGTTATAAGTAATGTATATTATGTTACACTATTTGTCATAATAACACATTTTAATGTTTTTTAGAGCCTCCAGATATCACAGACAACAATTTTGTAAGTAAGACATGATGGAGGGATTGTTTATTTATTGTCTTAAATGCTTATTTTTATATTCTCCACCACCAAAATAGCAAAATCGATGTTTTGCGGGTTGAAACCATGAAAAGGATAGAGCGCACCAAGTCGAATAGCTACAAAATAACCGAAAAGCATACAAAAAGCGTTGACTTTGCAGACAGTACACAACTTGCTCCGGTATGTTCAGACTGTGATGGTCACATACAGAATGCGCGCCGCAGATTGTTATGATGTTTGTATATAAATAATGCAAATATCTACATGTAATATTTACTAGTAAAAAGGCCACTGAGAATGAGGGCATAACAGTAAATTCCAAAAGTAGAAAAATAAAAAATGTGCTTGAATGGGTCTTCAGTGACGTGCTGAGTCTTCGCCATACAACGTGTTTCAATAGGGATAGGATTAAATGCTTCGTGAATAGGTATTTCACATGACAACATCAAATCAGTTGTATTCCCTGCTTAGAACAAGATTTGCATGTACAATATGTGTTCTAATTTTCAAGGTGTCTTTTTTCCCCCCACAATTCTCACAATTTACTGTGTGGTTCTTTCAATGCATATTATACAGGAGGACTACTTAGCTACAGATGACCTGCTTGTGGACTATTTCAATGAGTTCATGAGTCTCCCGGTAAGTACAGTAGTAATACCATCACAACTACAGTGGGTTTTTTGAAAAGTGATGTTTACAAACGTGTCAGCGTTAACATAACCCTAACAATACCCTAACTATATGAAAATGTTTATAGTTATAAATGGAATTATATTTTTCTAAATCATATCCACCTCAAGAACACATGCACAAGCAGATAACTGTCTGGCAAACTATTGAAATGTGGTAAATGCATACTATAAACATGGCCATGGCAAAATTGTAAAAATACCATGCACATTTATCGTGATAAACATTTATAAAGGTAGTATCACTTGCTCGAAGTGGTTTATGGCTTCATGACTTCATGCAAATATGTCATGTTACAGCTGTCATTATTATTGTAATACTGTTATCGCATCAAGGGAGTCTTTTAGACATACAAACAGTACCAATTCCTGTTGTATGATATTGAATGCATTCATGACTAGACGAATGACTATTTCCATCCTGACGTGGTTTGTTGAAAGGGTTGGTCCTCCAATACCAAAGCAATACCACTTTGGATTTGCAACTCACTAGAGCACAGAAGTCAAGTAAGGCTAGGCCTGGTCAATACTTGGATTGAAGTGTAGATTGGATTTCCCCTCTGGGTCATAATTCAACGAAAGCTCCTAAACTGTTCAGGGTTTGCATTCATTACTTAGAGCTCGAAACTCACACTTGCCCTGTACCAAGTCCTGGGTTTCAGAACTCTTGAGGTATATTATTAAAACTACTAGGTGCCAGGAGTTTGAACAATCAGGCTTTTGGTAAATCTGCTCTGAACTTACAGCTCTTATCGCAGTATGAATAGATTACTCCTGAGTCTGTAGGCTTATTCATAAGAGTTATTAATGAGCTTTTAGGGAAGAGAAATTATACTTTATTATTATTATTATTATTATTATTATTATTATTATTATTATTATTATTATTATTAATAATAATAATAATAATAATAATAATAATAATAATAATAATAATAATAATAATTTATTTATATATTTATTTCTTAGCGGATGCCCTTATCCAGAGTGACTTACAGTTTTACAAAATATCACAGTACAAAGTATCACATTACAAAATATCACATTATAGAATATCACATTACAGATAAGACCAGTAAAATCAGTAGAAAATCAGATTAAATTCAAATAAGAGCAAAATAAAGAATATAGTAAATAATTACATTTAAGAGTATGTTCGACTAAGAGTAGTTAAACGTATAGTAAAAATATTTGCTTATATGAGTAAAGTCCATTAAGAGCATGTAGTAAGTACAATAAATGGATAAGAACGATTTCAAATAAGAACAATTGCAAAAAACGTGAATACGGATACCTATACCTAAAATCAAGTACAAAAGTTTATTGAAGAAAGTTCTGAATCCCAGGACCAAGTACAGGGCTAGTGTTAGTTTGAAACCATGTTTACTGTTTACCTTGAGTTCAATAGAAACATTAATGAGAAGAATGAGTATCTGGTGCATTAGAGTGATACATATTAGTTTAAAATGATGCAGCATGGTATCAGGGTTTGGGGCATTGCAAAAACTGTATTACTTGTTTGTTGAAATCTTTCCACAGACCTTTCCAGAACCTGTAAGATTTAATAAAGACAGTGGTGCCTTTGAAGTAGTCAGTGATGCTGTGGAATCTCTGAACAACCAGATACATGATTTGCTATGTATGTATAAACCAAAGAACCCTGTCTGTGATGTCACAAGAAGGACTGCTGATCATTTTTCTCCATTCAAACCACCCCAACCCCCCAAAGATCTTAATATTGACAACAGCTACAGTGTGATGGTAAGATGATATATTATTATTATTATTATTATTATTATTATTATTATTATTATTATTATTATTATTTATTTCTTAGCAGACGCCCTTACCCAGGGTGACGTACAGTCGTAAACAAAAATACATTTCAAGAATCACAGTACAAGTAATAATACAATTAAGAGCAAGATCAAATACAATGAGTTTGGTTCTAGCAAGTACAAGTATATGACAAAATACGATTCAATAACGGAGCAGATAACAGTGTCAGTGATAGTTACATCAGGATATAATTAAATACAAAATACTACAGTTTAAATAACACTTGTGACAGATTACAGTACTCTAAAGTACAGGATTAAATGCAGTAAAATAGGGAGCAGATAAGTGCAAGTAAAGCGCATTAAGGAAGAGTGGTAAAGTGTCCAGAGGGAAAAGAGGAGTTCTACAGGTGCTGTCTGAAGAGGTGAGTCTTGAGGAGGTGCTGGAAGGTGGTCAGGGACTGGGCAGTCCTGACGTCTGTAGGAATGTCATTCCACCACTGCGGGGCGAGGGTGAAGAAGGCGCGGGCTCCTAATATGATTATTATTAGTATTGTTACTATTTGATCATGTTTAGTTATTATCAATAGCATGTGTTCTGACTCTCTCATTCAATCAGTATTGGTATATTATAACATATGACGAAAATAATAATAAGAAAAAAGTCTTGTGGTCTTGTGGTTCATGACATCTCTGAACCCTCAGCTTGTTTTGCTATCAGAGATTTATATTTTGAATAATCATAATAATAGATAGCACAAGTCACCTGGCATTGTTTATAATATATACTGTTTTTAAAATCAAATTGGAAAAAGGGTTAATCGACTTTATTCAATAGCTGATAACGTTTTTTTTTTTAAATTCCTGTTTTAAATTCCAGTGACACATGGTAATGAGAGCTTGTTATGCTGGGGTTGAGGGAGAGAGCAAAAGACACAACCTTTAATATGGAAATTAAATAACAGAAAGCAATTAACATGAAGATTTGCAAAGTATATTTTCAATATTTCATCATTTGGTCATTTCTACTGTCTTGGTTCTGTCTTCCTTTGTCAGTTTTATGGCATTATCTAAATTTTATTTATTTATTTATTTATTTATTTTCATTTATATAGCACCTTACGTCATAGACCCCAAGGTGCTTTACAAAAAACATAATACACACAGCATAATAAAACATTAAAATAGCATAAAAAAGACAATAACAAGACTATTTTAAATAAAAGTAAATACATTTCCAATCATATTTATAAAAAACCCCAAAAAACAGTAATAATAAAAAGACTATAATAAAAAGGCCTGTGTATATAAATAAGTCTTCACTCTTGACTTAAAAACAGCAAGACTCCTAGTTTCTCTGACAAAAAAGGCAGAGCGTTCCATAATGTAGGAGCCCTATAAGAAAAGTCCCTTCCTCCCATACTGTTTGTATTTACTCTTGGAATAACCAAGAGCCCTGCATCCTGAGATCTAAGATTCTGTTTAGGAATGTATGGGATCAACACTCTTGTAAATAACTGGGTGCTAATCCATTAAGGGCTTTATAAGTTAAAAATAAAATCTTAAAAGCAATTCGAAACTGCACAGGAAGCCAGTGTAAGGAGGCCAAGACAGGAGTAATATGTTCACCTTTTCTGGTTTTAGTTAGCTATATTTCACAAATGATGAAAAGATGCTTTAGTAATTTTCCTAATATGGGACTCAAATGATAGAACAGGATCAAAAATGACCCCCAAATTTCTTGCTTCAAGTTTTAGTTCTGAGGAAAGGCTGCTAAGATCTATTTTATATAAATCAACGTTTTTTAATTGGTGCTGTGAACCCACAAGCATGACCTCCGTTTTATCAGAATTCAACATCAGAAAATTCTGTGACATCCTACACTTTATGTCCGCAAAGCAAGCAGCTAATAGCGCCCCAGTAGAGGGATTGTCTGGATTGAAAGACAAGTACAGCTGAGTATCATCTGCGTAACAATGCAGGGCAGCAGTGTGGAGCTCTGGACTCTTGACCGGAGGGTCGTGGGTTCAAATCCCGGTGGGGACACTGCTGCTGTACCCTTGAGCAAGGTACCTTACCTAGATTGCTCCAGTAAAAACCCAACTGTATAAATGGGTAATTGTATGTAAAAATAATGTGATATCTTGTAACAATTGTAAGTCGCCCTGGATAAGGGCGTCAGCTAAGAAATAAATAATAATAATAATAATAATAATAATAATAATAATAATAATAATAATAATAATAATAATAATAATAATAATAATAACAATGGAAATTCACTCCATGCCTGCAGATAATATCACCCAAAGGCAACATATATAATGAAAACAAAAGGGGACCTAAAATACAACCCTGAGGAACACCACAGACAACCTCTGACAAATCAGACTTCATCTCCCCGACAGAAACGTACTGAAACCTATCGGAAAGATAAGACCTGAACCAAGAATGGACAGCGCCTGCCAAACCCACTAAACTCCCAAGCCAGTTTAATAGAATGGAATGGTTCATGGTGTCAAAGGCAGCGCTAAGATCAAGAGGAACTGAAATTGAAGGAAAGCCAGAGTCAGAGCTTATCAAAAGATCATTTACTACCCTAACAAGAGCCATCTCAGTGCTATGTGCAGATCGAAATCCATTTAGTCGTTGCCAATTATTTTTATTATTTTCTCCCCAATTTGGAAATGGCCAATTATTTTAGGCACAGCTCACCACTACCACCCCTGTGCTGACTCGGGAGGGCGAAGACGAACACACGCTGTCCTCCGAAGCGTGTGCCGTCAGCCGACCGCTTTTTTTCACACTGAGGACTCACCATGCAGCCACCCAAGAGCTACAGTGTCGGAGGACAACGCAGCTCTCGGACAGCTTACAGGCAAGCCCCGCAGGCGCCCGGCCAGACTACAGGGGTCGCTGGTGCGCAGTGAGCCGAGGACACCTTGGCCGACCTAACCCTCCCTCCCCCCGGGCGGTGCTTGGTCAATTGAGCGCCGCCCCCTGGTCAGCAAAAGAATAGCCTGGACTCGAACTTGCGACATCCAGACTATAGAGTGCATCCTGCACTCCACGTGGAGCGCCTTTACTGGATGCGCCACTCGGGAGCCCCTCCAAATTACTTTTTTAAGCAGGGGTTTAACCACTGCAACCTTAAGTGCAGAGGGAACTATACCAGATGAAAGTGATTCATTTATAATTGTTAAAATGCTAAATACATCTTTTAATAGTTTAGTAGAAATAGGATCAAGGTGTCAGGTTTGCACGTACTCTTTTTATTTATATATATACTCTAAGCACATTCTTAAACTCGGGAGACATTCAGGAGGACATTAAGGTGTTTCGGACTCCTGTAAGTGGGTTGTTCGTGCACTGGGCTTGCTACGTATCCAGATGACTTTTAATAATCAAGAAATTCACACAGACTCATTTGATTTGAAGTTTTAACGAATCAGAGTAGTATTAGTACCTCATTCGGTTTATTAACTGCTAAAAAATGGATTGAGTAGTTACAGACTACGTCGAATCCCAGCTGACAGGCGATCTGGGTGGTCCAGTGCCTTAACAGTTGTTAGCATTAATACTTCAAATACATTTTATGGTTACAACATGTTTTGCTCTAAGGCTACGCATGCATAAAACTAAAGACGCTCACCGCTAAGTCCTAAAACATCCAATATGTCATTCTCATAGACTAAAACATAAGTCATATACCTTATAGCAATGCATCAATATAGGAGAGATATCAATTCCAAATAGTTCTTACCTCCCAAATTATATATGGAAGTGTAGAGTATAAGGTAAGGACAGGAACTGTCTTCAAAGGCAAAGACCTCTGAACACGACACCAACAGCAATCAGCTTGATCAGAGATCTTCAGAGCATGTATCACACAACTTGTAGTTAGCAAGTTGGTGACTCTTGACTAGGATTTTACCTCGTTTTTTATAGTTTTGTGCCTCGCTTCTTACGTCAAGTTTCAATTAAGCCTTAAACAATAATCAGCCTTAACAGCTCCTGTCCCTCAAGTCAACAACATTCTCAAAACACCCGGCAACTCCCTCCATAAAATTAATTAGCCATCATCCCCTAGTCCATCTCTCCTACATCTCCAAAATATGTAAGGTGAACTTTTGAACTGATGTTATTCTCTCTTGGTACCAGGAGGTATTTTCTTATATGTAAAAGATCACTCATTATAGCAACCTTGGATTTCAAACCCCAAACATAACCCTCCGTCTGGTACTGCAAACAAGCAAAGGTTACCAAGATTAATTACCTTCTTTTTGGCAAGCCTACTATATGCTTGACACAGACTGGTACCATTCTGCCTTGACTAAAGTTTTTTCTTTAAGTTCATTTTTGCACTATATTCTCTTAGTTCCAATTTCTTAAACCTTCTGCTGATGCACTTAAAAAATCACAAACCACTATTTCCTTTAATTCAATTCTATCTGTCCCTACACTTTTTGCTATTTTTATAGAGTTTGCTCTCCTTTGCTCCACTGGTTCGCAATGCCAAAGAGGCTTTATGTTTATTTTAGAGATCCTACCTCTTGATAAGAGACAGGCTCCAAGCTTTCAGCATGCTAGCATGATTTTCCAGTAATTTCCTTCTACACAGATTCCATCAAATTCCACTAATAACATTGTTACTGGTTACAAAGAATATTTTAAACAATAATACAGTAGATTAATAACAAGGTACATCATAGTATATTATTGTGAACTAACACAAACAATATAGCATAACACATTTATAAGTAGGGTACTTCAACGTCTTAGATTTCCTATTGATGTCAAGCAAGTCAGCCCTGCTCCAGCAGGATTCAACTTCTCTCTCTGGTTCAGCTCTGAGTGGTTCTGTGAAGGCCAAGACAGGATAAGGTAGCCATCTTTTCACATCACAGGTATGAGGGACATTAGCCTCCACTTGATACCTGCAAAATATCTGGATACGTCTAGCAGGAATACCTTCTTCGCATTCCAGTTTACCCAAATGTGCCCATCTTACAGTATAATCAGTTTCTGCTCTCAGTGAGTTTGTCAAAGCCACCACAGGTGTGTCTTTAAAAGCCTGATACCTGCAAAAACTTAAATCTTGTTAGCTGCGCTCCCATCTCTACATTCCCATTCCCATCATCAGTGGGAAGACTTCAAATAAATTAAACTGTTTCTATTAAAGAGACATCTATCTCTGCCGCATACACCTTTCACTCAAAAAAGGTGATCGCATCTTGTACAAGGAAAGACAGGTTTTAGATTTGTTCATGACAAAGGGCACAAGTGGTTGGTCTCATATGCCTAACTAACGCTGTCAGCTTTTGCAAAGTAACCAACGAGAAAGCCTCCATCATAACTTTATCAGGTCTAGTTAATTCAAAGTAGGAGGAAAGGTCCATAATAGAAGGATTCTGTAAGATCTGATCTCTAATGTAAAGAATTTTATTTTGAAAGAATTTTAAAAACTCAGTGCAACTAAAAATTGAATCAATATTAGAGGTAGACTTAATAGAAGGTGGATTTACTCATTTAGATGCAAAAAGAAATCTAGGATTATTTTTATTTTTTTCAATTAGGTTAGAATAGTATAAAGATCTAGCCTTCTTATATTTAACTTGGTGGCTTTTCCACGCAAGATCATGAACATGCAGTTTGGATTTCTTCCATCTGCGTTCCTATTTAAAGATGGAAGTGCTTCTTTTGGAAAACACCCTCCGTGTTTTAACTGGAGCTATAGTATCAAAAATGTTAGTCACGGAGGTGTTATAGGTGTCAACTAACTCATTTATTGATACAGCCTGAGCAGCTGGTAATAAATTAAAAGCCTCACAAAACTTTGTAGCTGTTAATGAGTTAATTACCCGAGTTTTAATTATACGAGTCTGGCTCTCTACAATTAAGGGTAGTTTAATCTCAGAAGTTACTATATTTTGATACTTCCAAACCACGAGAAATCACTAGATCTAAAGTATGCACACGATTATGAGTAGCACCCCTAACATTCTGTACATAATTTAGAGAATCCAATAGCTTCAAAAATTCGGAACCATTAGAATCAGTATCAATGTCCACATGGATATTAAAGTCACCCAATAAAAGAACCCTATCATATTTAACAGACAGTGTAGATAAAAAATCACCAAATTCAGTCAAAAAAAGTAAATTAGACTTGGGTGGACGATATACAATTGCAATAAGAACAGGTAATTTGTTATCAGTAATTAGCATTAGTAATTGAAAGGATGAATATCCCTTCAAGATTTCTTGTTTGATTTTAAGAATTTTAAGAAGAAAGTGGCAAGTCCACCTCCCCGACCAGTAAGACGAGCACTCTGAAGAAAAGAGTAATTTAGAGGAGAAGCCTCGATCAAAGAAACATTGTCATCAACTCCGTGCCAAGTTTCAGTTAAAGATAAAATATCAAGGTTATAATCCGTGATGAATTCACTGATCAGGGGTGCTTTATTTGACAGAGATCTACCATTAAATAAAGCCAGACGTAAAATAGTATTTTCAGGAGCATGTGGTTTAACAGAGGTGACAGAGATGTGTAACAAATTACTAGAACACACTCCTCTGAGTGGTAACAGCAGTGGGTAATAAACCTGGTTAGATATTATAACTTTGATTCTTTTCTGTTTTGATTCATAGCAGCCCTCCGTAAACAACCTCCCCTCCCCAGTTATTAGTTTAAATAATTTACTAAATGATTTTCAATATTAGCAGCTAATATACTTGTCCTGACCTATTTAAGTGCAGTCTTCAAAACGGTGTTCTTGGATTTGGGGCTATTTTAATTTCAATATCTCCAGTGTACACATGTTTGTACCAGTGTGTAAACATAATAAATAACCTGTAATACACCAGTCTAGATGTTTAAAGTTCAGCTGTTAGTCGATTGTCACCTGGACTAGTTGCCGAGTGTCCATATCAGCATGTGTTACTGAATCATCAAGTCACACAGCATTTGTTATCTCACTGACTCAGAAACTTTCAATGGACTGTCTGGTTGCATTACTGTTTCAGCTCTTTCTCTTTCTAGTGTGTTGATTTATCAGTCACGTTTAGACTTCTAGACCATTTTATTAATTTATTAAAGAGTTTGGGATGTGAATCTGGCCTTTAAAAGCTATGACAAGCTTACATTGTTTTTGTTTCCTTGTTCATTTCACTTTGTTAAAACACATGCATGTGACATCCCACTTTCATGGCAGTTCTAGGATTGCTTCAGCTGTGTTGAGTGTTCCTGAAAATGTCATGTTTTAATCAGTTGATACAAAGTATCTTTGAGAGGAAATGCTTCAAGGATTATACAGACTGTACTGGCACTGGGGTTTGGGGTCACAAGTCAACTTCTGCAGATCTTTGTCCATTTTCTTAGGATTTGTATAAACCTTTTTTAATACACTAATAGAATATATCATGATTATATTTTGTTTATAATCATGATATATTCATGATTATATATTTTGTGAATTGATGTTTGATTGTTTCTATAAAATCTTGTGATGTTTGTAACTTTGAATGACTTGTGAGATTGAGTTCAAAATTCATAATGATGGGGGAATGATAATAAATGATAAATAATTTGTGAGCTACATTGGCACACTAAGGGTAGTTCACTTCCATCTTTAACTAATATTTTCTTTTTAAACCACGGCTAAATAATCACATGTTTTCAGTGTCTGGACAGGGAACAGGGTGTTCAGTGGATAAGAAAGGAGAGGCTTCCATTATTCCTGCAAAGCGACTGCTACTTTGAATACAGGTAATAATCAAATGTATTGCACTGGTCAGTTATGACTTGTGAAACTCTTTTAATTTCATTTCAGCACTGTCTTTGATATTTCTTTAATTGATGTGATGAATGGTAAACACGTTCAATGCAGTACTCGTTAGTATTTCTAAACATTGCTGGTTGTTGGTTTTAATTGTTAAAAATGGGGTTATGCATCTTGGTCTTCAAGCTTTCAGCCTTTGCATGTCTATCATCATAATGCTCATCCAGGGTTAAGTAGACTTGGAAATACTTGTCCTTGGAGTCTTGTGTAAGACAAGGACTTTTAACAAACAGGTCCTGGCTTGTGCTGCATTTGTTTGCTGTGTAACTATTTGCAGTTGGACTTTACCTTTATCATGATGCAAAAAAAGGAAAGACTTGCCTTCAATGTTACTGTATTATTCTTCTGATTTGCTTCCTGAATTGCAAAATTAAATTAATTTCACTTCAGTGCCTGTGAAGCTATAACCTCATTATCGAGTCCCCATGTAAGTTCATTCTTCTAGTTTCACTTTGTTATAAAAGTCTGTGTAAAATCAGGCTTTTGTTGCAATTGTAACCACCCCTTTTATATTTGACACAATATGATTAAATCTCACAGTTGCTTCCTTCTTATGATAAGGATTAGTTGTTACCTGGTAACAACCAATGGACAACTCTAAACTAAAACTGAAACAAATTAAAATACATTTTACAGCTGTTTTCCTTTTGTTAATTGAGAATTTATGTTCACTTCATAAATTAAATTGAAAATTAAGAAAAAATACTATTACATTATAAAAATGTGCCAAACATTATTGACAACGGAACAGGACAATCTTAACAATACATTTATTGCAACAAAAGTAGTTAGTAATTGCTAAAACTCAGATGAGGTGTCTAGTATTATTTGATGGTTATTTTGTGATTGTTGGGCCCTATTCACAAAGCTTTAGCTCATGAGTTATTAAAAGTCTGTTTTGGACTAAATAAAGTTTGATCATAAAACTCTTGTTGTTTTCTTTAACAAAACATAGAACAGTTTAATGCTTTAATACAATAGGGCCAATTGTTTGAATTTATTTTGTTGATAAATGCCTTTCTGTTTTCTTTTTTAACTATAGATTTGCCAAGTTGCTGTCTCAGGTAGAATGTAGCAGCAAAGGCAAAAAGTTACAGATAGACCCATCCTATCGACCTTGGTCTGTCAGCACAGAAACAAGTGCCCCCCCTACAGGTGACGACGAGCATGAGGCAATCATAAGGAAGTTCTATGTCTCACTTGGACAGGTAATGTTATGTTTTTGACAATTAAAATGCATACTTTCATTGAAGTCTGAAGCTTGTATAAAAGCTTCTCACCACAAAAATTACATTATTATACTGCTCTTAACTGAATGGACTTCTGCTTGCTCAGAACTTACATTTTATATATATATATATATATATATATATATATATATATATATATATATATATATATATATAAATAAATAAATAAATACAACACCTTTTGACAGTCTGGTCCTCTTTCCAAAGCATTTACCTCAGTTATTTTTTTGTAAAAGGAAATAAAAAAAATAACTTAATATTACACAACTAGCAAGAAACAAACAGTATATTTGTCATTCTGATTTAATTAACTGAAGCTTTGTAACATCAACATATTACTGCTGTCTTTTTTGTAAACTTAGTTGGCTACATGCTTTGTGAAAGTGCACAAGCAGTAAAGTTTGTGTGGTTTAACTTATTCAGATGCATCTTTTGTTTTTAGTCCTCAGTTACTCAGACTAAGGAGTGGTTCACCTTAGCCAAGCAAAGTCAGGACTTGGTCACTACACAGTCTTCAGAGGGGCCTCTGTCTGCCACACAGACTTATGGACACCTCCTCTCCCACCAAGAGCAAGCAAACCACACCAATGGCAGTAGCAGTCTTGGTAAGCTACTCTAAGCACATCAAAAACACTGTATTTCAACATAAAAACAATACCACATTTACACTTGTAAATCCAGAATCACTCAGACAATTCTTTGTAGTCCCAGTACTGACTAGAGGGCAATTCCATGAGCAGTTCTGTCTCTGAAAGTGTAAATATGGTATTTTACCACGTTGAATTATCTGGGGTTTAGTAAAATCCTTTACATGATTTTGAATGGTTATTAACCCACTGCCAATACAAATTCTCTCTAAAGCGTGATTGTTGTTTCAGGTATTCAATCAGCAGGATACCTTTCTAACAGTCTTGATGGAGAACACAGCAGCCCAAGCAGGAGAAGAGCCAGTGCCCACCATGGGGCTGGTGAGACACGGGGACATGGGGCTGGCATGGATGACAACTGCTTCGTCTCTGTTCCCTATTCACCTTCACAAACACCCTCTACAATGCACCTGGATTTCAAATCTGAGAGTGGAATTGAAAGTGACGGGGAGGATCAGGATGAGGAGGAGGAGGAGGATGAAGAGAACAGAAGAGGAAGAGAGGAGAAGGAGGTCAATATTACAGAAGAAACATCTGCTCAGTTGCATGAGGAGGCCACAGAACCCACTATCCCAGCTTTCAGCACCTTAGAAGACTTGGCCACCTCCTTGGTTAACAAAGTCCTAAGGAACTGTGTCTTGCAGCTGTCTGGGGAACCAGAAAGCATTAATAAGATGGCCAACCTGGACCATAGCCACCCTCAGAGAGTTATTACTGTCCATTATCACGCTGGCCTAGAACTCTCTGAGGCACAAGAGCACCTGCCAGAGCCTCAAAGAGCACTTCTAACAGAAGATTCCAAAGGATCAAGGAAAGTCAGCCAAGAGGAGGAGAGTTCCATTTCTGAGTCTGAGAATGAAGAGAGCGACGATGATGATGATGAAGATGGGGGAGCTGGCTACAGAAGTTACGACTTTGGCAGTAGAAAGGGATTGGAGAGATTTAAGATGTTTCTGCACGGAACCCCAGGCGAAAAATACTTGCATCTGTGGATGGATATTGAAAGACTAAAGGTCACGAAGGATACAAGAAGGAAAATCAGGTATTCAAAGGGATGTTTACATTGCTTTTCCTTTTAAAGCATCATTATTAAGAACATATGTTTACAACAGCACACTATCAAAGGTAGACTGCCGCTCCACACATAAGGGGGTGCACAATATTATATACAGTATGCATCAGTCCGTTGGGGGGTGCTATATTTATTGATTACTGTATTTGGAATTTCTTGTTTGTTTCAATCCACCATTTGCATATATTTAGAACCTTGGTAACATTTTACAGTAAATAGTGAAACATTAAAATGTAACATCTTAAAATCTGTACCATCTTAAAAGACCACCAATGTAAAGTGTTCTCGTTACAAATGTTAACATTTTCTTGTGTATTTTGCCATTTAAGCCACCTGCAGAAGATGAAAAAACAGTATCTAATGAGTGGAGGGGAGTATTTCCTGAACACAGGAGTCCTCTCCAGACTGTTCATTTTGCACGCCTCCTGCTGGACTGAAGAACACCTGTGTCACATTCAGCCGAAGGTGACTGAACCTCTGCTTTTGTACTGGTAAGAATTACCGTCTGATCCAGCAACACCTTATTGTACTGGTAAGAATTACCATCTGATCCAGCAACACTTTAGCTCTGTTCACAAAAGGTTATCAATCTAGAAATCGCATTGTATAGGATTTAGCATGTATATTGTATTAAATGTATCAAGGACAAATTGGACTGGACACTCATTTCCATTTAGTAGTAGTAATAATAATAATAATAATAATAATAATAATAATAATAATAATAATAATAATAATATTAAGGATGTATGACCGGTTCAAATCCCACCTCAGCCACTGACTCATTGTGTGACCCTGAGCAAGTCACTTAACCTCCTTGTGCTGCGTCTTTCGGGTGAGACGTAATTGTAAGTGACTCTGCAGCTGATGCATAGTTCACACACCCTAGTCTCTGTAAGTCGCCTTGGATAAAGGCGTCTGCTAAATAAACAAATAATAATAATAATAATAATTGTAACAGTATAAATTATTCAATGCCTGAAAACCGATTGTGTTAAACGATTGATTAAACATCGTGTTTTTACATGTTATGCTGTCTGTGTAGTTTAATCTGCAAAAACAAAGTATAAATATATAACCTTAGAGGTTTTTTTTATTTTCTAGGGGCCCTAGGATGTGTATGAATCAAGCTGTTGTCAATCAAAAGGCCTGTGCTGAGCTTAAGATGTGGCAAGAGCGACAGCTGAGACCGAGAGTTAATATTGATCCCAGTCCGAACATCATCAAGCTGCTGCCCCTCAGGGCAAAGTCCTGTGTGCCCAAGACTGCAAAGCCACCTTCACCACAGGTTTTTATCATATGGTTCTTTCTTTGGTTCTGGGGCAAAAGCAGCACTGGAGTAAATGCTTAGCAAAACCCCTTGTTTCTATGTGACCATGTATTTTACTAGAATATGGTATGTCCTTTACAATTTATTTGTTGCCATACAATTATGGGTAGTCAGGACATGCAACAAGAGCCAATGTTTTAAAAGTCAGAGTACAGTAACTGCGCATATATATATATATATATATATATATATATATATATATATATATATATATATATATATATATATATATAAGTTTACATACCGTAATGGAAATTTATAATTTCTAGAAATTTCTCGAAAACAAATAATTATAGGAAAAATCTTTTGTAGCAAAAGTTTTGCATTCGTGGATGAGGAAAAAAAGTTACAATTATTTATTTCAGCAATTTTTTTGCAAAACTCCAAAACTGCTAATTCAAAAGTATTCATACCCTGACAAGGAAAATTAAATTAATATCTAGTTAAGGCACCTTTAGCAATAATAACCTCTTTTAAACGATTAGGATATTTGTCAATGAGCTTTTGGCATGATTCTTTAGTGATTTTTGACCATTCTTTAACGCAAAATTGTTCCAGTTCATTCAAATTCCGAGGACTTCTCTTGTGTACAGCCTTCTTCAACTCATACCAACGATTCTCAAACAGATTTAGATTGGGACTTTGACTAGGCTATTCCAGAACCTTTATTTTATTCTTCTTTAACCATTCTGAAGTGGATTTTGATTTGTGCTTTGGATCGTTGTTGTGTTGGAACGTCCAGTTGTGCTTTAAACCAAGTTTTGTAGCGGAGTGTTTCAGATGATTTGACAGTATCTTTTGGTATGTTATAGAATCCATTTTACCATGTATAAGAGCTAAGTTTCATGTGCCATTAGAGGAAAAACAGCCTCATAGAAGGATATTACTACCTCTATGCTTGACAGTAGGTATGGTGTTCTTTTCTTTGTATGCCTTACCAGACTTTCTTCAAACGTAATGACTATCAGCGTGACCAAATAGCTCGTTTTTTGTTTCATCACTCCACAAAACCTTTGACCAGAACTCATATCCATCATTCAAATACCATTTTGCAAACTTTAAGCAATGTCCTTGTGACGTTTTCCTAAGAGTGGCTTTTTCCTTGGCCTGTGACCATTGAGTCCTTCACCATGCAATACTCAACCTATGGTTGATATGGAAACCCCAGTCCCACTTGCAGCCAATTCACTTTGAATATCTTTGGCAGTCAATCTCTGATTATTATTAACCTTCCTCACAATTCTTTTACTTGTTCTTGGTAAAAGAACCTTCTTTCTTCCAGGCCGAGCTTTGTGACAGTACCATGAGTCTTGTACTTCTTGATAATAGAAACAATAGTTGAAATTGGGTGTGGCAAAGTGGTTTGTAGTGCACAGGTATAGAGGTGATGCAGTGCTTAGAAACAACAGTCCAGCAACAGATCAGTGGTAAACAACGAAGCTTTATTAAGTGCTTTTAAATAATAACACTGACTATACACACTGGAATGAACTGTCAAACCATCCAGTCCGGGGCACACTGTTCCTGTTACACAGCGCCCTCACAGCTCGGGAGGGAGATTGTTGACTTGGATTCATTTGCTCTCTGTCACATTGGGATACTCAAATGCTTGTAAATCTTCTTGTATCCTTCTCCAGCTTTATGACAATAAATAGATTTCTGCCTAAGGTCTTTAGATAGCACTTTACTTTTTCCCATATTGACAGCAATCATCCTATGCATAACCCTTTTTATACTTTCTAAGAATGTTCACCTACAATCCAGCATTTTCTAGACTTTTCTAGAATTAGGTTCTGCATTATCATATTGAAATTTCTAGCACCTTGTAGACAAAAAATCTATTTCTTGCAACTTTTTTTCCTCATCAAAGCAAAACTTTTGCTACAAAAGATTTTTCCTATAATTATTTGTTTTCTAGAAGTTGCAAACTATTTTATTAACCCCCTTGTCATATTTTTTATTAGAAACTTGTAATTGTCCAAAGGAAGACTTCTGCAAAGTCAGAGAATGGTCCAGGGACCTTTGTTAAAAAGCCCCGGAGACTGGTAACAGCAAAACTGGATCCAGCTAAAAGCAGCTTGAGTCCCATTCTCAGCAAATCCATTGACAAGCCTGGAGTCACCAAGAAATGGTAATAAGATGAAAATGGAAAATAAATGCATGTGAATGAAAAGCTTTTTGGAACTTCAGGCAAATCCATCTTTATGTTTGTTTTATATTTGATACTGTATCTCAGCTGTAGAAAGAAACTAGATTAAAGAAGGGTCATTGACATCTAGGGAAGTTTACTGCAATTGATGTGAGTATGATTCCTCATTTTTAAGTTGTTGGATCTGATGTAGAAAAGTCCTTCAAACCAGTGCATAGAGAGGTTTGGGTGGTAAAGCAGACCGCTTTGGGCGTGAACAGTGATGTAGTAAGGAGCTATGGAGTGCAATGGTGATTCAAAGGCTTCTAACAAGAATGTTTCAACACAAATAATTCCACATATCTTGTACATGCACCCATTGAAGTGCATAAAGAGGATTTGGGATTAGTGCATTAGGAAGAGTATTCAATTGTGTGAAGGTAGAACTGCAGAGACTAGTCCTCAATGTAAAATGTTGGATTTTAAATCTGAAAAATCTTTATTTATTTATGGCTTTTGGTTGAAATCTGTTTTCCACCTGCAGGACACAAAGTGATTTGGGTCTTTTTTTTTATCATGCTAAGATTCCAAGTTACATCATTGTTACGTTATGGTTTTTTGTCATGCAAATTCTGGCTGCCAATAGTACATGCCAGTGTGCTCTCCAGTACAATGAAATGCACCTGTAGCACGATCACAATATCAGCAATGCACCAAGGACTTGATTTTTGCTCTTCTTCAGATCTCAAGACCCCATATTTATAAATCTTACAGAGTGTTAACCACAGTTCAAAAAATCAATTTTCCTAGCACTAACAATATCATCACTGTTCCCGCTTTCTTCTTTAGTTCTTTATTTTTTTATTTTCATTTTCCAATATGTAGATATTTTTAAATGGTTATAGATGGTTTTTTGTTTTAAAAATCGCATATCCTGAACGTACTATAAAAAAAAATACCAGAAGAATCAATAAAAAGAAGGCCAGAAATAATGTTAATAAAGGTAAAAAAATGATTTCCATTACATGAGAGTAGATGTTAAAACTTCATGCTGATTTGAACTCGGCTCTCTCCAAGATATGCACCAACTAAGACGTAGCTTTACAGTAAACTAATGTGATCCATCTGTGTCTCCATCCATTTGCGTTTCCTTCCATGTGATGATGTAGATCTCCTTCTGTCTGGTGTTGATGGCTGAAGTGTAATGCTGGCTCCAGGGATCAGCTTATTTGCCTCCCTGGCGCATCAGCACACACAACTGCTGCGATTCTTGCTCCGGGGATCAACCACAGTGCGGTCTCCCCAGCGCATCAGCATGACAACCGTCTGGATTGAGCGAAGTAGGGTACATCTCTGGGGTCTTCAAGTGGGCACATTCCATCCTCGGTGTTTCGTCGACTAGCCCACGACACCTCAAGAGGGCTCAACGGTGATTCTGGCGTCCCAGCATCACCCCCCTCGTCCCCCACTCAACTCAGCCCAGCTTACTTACCCGTACATCAGCGTTTCTTTCTTTCTATTGTGCTTGAGATCCCCAGTCAGAATCTTTCCGTCTCAACCACAGCCAGTTGCTGCTCCTCTCTGCTGCTTCAGATAAGTTCTTCACTGTGCGACGCAACTCTTGGCCACTGAGTCCAACAGCTCTGAGAAACTGGGTTGTACAGTGTGCCACAAATCCTCGACAACCCACCTCCACTGGGTAAACCCGGACTCTCCATCCTCTCTGTTCCGCTTCAGAGGCTAGTTGAGCATACCGCAGTTTCTTCCTCTCATACGCCTCATCTACAGCATCCTCCCATGGCACTGTTAACTCTACCAGGTGAACAAGGCGTGCTGATCCAGACCACAAGACAATATCTGGTCGAAGGTTAGTGGTGGCAATCTCAGGTGGAAAAATAAGCCGTTGACCAACATCTGCCAGCATTTTCCAGTCTCTAGCAGCTTCCAGTTGTCCTGGGCGAGGATTGGTTTTAACACCTTTTCTTGGTGGTTGCTCTCCTGGGCGGAGGAATGTTGTCTTTTGTGTGTAATGTTTTGATGGACCTGGTGGCAACTTATTGGTCATGTTATGCTTGTCTTCCAATGCTAAGGCCAAACATCGCACCACCTGGTCATGGCGCCAAGTAAACCGTCCTTGGCTAAGAGCCACCTTACATCCTGTCAAAATGTGCCTTAATGTTGCAGGTGATTAACACAAAGGACATGAGGGATCCTCTCCTACACAGAGGTTTAGGTTCTGTAGTGATGGGAGAACATCATATGTTGACCTGATGAGGAAACTGATCCTGCTCTGTTCCATTGACCATAGGTCTTGCCAGCCAATCTTGCGTTGTTCCACACTCTCCCATCTCATCCATTCTCCCTGCTTGGCCTGGGAAATGGGCCTTTACGCACCTCATCCTCTCCTCCTGCTTTTGCACCTCGTTGACTACCAGCTTCCTCCGTAAGCAGAGGTTAGCATTCCTTTAAGACTTAAAAACAGCATACAAACTTTTTCGTATTTCTCTATATAAATGAATAAAGCTGGCTGATGTACAACTATAGCCAAAGGTTTTGCATCACCTAAAATTTTAGGGTTGAGACATCATTTAAAAAAATATATATGTGAATATACTGTAGATCTTTTATTTAACATCATGTAATAAAAATAAACTACAAAATGATATCGCAAAAGTCTACCAGAAGCCATAATAGTACAGTCAGCACTCAGATATACAACACTCAGATACACGCCAGTCGCGTTTTACTGTCCTTGTATTAAGAAACAAATCAATCCCCATTATATATATGTAACAAATTAATGCACTTACCTGTCACACGTGATTTCTGACTCCGTCACCAGTTTTCTGATACAAAGCCCATCTCTTCAATATTACAATTGATTTGATTATCCGTCACAGCCCACGTTTTTTTTTTCTTGTATGCGGAAATCTTTATTGTGCATTAGATACAATGATGTATTTAAAAAAAAAATCTGTGGTCTTTAGTTGCTTTTGTGTATTTTCATTTGCAAGTGAAGTGTGACATTAGGGCCTTATCGAGCACTATATTCTGCAATTTTAAATACTGACTTCGGATACTGTTTTAATTCTGGAAACTGTGTTTTTTTTTTTTTTGTTTTTTTTTTAAATCTTTTGCTAAATTACATTGCATTTTATGTTGTATACATTTCTGTTCATGGGTAACTGTGGCAGGGCAGAAAAGCCCTGCTGTTAAATGAATTATTTCGGGGTGTTTAATATGATTTGTTGTATTTATATGTATATGTTTGGTTTGTGTGTTGGTGGTGGTTGGCAGGGATGGGGTTAATTCCTATCCCTGCCTAAAACATGTGAGAATGTGACTGGAGCCTTTATTGAATAATTGACGATTAATTAGGCTCCAGCCACATGGGACATAAGGGAGAGAAATCGTTTTGTTAGGCACGGGTGTTTGGAAGGAGGTACATGAGGCCTGGCCTGGCCTGGCCTACAGTACTTGTTTATTTGGTGTTTGTGATTTTCGTTTTTGTGCTAACCTTTATTTTGCTCAGTGAGCAGTGTTTTTTTTTTTTGTACAACCTTTTTATTTTATTTTTGTTTAATAAATATGCGCACCAGCACTTTTCACCCACAAGTACCTGTCTGCCTCTATCAGCTTTCTGGTCTGGGGATGTCATCACACAGCCGTCCTGTCACAGAAACATTTTGATTTCATTTTGTTGTGGGTCATTAATGGGGAATTTTACATATTGCTACAATACGTACCGGATTTAAAAGTATGTAATGTATTACAGCATGTGTCCACAGTCGTCTCTTTTGGCAAGTGCTATTTTCAGAATCATGTCATTGTGAATTAAAATACTACTTCTGTTTAAAATATAGTACTGTACAAACAAAACCAACTACAGTACATCTAAATGGAAGCCTACTTATTTTAAAACACAGTCCTTTCAGCTATGCATTTTTGATATTGTATCTTTTGTGTTCCCTGAAAAACGAACAAGGTTGGAACGGGCCAAAATGAAATAATCAGATATGCATCACACTCTTTTAACCGTCACTGAAGTCAACATTTTATAGGGTCGGATTTGTGAGAGCTTAGTAGAGTATTTCATGTTAGATTTTGAAAGGTCAGTTTTTTGTTAAGTCAATATGTTAACCAGTAGCGGCTCCTGACTTTAATAAGTGGGGAGGATATATATATATATATATATATATATATATATATATATATATATATTGGACCGATTAATCAACTAAATAGTTGATTGCAGATTCATTTTTTTATAATTTAATTGGGCTTTTTTTTTTTGGCTGGGCATTTTGAACTCCATTTCCCAACATCCCCTGCTGAGAAAGAATGCTCGCGAGAAGGCTTCTCGCGTCAGTTCGTATCTGGTTTGTTGTCGTTGCACACACACTTCTTACATTTTCTACAACGTCCAGAACGATTCTCAATGTCTGCTGCCAGCTTGGAAAAATACATCTGCATTTACAGTTCACCCTCGCTATAACAAACCTATTGGGGTCCAAGCCTTTTGTTTGTTATATAAATATAATGTAAAAAATAAATAAAATAAAGGTTGTTCACAAGGAGCCATAAGTGTTATATACGGTATGCTTGCATCAAAGACAAAAAAAAAAATCCATTCTCAGTTCTTATGCATTATATTGTGCTATTAAACTCTTTCATGGATTGACATTGTTCTGTGAAAATGTGTTACATTTACTGAAATAAAAAACGACCAAATTACCTCTTTTAAAACGACCAAATTACCATTGGGCTTATGTTGTTTTACATTCTACTGATTTTTTTTATGTATTACTATGCAGGACACCCACTATAAGATCGTTACCTTTATTAAAAATGTGCAGGGATGAATCTACCGATTAATCAACTAATGCCCAAAAATTAACCGATCAAAAATTTTATTAGAGTGACAGCCCTAATATATAGTAAGGGAGTGTACCATCCTAACAAATTTGGAGACTTTAGGAACCTGGGGTTGGGATAGGACACTCCATCTTACTGTGACAGAAGGTAACAGAAGGCCATCGTGCTAAAGGCCTCCTAAATTGAATAATGTACTGGTTAATTAACGATAATGGAAAAATGCTGATCAACTGCGACTGATCTGACGGGTAATAAATGAACCTCAGTTGGGTTAGTCGAGGTTTGGAGTTGGAGAGAGAGAGAGTTGGCATGGAGAGAGTGAACAAATATATTGACTTGAAACAAGAAAAAGAATAAAGTGTTGTTTTTTTGGGGGGATTACCGGTAAACGGATAGCCGTCCGGTTATAGTTAGACCTGTGGAAAAGTTTAGTTAGAGCTCCAAGGAGGAGTTAGAAGTTTTATTTTGTTTATTACTTGTTTGTGAAGAAACACATTATTTTTAGAGTTGTTGGAGTACTTTATTTCTCACAAAAGACGAGGCTGGTAAAATTGACCACCTAAGCACTACAGACTTTATATATATATATATATATATATATATATATATATATATATATATATATATAGTGATGAAGTGGACACTTGTCTGTAGTGTTTAGGTGGCCAGTTTTACCAACCCAATATATACTTTTTATCATACGCAATAAAACGTTGCATGTTTCAAAAGGTACTTATGTAATTTAATAAGAAATGTAATACAGTAATATAGTATACGCAGCACATAAGGCAAGCAACTGAATATAACAACAATTTGTGGACTTACTTGAATCCTGCGAATAGTCAACCATTTTGTTTTTTTTGTACCATGAGCAATTACAAAGGCAATTTTGTTTTGATCCTCCCTGTAGAAGAATTTTTTGGCTTTGGGTGACCTTTATTTTTTTATTCTTATTTTTTCCTCAATTGAAAGCGAGGAAAATGGCTTATTAACTAAAAAAAGTCTACAACATACTGTATGGAAATTGAAACTTAAGGGAGTATCCACACGTGTCCCATAAACTGCCTGTCATCAGCCACGTCAAGATTAAGTCTAATTATGAGTGGTAGAGGCTAGCCGCAAGCTTGCATTGTGTAGCCAATACAAATACAGTAAAACTTGACAGAGTGTGATTGCAGGTGGAATACACACAGAATCCCACCCATTTTGAGACTACATGTTAGCCAATAGCAATACAGAAGACCTTGGAAAGCATGACGCAAGTAAGCTTTTTTTACTTTTACAAAATGACACGTAGGCTTAGCCTCCGTAGCCTCTTATGACGAGCTGCCACAGCAGGTTTCATTCATTAATTCTATAGGGTGATGCTACACTTTTGGCCATCGCTGTACATCAGGTTATATACATTCTATACGTTTGCCATTTGTTCAGTGATTTAGAGTTCAGAAGTATAGGGTGGGGACTGACCAGAGCAGTATTGTTGCTGGCTGTCAGCATATTTTTAAATACATTTCTGTGCTGGTCTTCTGTGTCCACAGGCAAAGAGCCGTCTCTGCCAGAAGCACGGCCTCATGGTCCTCTGATTCCACAGACAGCTCAGTCTCAGAATCCATTCAGGAAAATAAACACAACCTTTCCAACAAGGTATCTGCACACAAGGCCCTTTTTGTTGCCCTTTTCTTATTTCTGATTTATACAAGGAAAGTCTCACCAAAGACTGGACATTTTGTGGCTGCTCTTTCAAGGTTTCTCTGTCATTCACTTCTATTGCAAAAAAATAATTACTGTTCAGTTTTTTTATAATATGTTTAAATGAATGATTATATGAGATTTGTTCTTTTTTTTTTTTTTTAAACGGTTTGCTCCAGACACAGCACATCTCAAATGGATATTAAATGGTGCAGCCTAACTACAGTTCTCTTTCTCCTCTGTTCTTTGCTCTTGGTTTTAGACCCACAGCAGCAGGTGCAGTCCAGTTCTGGGAGGTGCTAGGATGGAAAGGATGCTACAAGCACTGCATCATGACCAAAGAGCTGGATACTGCTTTACCCAGTTCTGTGAGTTATCAGGAAACAAGGTAAAAGAGCAATTAATAGAAAAAAAACACCTGTCAGTCTTTTTTGATTATCAACCTGGTTTTCAGTTCCCATACTGGGTGAACTGGTGTAGCTTAGGGGTTTGACTGGGAGAGGTTAGAGTCCCTGCTCAGTCATTCATTCCCTCTATTTCCGTGATGCGTAAACCATTTCACTGTATATATTCCACAAAAATGTTATTCAGTTGTACAAATGCTTTATTTTATGGTACTGTGATATGCTTGGGGAACCACCAAAAAGATTTGAAACTACCATCTTCTGTTATTTATACAACACCCCAATCTTATTGTGAATCCCAAATATTGCTTCATCACACTTTGACCATATCAACAGCACACAGGATGATTTCTGCAGTGCACTGTAACTACAAACAGGTGATGTACAGAATCAGTGAAGGGTGGAACTGTTCTTTTGAAGCTCAAGCTCAAGTCTACAGAGGACAAATAAAAATCTGAGTACCAAGATTCCAATGCCATTATTCTTGATCCTTCTCTAACTAGATTTGTTTTTCTTGCAGTTGTGGAAGAATGGAGTGCAGTTCTGGTTTGACCTACAGGATTATCACAGACAGTTTTATCAAGAAAACCTGAATCCTTTCAGACTGCAGAGACTAGCTCAAGTGAGTAGTAAGTCTTTAACTAGCGATTAGCATGATCCTGTAAGTTGTGTGGGGGATACATTAATAATTGGATAAATACAAAATAGTACTATGAATTAATTATAATATTAATCTTTACATACATTTAAGCCTTTTCTGGCTAGGTGAATGTGACAAAACAAAGTTCTGTGACAGCAGTACCAAAGATTAAAAAAAAAAAAAAAGTACAGAGTTTGATCCATTGTGACTAGATTAATCGCACCTTGCTTAACACAGATAAACCATGGAGGACATATGTTCAGATGTGACTTATTAACGTCATGATACAACAGGGAAAAGCGCAAACTGCTATGCAATGGGAGTCTACATTTAATCCCCCAGTAGGAAAACACGCCAGTCCAGCGACACAGATAATCCGGTAAACTACGGTGGTCCAAGGCGAGGTGATAGCCAGTGTTCTATCCAACAACATTCCCACTGTGTCACCTGGGCTCATTGTAGCTAATAGAGCTGTCATATCCATGGAACTGGAGTTCTGACTGAATCATGTCATGCAGTATATATCAGATTTCACAGAGGTGTCTGGGGGTCCTCATTACTTTGTTTACAAAAGAGTTCTATATGGGAAGGATGGTAATTTGAACGCAAAATAATTCTGCCAAACTGCAGGGTTTTGTATACAGACGTGCTCAAATTTGTTGGTACCCTTACAGGTTACAGCTCATTGAAATAATGCTTCATTCCTCCTGAAAAGTGATGAAATTAAAAGCTATTTTATCATGTATACTTGCATGCCTTTGGTATGTCATAGAATAAAGCAAAGAAGCTGTGAAAAGAGATGAATTATTGCTTATTCTACAAAGATATTCTAAAATGGCCTGGACACATTTGTTGGTACCCCTTAGAAAAGATCATAAATAATTGGATTATAGTGATATTTCAAACTAATTAGTTTCTTTAGTTAGTATCACACATGTCTCCAATCTTGTAATCAGTCATTCAGCCTATTTAAATGGAGAACAGCAGTCACTGTGCTGTTTGGCATCATTGTGTGCACCACACTGAACATGGACCAGAGAAAGCAAAGGAGAGAGTTGTCTGAGGAGATCAGAAAGAAAATAATAGACAAGCATGGTAAAGGTAAAGGCTACAAGACCATCTCCAAGCAGCTTGATGTTCCTGTGACAACAGTTGCAAATATTATTAAGAAGGTCCATGGAACTGTAGCCAACCTCCCTGGGCGCGGCCGCAAGAGGAAAATCGACCCCAGAGTGAACAGAAGGATAGTGCGAATGGTAGAAAAAGAACCAAGGATAACTGCCAAAGAGATACAAGCTGAACTCCAAGGTGAAGGTACGTCAGTTTCTGATCGCACCATCCGTCGCTTTTTGAGCGAAAGTGGGCTCCATGGAAGAAGACCCAGGAGGACTCCACTTTTGACAGAAAAACATAAAAAAGCCAGACTGGAATTTGCTAAAATGCATATTGACAAGCCACAATCCTTCTGGGAGAATGTCCTTTGGACAGATGAGTCAAAACTGGAGCTTTTGGCAAGTCACATCAGCTCTATGTTCACAGATGAAAAAATGAAGCTTTCAAAGAAAAGAACACCATACCTACAGTGAAATATGGAGGAGGCTCGGTTATGTTTTGGGGCTGCTTTGCTGCGCCTGACACAGGGTGCCTTGAATCTGTGCAGGGCACAATGAAATCTCAAGACTATCAAGGCATTCTGGAGCGAAACGTACTGCCCAGTGTCAGAAAGCTCTGTCTCAGTCGCAGGTCATGGGTCCTCCAACAGGATAATGACCCAAAACACACAGCTAAAAGTACCCAAGAATGGATAAGAACAAAACATTGGACTATTCTGAAGTGGCCTTCTATGAGTCCTGATCTGAATCCTATCGAACATCTATGGAAAGAGCTGAAACTTGCAGTCTGGAGAAGGCACCCATCAAACCTGAGACAGCTGGAGCAGTTTGCTCAGGAAGAGTGGGCCAAACTACCTGTTAACAGGTGCAGAAGTCTCATTGAGAGCTACAGAAAACGTTTGATTGCAGTGATTGCCTCTAAAGGTTGTGCAACAAAATATTAGGTTAGCGGTCCCATCATTTTTGTCCATGCCATTTTCATTTGTTTTCTTATTTACAATATTATGTTGAATAAAAAATCAAAAGCAAAGTCTGATTTCTATTAAATATGGAATAAACAATGGTGGATGCCAATTACTTTTGTCAGTTTCAAGTTATTTCAGAGAAAATTGTGCATTCTTCGTTTTTTGTGGAGGGGTACCAACAAATTTGAGCACGTCTGTATTTATTGGTGCAGGCAACATGTTTAACAACTTAAGTGGAACAACCCATGCTTCTTGTAAATCTAATTGAATGCTACCAGCAGACTGATCCAGTTACTAGTTTGATTTGAAAATGTGGCGCAAGAGGAAAACACTTAATGAATATTGTGCACAATACCCTGACTGACGGCTGAAGTCTCTGCAGCAGGATGAAGCGGGCCCGTCTGCCTTGTCTTCCAGTGACTAGAGTCCCTCTGTGCTGAAGCAGGAGAGAGGCGGAGCTCAGACAGACTAATAAGTGCACGTTACTTCTGTTAAACTATCTTTGTTTGTTCTGTGCATTTTATTTTTACTCTTAAATTTATGCTATACATTTATATAATGCTTTTTCTACGGTTTATATGAGACAATTTAATTTGCGTAGGATCTTTACCTTTACAAGCTATAGCTCTGCTGTGACCAAACGTTATTCCAGTTAGAATGTTGGTAATCATGGTTTTGTTTCATGTTGAATATGATAAAGGGGTTTCGCTAAATAAGACTTTCTTTAAAGCATAAAAGTCAATTTCACCCAATCTCTGCTTGAATTGAAAAATAGACTGAAAAAAGTAAATTCTTTCTAAAATAAACATTGATATTAATCATCGATGGACTTGGTTTCAAAACTAAACCTGGTTGTAATGGGGTACACCCCACCCCTGTGTTTATGTATTATTTTGTATTTGTGGCATGTTGTATTGGTGTGCACGGGTGTTTAAGGGTTAATTGCCTTCCCTGCCAAAGTACTTCACGTGCAGACTGTGCCTGGTCCCGATTGAATGATTATCAAGCAATCAAGTCCAGGCACGGCTGCATAAGAGGCAGAAACCTCTCTGTCTAGGTTGGGTGTTAAAAGGTGGACAGGACAGCTACCCGCTGCTCCTGTCTCCGCCGCCAGAGGGAGACTATCCACTGCTCGTGCCTCTGCCGCCAGGGGGAAGACTACCTGCTGCTCCCACCTCCACCACCAGGGAGACTACCTGCTGCTCCCACCTCCACCGCGAGACGGAGACCACCTGTTACTCCTGCCTCCACCACCAGAGGAGCTGAAACTATCTCCCGAGGGTCAGCTCCTGCTGTCAGCTCCCGAGGGACCACTCCTGCCCTTTCTTGCACCGCCTAGGGCTGCTATGCCTGCAATACCTAGGACTGCCACACGTGCAACGCTAAGGCTGCCACGCCTGCAACACCTGGGGATGCCAAGCTTGCAACGCCCGGGGATGCCAAGCATACAGGCCTGGGGATGCCAAGCCTGCAAGGTCTGAGGCTGCCAAGCTGCCAAGCCCGCATCGCCCGGGGATGCCTGCTTGTCACCTTCCTGGGATGCCTGTTCGTCACCACCCGGGGACTTTCAGTGCTGTGGTCGCTGCCAATACCGTAGTGTCCCGTGCTGCTGTCCGCATTTCTGCTTCCAGCGCCATCACTGCCGGAGTACGCAGCGGCACCACTACTGCCGGAGTGTCCTGCACTGAGAGCAGCATTACCGCTGCCAGCGCAATGTCCGGAGTGCACCGCACCACTGTCAGCATTGCCGCTGCCAGCGTTGCCACTGGCAGCATTTCCGCTTCCAAGTTTGCCTTTGCTGGAAGAGCCAGCCTTGCCAACGTCACCATTGCCACTGACAACCTTGTTAATGGAGGAAGGCCTCACACCGTGGCCACCTGTGGGCCCATTAGTAGCTCCTGTCAGGGGCCAGGACTCGGACCAAGACTTTTGTGCCTTTTTAAGGGGGAGGTGGCCTTTGAGGCCATGTGTGCTGCGCACAAAGGGGGGTACACCCCTCCCCTGTGTTTTTATATGTATTATTTTGTATTTGTGTATACTGAACATCAAAAGAAACGTAACACTTATAGTTGGATCAAATTCACTAAATGTGATCGATAAAGGACAAACTCTGTTTTAGAACAGGTGCAGTGACTTTTTATTGTGCTGATTTAACAATTGACATTTTACGGTCTAAAGTTATGGAGGGACGGGGGATACTGTGAAAGTCACAGGCTAGTAGCATGTGTGGCACCGTTGGAAGCAATACAAGCAGTACATCTGCGACGCATGCTTTACACCAGGTTTCGGATGTTGTCTTGTGGAATCCTGGCCCATTCCTCTTGTAGTGCCTGGATAAGCATCTGCCTGTTCAGTGGTCTCCGAGCCCTGGAAACCACACATCTCCCAGTTTGTGGCCTGTCATTGACAGAGTGTGGTTATACCGTCTCGCCCGGTTTGAAATTGCTGGCTGTGAGCACCCAAGACGACGAGCCACAGTACGCTGCCTGGTCCCGATTGAATGATTATCAAGCAATCAAGTCCAGGTACGGCTGCATAAGAGGCAGAAACGTCTCTGTCTAGGTTGGGTGTTCAGAGGTGGAACGAGAGAGCGAGAAACTAAGAACTGAGAAATAGAAAAATATAACAATTGCTTGTTTTGTTTAGTGTTCGCTGTGTTTTGTGTATTGTCTGTTTTGTTTTGGCCATGGTGCCGTTTATTTTGTATTCAGTGTTTTGTTTTATTTAATAAAGAAACAAGCGCATTTGCGTCTCGTCCCACAGTACTTGCCTGTGTGTCCATTCTCTTCCTGGTCTGATGTCCCCACCAAGCCATCTATGTGACACTGGTTTATCTGTCTTTGATTGTCTTGTCTCTTGTAATAAGTTATTGTTGTATACCATGGTAAAAGCATCACTTACAACATAAGGATCACCTGTGTGTAGCAAAGATGGTGACCTTCAAGTGCACATTGATTCAATTCTGTACTAAGCATCTTAAGTGTCCCTGGGTTCTCCAGCGCACATTAGCAAAGCAGTTTTTGCCAGGATCCTGACAGCTGCTTCAATCAAAACTGTGATCTCGCCAGCTGCTACAGTCTCCCCTTGTGCAGCAAAAATGTAGCCAAAGAATAAAGAAAGAACAGCTTTACTGCTTTTGTTATCAATTACTTAAAAACCGTCAATCAAAAATGGGTTTCATTTACCACTGTGCTGCAATAAGCCAAAACTTATTTAACTCTTTCAACAAGGCAGACTTGTATACATGTCTAGGACATACAGCAGTCCGCTTTAGTTATTTAAGTATTACATTTGCTAGAGATTATGCTGTTTTCTTTACTCTTAGATATTTCATTGCTTGTCTCCGAAATAGGGCTATATAACTGTTCAACTTCATTGGATGGAAGTAGGAAAATGCACCCCAAGTTTATGTAGTCAAACATTACTTTTTGAATCTGTCTCAGTTCCTGTATTCCGCATATGTACGTTTTGGAGCACCAATGGACATTGCTGCTGATCTAGACATAAGAAAACAGATCTATCAGAAACTGGATCCCCCCTTTGAAGACCTATTTGACCCTGCAGAGGAATACATCCTGACCCTGCTACTGGTTCCATGGATGCAGATGACAAGCTCTGACAGGACCGCATACAAAAGGGTAAGAAAATGTCATATTGAATACGGAAGCGGTACTGTTTTTTTATGAAAATGATAAATATATATATATATATATATATATATATATATATATATATATATATATATTTATTTATTTACAGTATGGGCATAATTTCAAGTAAAAGGCATTTTTTTTTATTCAATGAATATCACTTATAAATGTATCACTGTGCCACTTTATTTTGATAAAATCATAAATGATTAGTATTGTGTGAAGAATTAGTTGTGTAATGGAGGTTTAGTGGGAATCTGATTTCTTCATGCTTTAACAATAAATCTACACATAATACCCCCCCCCCCCCGGGGTTTAATTATTGTAAATGTTTTCATAGGTGGAGTTAGTGGAGGAGACCCGTCTACTGGTCACTGTGCACTATAGGAAACTACAGGCCCTGCATAAAAAGACTCTTAGGAAACAACAGGAGGTAAATAACATGTGCTTTTTAATGTGAATAAAAATAGGTTACTCTGCTTGCATTACTATTTAATCTATAGAAAAACTTTAGAAAGAAACGAAGGAAGAAATAAAGATAGCATGAGAGAAAGTAATTTGTATTAGATGATCCAAATCAAACTACAAAATAGCGGTAGACAATATGGAAGTGTTTTGGAGTCCTATAGGTTTATATATGAAGCAAGCAAAATGATTTGCCTGTTCAATGTTGTGAAGCAGTAGATCTTGCTTTCTTGCTGTGGAGTGTTTTATTGTTTGCATATCTAAGTTTAACATTCAGAATTCCTCTGTTTAGAGAGGTGAACTTCAACCTAGTGCTCCATCCCCACCCCCACCACCAGAGGTCCCTAGAGAGCCCAACCTGTGGGAGCAAGTCCCAGAGGAGTACCGCAGCTACAACCTGAGCAACCTGCTCCGCCATCGCCTTGAGCTGGAGCACTTCCGCAACTTCCTGGAGGAGCACTTTGCCAGGTAAAGAGTCGCTCCATTCCTGGGCTCTTTTAGTTTAGGGAACCTACAGTATGCTGTGCTTCTCATCAGAGAGCAGGGCTTTTGAGCCTACTGCATGTACTACTGTTGATCCAGGCATACACAGGAAGTGGGTCAGAAGTCATTCAGTTAGTTGGAAACAACAGTAATAAATTAGATTATATTAATCTACCCAATAGAGAAAGCTGCTGGCGAAATGCAGGACTGAAGATCCTCATGGTGGAACCGTACCTGCAAGTGACTAACAGCTCCTGGTTTGGTTTAACTGATGTGGCCTGTGACTGTAATGTCAGGAAAGTTAATGTACAGAATTACTGCCACAAGCTACAGTATGTGCATTGTGCAGCCAATAGCATATTCCTAGTACAACACCTTCAAAGCCACTGTAACTAATGCATACTGCCATTACCCTTATACAAGTTTACAGTGTTATACCACAGTAAAAAAGTTAAAGTAAAAGCATATTGAACACATTATAAAGCATTGACAAGCATGGAAAATCACTGATGGTAAAGTGTTGTAAAAAACATGGTTAACCTTGGTAAAGCAGAATAAATACATGGCAAAGCATGGACAGTTACCATGCAGAATGACCATGATATAATTGTGCAGTAGTTACATTGTTTCTGTCTTTTCAGCATGGACCTGATGTGCTGGTTGGATATTGAGCAGTTCCGGCGAACGCCTCACAAAGAGAAAGACAAGAGAGAGGAGAAGTCTAGAGACATCAAGAGCAAATATTTGAATAAGAAATACTTCTTCGGGCCAAACAGTCCTGCAACCAGAGATCAGCAGGAACAGGTAACTCATTGCACTATCTTGTATATTAATATACGCCAATAAAAACACATCAATTCATTATTCATCTATTTTTGTTGGCAGTTTAACAGGATCTTTAATTCCCTTGTTTTCCCCTTCAGCACCGAACATCATGTATTAAATTTGGTTCACACACCATTGTGTCCGATTGATTTCCTTTGTGAGTGTCCCTAATGTACTGCCATTTTGTAACAGAAAGATAGCATGTTTGCAACCCACCATTTTACTTAGTGATATGCATCTTTCTTTTTTTGCTACTCAAAATGAATAATAATTTATTTATTTATTTATTTCATTTATTCATTCTTTAACCAGGAAAAACACCATTGAGACTGAGGCCTCTTTTACAAGTGTGTCCTCGCAAGATGACATGCATCAGCATGTGCCCACAATAGTTGTTTCCTTTTTTATGTGGTAGGTTTCACATTGTCGTGGTTGTGCCGTATCATTCATGCTTGAATCTTCCCCTCTGTCTGTTCTAAGGTGATGCAGTTAGGCGGCGGGTGGGGGAAGATTCTCCACGATCGCCTCTCGGCCCCGGTGCTGGTGGAGCTGCAGAAGTACGTGAGGAACCGGATAGAAAGGAAGTGGCTGCCGCTGTTCCTCTCCACCCCAGAGTTTGCTGAAAGGCAGAAGATGCAGGTACAACATGTGATGTAGAGTATTGCCTAGTTCAGAGATGTCCAATTCCAGTGCTGGAGGGCCATTCCATTCCATTCCATGTTAATAGATACAATTAAATAATTAACACCAACAAACTGTATGGATTTGGAACATGGCTGAATAAATCATTTGGATTGAACTGACCAACTTTGCCCACCCCCAATCTAGTTAACATAACTCTTCAGATGCAGCTGAGACAGAAAATGATGTATGAATTGTGCATATGCAGTTAAGGTAGCTCGGCAGTCCCTCTCACTACACCCTATTAAGTTTTATATAGCATAATAGCTTATACAAATGTACTGTGGTATACCATGGTAAAAGAATAGGGAAGTGGATTGAAAGAATCACTCTTTGTTTAAATGATTTAGTGATCAGAGCATCCAGCTGGCTGATTGTGTTGGTTTTTTAGTTGAAGATGAAGAACGTTGCAGAGGATCAGATATTCCACACAAACAGAAAGAAACGTGAGGTTTGGAAGGTGAGTACTTGCAGTAACATTCAAGGGTTTGAAGTAGTGAGTTAGTGTAGAAGTAGTCAGAAGTAGTGTATGTATTGGCATACACTTTGATTTGCCAGTTAAAATACATTTGACAGATGAACCTTGCATTGTCTTGTTGTTTGTTGGCTTTAAATCTGTCATATATTTGTTTTTAATATGTTTGCAATAATATAATTGGCTATATAAAGGGTCAGATTACAAACAGGTTGTTTCTGTAAAGATTTGATGTAAAAATGCTCTTGTTAAACAAGACACAATTGGGACTAATCTGGCTTCCCTATTGGAAACTTGTGGGTGAGCATTGCAGGCCAACTTAGTCCCAACCGTGTCTTGTTTAATATGGCCATTTTTATATTGCATCTATTTTAAGAAAACATTCTCATAACCCTGGTTCCCTGAAATAGAAATGCAAGCATTACCTAATGGGATATATCTCTTATAGCCCGAATTATCTGAGCACTTTTATCAAAGCTGCTCCTTTAAGAGCCCTGTATAAATATGAGTGACCCATAAGGCTCAGCACCATATTCTCTTCAGGTCCTCCCTGTTGAAGAAGGTCCAGTTTAGGCTTTGGACGACCTTTTATTATATTTTATTATTTTTTTCCTCAATTGAAAGCGAGAAATGGCATATGAATTAAAAAAAAAAATCTATAACATACTGTATGGAAATTGAAACTTAAGTGAGTAGCCACACATGTCCCATAACCTGCCTGGCAACAGATATGTCAAGATTAAGACTAGTTATGAATGGTAGAGGCTAGCCCCAAGCTTGCATTGTGTAGCCAATACAAATACTTTAAAACTTGACAGAGGGTGATTGCAGGTGGAATACACACATAATCCCACCCATTTTGAAGCTACATGTTAGCCAATAGCAATACAGTAGACCTTGGAAAGCATGACGTAAAGTAAGCTTTTTTTTCACTTTTCCAAAATTACACGTAGGCTTAGCCTCCGTAGCCTCTTACGACGAGCCGCCACTGCTTGGTACCAATAAAGGTGACTGGTACCGACCAGGCGACTGGTACTGGCTCTGGTACCAACCAGGTCACTGCTACAGGCTCTAGTACTGACTGGTACCGACAGGAGTGCCCTGGTGCCGACGGCAGGAGTGCTCTCAGTACCAAACTGGTCACTGGTACCAATCGCGGTCCCAAAAACTGGTCACCGGTACCAGGAGCGCTGGCAGTGGGAGTCACTCGTACTATCTCTGGTACCAGCACAAGTGGCGTACAGGTGAAGACATGAAAAAGCCACTGACAACTGCAAGCATGCACTGTTTAACAGACAGGTGCTGCAATTGCCTGCTAACTAGAACAAATCTAGTAGCCTTTGTTGTCAGTGAAGCATAAAGCAGACACAACAACGACAATGAGACACTGAATATTCTCCAGTCGAAAAAGCTCCTACCAAATCAACAGCGTAGCGCAAAAAGCTGACTGGAAAAAGACAACTAGCGCAATATGCTATTTGTGTACAGAGGCGCACTCAGTACATGGAGATGGCTTACGCACGCGCTGGGTTTCTGAAAGAAAAACAGGAAACAATTACATAAAATGTGTGTGTGTGTGTGTGTGTGTGTATATATATATATATATATATATATATATATATATATATATATATATATATATATATATATATGTATATATATATATATATAATTGTGTGTGTGTGTAATTACACACACAATATATGTGAAAAGGCGCTAGCAAGAATTTATATCGACACACGAAGAGCCAAGCCCAGGGATGGGGTGGTGGAGAGCCACCAGCTTCGCATGGCGCAAAGGCTGTGGAGGGGACTTAATCAGAACCTAAGGCTAAGAAGAATTATACTAAGGAAGTTTTTTCAAAATATGAAATGAAAGAAAAAGGGAACATATCAACTTATCTCCGTAGTTAGGACTTAAAAGTCAGAGTTCACTCAAGGCTGAAAGAAAAATAGTGCTGAGTCTTATGCGTCACTCGTGAGTGCTCAGGTAATTCGGCTATAAGAGATATATTCCATTAGGTAATGGTTACATTGTGTACTTGAAAGGAAACCCTTTAAATGTGAACCATTTTGAAGATATCACATCTTTATACAACTAATCATGTTATTCTTACTTGTGGCTGTTTCTGCACGTAACAAAAAAAAAATGATACTGCTATACTGTATAGACTATCTGAGTGATTCACTGCAACTTCTTATTATACATAGTTGTATTTTATTTATTTATTACCAACCATTTACAGAATTAAGTTGTTTAAATTTACCATACCAATGACAATGTTACTGCAATAACTTGAATACATTTTCAAAAAACATCCTGAAACTTGGAAGAAAGAACCTGGTCCAGAACCATCTTTAAAATCAGATGGATCCCAAGTTTTGAATGGTTCAAATCCACAGCCAACAACAAACTTGGCACAATAACTTGAGTACATTTTCACAAGCCTGAAATTTGGTAGAAAGTCAGATAGAACCAAGGTCCAGACCCCTATTGGGAAGCAAGTTTCCAAAATGGGTCAAATTTACACCTGCTGAAATAACACATCTTTTTGCAGTACATTGACAGCAAATGGGTTTCCTCATCCAAAGAAATCATTGCCTTCCGGAAAGCACTTTTGAATCCAGTAACCTGTCGTCAGTTCCAGCGCTTTGTTTCTCTGAAGGGGGACTGTCTGGAGAATGGCGTACTCTTCTGGCTAGAGGTCCAGAAATACAAGGTAAGTAACACTCTTGAAGCTGATTTCTGATGAAACAGGAGTTTGGGATTCATTGGTGTTGACTAATACAGATTTGGTTAAAGGAAACTTGTTGTTTTCCTATTCTTCTGCGAGCAGATACATGTTGGTCTCAGCAGAGTTCTCAAAGTAGGTTGAATACAGTAAGCATAAAGGCCTCATGAAAGAGATATCGTATACTGTATTCCTTCACATATAAGAAGTGCTCCAGGGTCCTGGAGAAAGAGGGGTTCAGATGACTGGGAGTTTATTCCCAACAGGTTTGATTCTGTTGGAACATTCTGAGGGACACTCTTCTAGTTTGAATATGTGAGCAGTTCAGATAAAGACGTGGCACTGGCCACCATTTTTTGAACATTTTTGTTGTATTGCATTGTAATATAAAACATTCTTTGTCTTCCAGAGCAAAAGTTTTAACAACTTAAGTGGCACTACTGCACAAGCAATGTTGTGTTTTTATTTTTTTACATTTACCCACTAACTACAATTCAACTGTCTGGCACAATCACCTATTTTCCTCAATAACAGGCCCTGTAGTTAAAAGCTTATAATCTATTATATGTGTTTGACTCAGACGAGAGAAAATGTGCCATATTACTGACTGGATAATTGCCAACAAACTCCAAACAAGAGCCGCTGTTGCCAGTCTGTTCTGAATTTGGCAGAACATTTTTGTTCTCAAGCTTGGCTTGCTGCTTGAGTCAAAGACATCTACCCTAACAAAAGGACAGATTGATGCTTTTAAATAACTGTTTTAAATCCATATTATATTGCCTTGTTGCCATTGTTTGTAGAAATGTAAGACCACTATCAGGAATTCTGGAAGACGAAATAATTCATGTTGGATGAAAGTTGTTTGCTCCATTGGTGTTTTATAGGATATCTGTATTCTTGATATGTTACATGTACAAGGACAGGCAAGTAAATTGTATGGCAATTATTTGTTAAGGAATTACTACTAATAATATTTAATTGACAGACTTTTTCAACTGTTTTCTTTTTTTAAATTTAACATTAGTTAAATGTCTGTTCTTGTTACCACCCTCTTTTTGATAGTGTTAAATATTTTTTTTTTCCAGCTGTGGGTTGACAGCTGGTGTAGTCCCTCATACAAATCCTCAATTTAAATAGGATTACTTTTACTATTACTAATTCTAGTAATGTTCTGTTTAAACACTGGCTGTCATTCTGTTTCAATCTCCAGGACCTGTGCCATTCCCACTCAGATGATTCCACCATTCAAAGCAAGGTCTCCACAATTATAAACTGCTTCATTAACTCCAGCATACCTCCAGTCCTGCAGATCGACATTCCTCCAGAGCAGGCTGAGGAAATCATTGAGAAGAGGAGGGAGCTGGGCCCCTATGTCTTCCGAGAAGCACAGGTAGGTGGGTCATAGCAGATCCTGTCAACCCCTTCATCTTTGATATGTCGTTGATATATAGATTATCTGTCTAAATATACTAGGCTATCTCCTCTGCTGTAATCTACTTTCCAATACAGAAACATTTACAATGAAGGTGGCACTAGCCAAAATTTCTGTCATCTTTATGTTTTATCTTAGAATTTCGATTGAATGTTTACAGACTGATAAGTGTATATTATTGTGTTGCTAGTATCACTGAAGCCTTACTTTTAAAAAAAATTTTACGCCATATTTGTATTTTGTGCACATCATGGCTATGGGGTCTTGTTTTTACTGAGGTCGGAGTCTAATTCTCTTTTGTAGATGACTGTCTTTGGAATCCTGTTCAAACTGTGGCCGGACTTCTGTGCCTTCCGAAGCAATCTGGAAGAGACTAAGGTGTTGCCTGCTTTAGAGAGAAAGAAGGAAAAACAACTGGAAAAACTGAAGAGGAAGATAAAAGAAGAGGAGAGACGAGCAAAAGTGAGAAGCCCAGCCCACATTTTCCAGTAGATCTTAGTTATAAATTCTGGTATTTATAGTAAATGTACTGCATTGTGTGTTCTATGTTTTACTAACAAATTATTTTAGCAAAATACAGCTATGGCCAAAAGTTTAGCATCATCGAATTGTAGGATTCAGATATAATTAAAAAATATAATATATATATATACAGTATATATGAACATAATTTAGATATTTTATTTAACATCATGTAATCAAAGAAACTACAAAATGATATTGAAGATATACTCTTCAAAAAAAGAAACACATATGTGTTTTGAATGTACTTTTTATAGCATTAGTATGGCAGTTTGCATAGTAAAATAGACAATTCCAAAGAACCTTAACCTGTAAAGAAATCATTAAGACATTCAATAAAGTCACTTTCAAAGATCAAATAAAGTTCAAGGTCAACAGAAATCAGTAACGGGTATGCCCACCATTGGCATTGAATCAGAGCCTGGATAACATGCCGGGGAATAGCAACCCACTCTAGCTCAAGTGCCTTGGAACGTCTGTGGCTCGGGGTGACGTCGTCGCACAAGGCGATCAAGCTCGTCCCACAAATGCGGGAAAAAATGGGGTTTACATCTGGTGATCGAGATGGCCAGGGCAGCACTTGAACATTGTTCTGAGTGAGGAAAGCTATGGTGGCCTGGGCTGGGTGCGGCCGTGCATTGTCATGCTGGAAAATGACGTTACAATGGTTCATGAATGGGATCACATGAGGCTGTATGATCTCATGACAATAGTGCTGAGCTGTCAGGTTGCCTTGAACATGAACAAGGTTGGTTCTGCAACTGTCTGAGATTGCCGCCCACACCATGACACTCCCACCACCAAATCTGTCACCCTGTCGCACACAGTTGGGCGCAGAACATTCATGACGTTGCCTGTATAGCTGGGCTCTTCCATCTGCACGTCGAAGCAGAAATCTGGATTCATCACTGAACACCACATTTCTCCATCTTTGTATGGGCCATTCTCTGTGATTATGACACTGCTATAGTTGTAATCGATGATGTTGCAGCGTAAGAATCACTCCTCTAACTGTCCTTGCTCGGATACCTGCCTCCCGTAAGCGGTTTCTGGTTTCTGACAGTCTGGTTGGAAATTCTACGCATTCCTGGTACTGCAGATGTTGTAGAGGTTGCAGTGGTGAACCTGTCATGTAAATGACGTAGGCGTATAAATTCGCCAGCTTCCAAATGTCCAATAGCATTATTCTGTTGAGCCTTGGTAAGTCTACGCATAACTTTAAATGTGTCTACAGCGAATACCAATAAGACATGCAAGCTGAGAACCCTCCACTTTTATAGCCACATCTCGGCACGTTGCACGTGTTTTGGCGTTTTGGCGTACGTCATGCGTTTTCGATCCTGACAATGTAACACTGTCAATAAAACGTGTTTAAATAAAATAGAATTATTTAGATCAAGTTTTGTTGCAATTTTTAAGAAATGGAAGAAAAAATATCTGCTATGCATTTCTTTTTTTGAAGGGTATATATATATATATATATATATATATATAAAACTACAAAGCGGTATGTAATTCAATATGTTCACGTAACATTATTCAGCATGTTTCATTCGGCTTTATGAAGCAAAATGTGTTAATTCTATAGGGTGATGTAAAACCTGTGTCCATAGCTGTACGTAGTTAAAAGTGATTAACAGTTTTGCATGATATCCAGGAGCAGGAAGAAGCCAAGAGAAAGATGAGTTTTTCCGATAATTTCTTTGGAGACAATGAGAGTGTCTACAGCGGCAGCCAAGCTGGCGTCTCCTCCACGAGGGAGGCCAGGGGTCCACACAGTCGCAGCCAGCAAGTAAGCAACAGCGCAGCCATGAAACCGGATACTTCTGAAACAGTCACAATATGATAATCATGTACAGTACTGTTGGAGTTTTTAGCTGGAATTGTGGTGATTTGATTTGATTTCTTCATTACCCTTTACCTAAAATTCTGACTAGGTCTAGCAGGCCTAACAGTCAACCTTGAAGACAATAAAAAAATAAACAAAAACTGGAAATCAACCCCCTAAGAAAACTTTTATAATCTGTAATATAATAATTGAATAAGCGCTGTGTATAATACACCTAGCCCTTCCCCTCTCCTTCACGTAAAGGCACATTGCAGTGAGGTGGTTCTTGTCCTCTTTTGCTCCACAGGTCTCCTGGTCCTATTCCAAATACATGGAAGCTCTGGAGCAGGAGAGAGCGCTGCTGCAGATGCAAAATGGCCTTGAGGGAAGAACCCTGATGTCCTCTCTGTCAGATCCAGGTACAGATGTGTTGCATTATATCCCACTGCCCATTGCATTATTGTATCAAAGAAGTTAATTTTAGTTTTGTATTACTGAGCATTTCAACTCAGCTATATATATATATATATATATATATATATATATATATATATATATATATATATATATTTTGCATGCCACAACTGGAAAGATTGAATTTATTTTATGAGTTAGCCTCGGCCTGCTCTCCCCTAACTGTGACTCTAGTTCTACTGAGACGTGATTTGCTACTTACAGCTGCCTGCAGCGACATGGGGGGTACCAATAAATAAAACAAGTTTAATGTCTCAATTCTTTCTACATTGTGTCGAGTGATGCAATGACACTATACTGAGCTTATTTTTCAGTTAAAAAAACAAAACATATGTGTGTAATAATGGTGTGCCCCGTTCCCTTGGGTGCAAAATGCAGTTCAGTTTTTTCGGTTTTAAACTTTCTTTTTGGTTTTCCTTTAAGGTCTCACTGAACCGACACATTTCAATTGAAAGCCGGTTAAACTTTTAAATCACACAATTAGGTTGTGTTGTGTGTGTATAATCTCCAATGTGCTTTCAATTAAAAACAAATTGTCGCCTTTTAATCTGTTGACAGGTGAGTTTCATGTGGCTGATGCAGATCCACATTATAAACACATAAGCATAACAGTAGTGTGTAACGTCTTCAGGTAGGGTTTAAAAAAGAAAAACCGGAACCGACATTTCATTTGAACATGATGACACTCTTAAAAGGTGTCATTAGGTTCTGCAGAGTGCTTTCAATTCAAAGGGAAATGTCCGCTTTTAACTGGCAAATTATCATCATGTATGTTTTGCCTCATCTCAATTTAAAACTTTTAAACCTCAACATCAATAGATCGAAGAATTGTAACAAAAAAAACCCTACCTGAAGACGTTACACACTATTGTTATGCTTATGTGTTTATAATGTGGATCTGCATCAGCCACGTGAAACTCACCTGTTTACAGATTAAAAGGCGACAATTTGTTTTTAATTGAAAGCACTTTGGAGATTATACACACAGCACAACCTAATTGTGTGATTTAAATGTTTAACAGACTTTCAATTGAAATGTGTCGGTTCAGTGAGACCTTAAAGGAAAATTATTTGGAACCTCAGTATTCATCCCATCTCTAATATATATATACACATATAAAATTGCATTTGAGTAACCAAGAACAACCTAAGCAAGTTGGTTCAAACTGGAGCTCTAGGGGCCCTGTCTGTGTGCTGGCGCTGTTTTATCAGAAGAAACATTAAGGCAGCAGGGCTATAAAAGTGTCAGTCCTACAAAGTGCTGGCTTTCCAGACAGACCAAACAGTAATGCTGTCAATCCTTTGATTTAACAGCGGGGTACAGAACAGGCAACAATTCCAATGAAAAGAACACAATGAGCAGGGTGTGAAACAGCAGCAGCAGCTTTGTCCTTGTTGAGCTGGCACTGGACAATGCATGTGTGCACTGCAGTTGTTTTTTTTAGAAATGAGAACTATGTAATTTTGATTTTTGGCTTCATCGTACCCACTTAATACTGATCGCTTTATAGCAATACATTCGTTTTCCCTTGGGACGGGGTTGCTGTGTAAAACTAACACATTTACCAAACCTCTTGTTCCAAAAACCAGGATTTTGCGCCAGACCATGAATAGTAGCTTCCATTAGTCTGAATGTGGTGCTATAAATTAACTGTCATTTTATATTTTACTCTCAATAAAATTAACATTAAATGTCTTTTTATTGGAACTTTTTTCTCCCTCCAAAGTGCAGAAGGTCATCATCATGACACTCCTCTTTACCATGCACTGTTGCTGTTTATTTTTTAAACAACACTTATAAATAGTATTTAACAAACTGATGTGATATGAGTTAGCTTTACATTGTATTTGCTGAAAACCTTGACTCTATTTTATCATGTATTATACAAGTTCTAAGTCACAGATAGCGCTCTCATTGTCTGACAGTTGTTCTAAACAGTTACACTAATGGAAGCACTTAGGGGCTGATGTAAGGATACGTGCAAAGTGATTTGTGGGTGCAAAACCCCCGTAATGCTGCCTTAAATTGTGTTTAGCAGCCGTAAAGTCTGATTTTACTGGCTGTATTGAAATGCATTAAAATTAAGAAACTAGCATGGAATTGGGTGGGATCTGGATACTAAGCAGATGCAAACATTATAATGTGATGTAAGGATTTTGCCTTGCACTTAGGCAATTGCTGACCCTCCAGAGATTGTACACCTCTTGTTACAAGGTGCAAACCATTGTAGAAGCGAGTAACTAAGAGCTGTATAAAAGCACACACCTGCAGAGACCTGTCATTGGCCTCAGGATGGCTGCTGTGGTACACTTCCTGATGTGGCGACACTTGGCTCTTGTTCAGGAGAGGCAGGAACACATTCGGAGAAGGGCAAGATGAAGAAGACCCTGCATATTCGATCCCAGGGTCACTTTGTTTGGGATGCTGGAGGATGCAGTGCTAAAGCGTTATCGTCTCACTCCGCAGGTCATCCTAGACCTAATTGAATTGAGGGATGAGCTAGACCTCAGCGTCAATCTAGGGAGCGCTATCCCTGCACATGTGAAAGTGCTGTGTTCTCTGCACTACTTAGCCTCTGGTTCCTTTCAGACCACAGTTAGAATGTCTGGAGGGATAGCCCAATCCACCTTTTCCAGAGTGCTAGGCACATTTCTGGATGTCATGCTGAAAAGGGCAGGTCAGTACATATTTTCCTAAGGATACTCGCATACCTGATGTTGGAAGAGACTTTTCCAAACAACTTTTTTTCCCCCCATACCCTTCCTCTGACATTATTTCTTTTATTTTGCTTTGTATTTTCATGCTCCACAAATGTCATACAGTGACTATTGCTTTCTGTACTCCTAACTTTGCAAGTGCGTGTTGAGTAATTTAAGCTTACATTGGGCGCAGTGCAAAATAACTGCCTGGCTGCAATGCAATTTGAATTTTGCATCCACAATTATTTGCACTGTTCCTATAATTACATCACCCCCTTAATATGTATCTAATAACATGTCATACTGTAAAAGAATTATGGGATCAGTTCATCCTGATGGAATTACATGCAGCAGGGCGTATTGGGCATATAAGGGGATAGCAGTGTTCTGGATGGATAAAATCCAAGAGATCTTTATACTAGTGAGGAAGACAGTAGTTTCCATATACCCTTACACCTAATGCATCCTCTAGCTATTATATGACAGGTATTTTGTTCCTTTTTTAAGGCTCTTCATTTTAATAAGCTCAATTATGTCATTCCACTCTGCGATAGGCTGCTGTTTTATGCTGTCAATGGGCCATTTGTGATATGTCTTGTTATCTGAGGATAGCATGATTTGGAATCCCAACAAATCTGAGTGGCAGATGTGAGAAGTCATCGTAATGTTTGTATTTTACCTTTTAATTCAGAGACCTCCTCCATTCGCAGCACTAAGTCGGCCGGCACAAAAAGGACATCGCACTCTATTTTCTCACAGAAAATGTAAGTAAAATTTGTTTCTTGGGTCAATTTCCTTGTGTGGGGCTGACAGGAGCTACAAAAATATATCACTGATTTTAAAAAATTGACTTTTTACTAGGGGTGGGAAACAATATGAAAATTGTATATCGATATCATGCACGTATTTCGATATCGATACGGAAGGCTTCCAAAACACAGAAATATAATAACACAATATCAATATCAAACATATATAGACGTTAACAGATATTTACATGTGAACAGCAATAAACTAGTGGTGCTTTGCTTCACAATATGCATGGAGAAAAACAACATCTTGTTATATTGTTTTACTATTCCATCATCAGCCACCTCAAAACCAAAATATTTCTATACTTCACTGCGCACAGACTTTAACCAATCCGGAAGTAATTAAATTGTCAGCTGCTCTGTGTGTGTGCATGCTAACTCACAAAACGTCTAAAATGATTAAGCATGGTGTCATGCCAAATTTTGCATTATTTTGAGATATGTTTTGATGTTGTTAAAGTACATCTCATTTATAATACAGAAAGTTCACATTTTAAAAAGACATTAATAGTGTAATGAACCGCTGAAGCATGAGTATATCTCAAAATAATGCAAAACGGATGGCCAGTGGTGCTTCTGCAGCATGCAAATAAGGCTTCATCCACACTGGACAGAGCAACGCGAGCGAAGTCACCGAATGTCAATCCACACCAGACACGACCTGGAAACGATCCAAAAGACTGGAAATAAATGCATGACCCCGCCCATGCATTCCTATTGGACGAGCTTGTTATGATTGTTCTGATAAAAGGTTACCATCCTAACCTCCGGCAACTCTGCTGAAAAATAAAGGATGGACTATCCAACAGTTTTATTGTTATTAGAAGTAGTAGCAGCAGCAACATCAGCTGAGAAGACAGCTGGACCATAGTAGTATAGCTGAAATTATATTTTCAACAAAATTATTTTATTGTTATACATTTATATATACAACTTACTGCAATCTCAATTGTCTTTCTTTACGAATTCCTTCTTTGATCCTGTTTGTTTATTAACTTTTTAATATTTTAAATTATTATTATTATTATTATTATTATTACTTGCGGTTACACACGACATAATCACCATCTTCATTATTATTGTTATTATTATCAGAATCTGTGTTATGCGCAGGTCACCACTTATATTATTATTTACTTTTGTATTTTGTTTTTTCCTTTTAAAATAGTCCAGTGACCTTGACAGAAAATGCTTTATAAATATGGCTCATAATCTTCAAAACTATGTATGAGCTTGGTAATGTTGGGATGTGTCACATAGAATACAAACGTGTTGCTGGCTTTGTTTTACAACGTATAGAATAGTAGGACCTCGATAATATTTGTTTGTTTGGTGAATCTCCACAAAACGTCGCTGTATGTAAAGACCTTTTTGTCACGGATTTGTGCCAGAGAACAATTTAGTGAACAAAATGTTATTTATCATAAAAACAAACAAACCAAAAAAATCCATAGCTTAAAATTAGGTCACATGTTCAAGTTGTGTGAATGCAGGACCTTTTTTGTGTCATTTTTTAAAAGCCAGCAAAAGTGCACATTTTTCATTTAAGTGCTGGATATATAGACTGCATGTATGCTCCGGTTTAGTTTTGCTTATTAATAAACCTTGTGGATACGGCTTAACATAACTACCTCTGTGACTATGAAGGGGAGTTATTACGTTTAAAATCTATTTAATTAAATTGTACTTTTTAAAAACGTGTAATTCGTTTCAGCATTGCTCTACTAAACTGTTTCAGTTAGCATATACTGTTAGTGTGCCATTATACTTACATTAGCTCATAGTCAGTTTATAAAAGTACTCTCCAAACTCATCGTGTTTGTAGTGTTAAGAAAGACAAGGTGACAGCAGAAATCAGCATAAGGGCCCGCTGTTTTAGATCCTTGAAGAATGACAAGCTGCATAGTTTAAGAGTACGGTGTAAAGTTCAGAGTTACAGTTCTGTTTTTGTTATTGTTTGTTTCATTACCATAAGTACTGTAGCAAGCATGGGAATTATTAGAGGAGCAACCAAGTTTGTTCCAGGGCACTATAGGGCCAAGCGGCCTTGGTGGAATACGACCGCTCGACCACGGGTCTGCAGCCGCACTCGGCAAGTTACCTCAGAGAGCCTCTCGAGAACAACACAGGAGCCCTCCCAGTAACTGTCCAGTTTGTGGCAGAGTCTTTTTCTTCGTCGGGGGCAGTAAACCCAGATCTGCTCCCCAGCATGAAATCCCAGGCCCTTGCAGCGGGTATTGTACGCCCGCTTGTGGCGCTGACCAGCTGAGGTCTGTAGTGTGGAACTGGGGTGGCCTTCTGAACACAAGGTCCAGCAGGATTCAGAGCTCCCTCCCAAACATGAGCCGGTGGTGTGTACCCCGTGGAATCCTGAACTGCAGTCTGGTAGGCCATTAGGACCAAGGGCAAGTATTGGTCCCAGTCACGCTGGTGCTGGGAGGTCCACATGGCAGACTGGGTAGCAAGGGTGCGGTTAAACTGCTCCACTAATCAGTCACTCTGTGGGTGGAGCAGTGTTGTCCTGTTTTTTTTTTATGCCCAGCCACCTCCCCAAACACTTGCGCTTCAAAGTTATGCCCCTGGTCACTATATGTAGCTCCTGAGGAGCCCCAAACCAGCAGAATATACCTTCCAGCAGTGCCTCCGTGCAGGTAATTGCGCTCTGGTCGGGGACAGCGTACACCTTGGGCCATTTAGTGAAGTAATCCATGGCCATGAGGACGTACCGGTTGCCCCCCTCCGTCCGTGGGAAAGGCCCTAAGATATCCACGGCGACGCTCTCCAATGGTGCCCCCACTTGGTATTGCTGGAGCAGAGCGTGAGAGTGGTTCAAGGGGCCCTTCTGGGCAGTGCACCGGTCACAGCGACGCACATAGGTCTCCACGTCGAGGTGGCACGGCCCCAGTAGAACTGCTCACGGAACCGGCCCAGGGTCTTGGCGATGCCGAAGTGTTTGCAGGACGGTTTCTCGGACATCTTGGGGAACCACCGCTTGTAACCACTTATGTCCTGTCGTAGAGTGTGTCCAGTAACAGTACAGCTCACTTCCCCAGGGGCTCAAACATTCCCACTGCGCCACCACTGCTGCGTCTCTGGCTGGACGCTGACCCGCCGATAATCATAGGGTACCAGCTCAGCATTCAGACCCTGTTGACGCTGGAGCTCCTCCTCTGGCAACTTGAGCGGGGTTTCCACGGATACAGCGACATCACTTACCTGCACCACTGTGCCTCCCGCTCCTCCATCCGATGGCTGTGCTTACAGTCCTTGGAGGTGCAGGCGGCCGGCCCGTGCTGGATGGAGTACTCGTATCCCTGCAGTGCTTCTATCCAGTGAGCCACCTGTCCTTCAGCCTCGCGGAAGTTGAGCAGCCACCGCAGGGAGGCATGGTCCGAGGTGCGGAAGTGGTGCACGGCCCGTACTACAGCCAATAGTTCCGCTCTGTTTTGCTACGAGCTTGGCTGGAGGATGCGACTACTTGTTCCGCGTCCGGGTCAAGACCGGGGCCTTCACGAGGTCCTCTCGCAATTCCCCAAAGGCGCCTGTGCAGTAGGTGTCCCAGGTGAACCAGACCCCTTTTTCGGTCCGGCGGTGCAGGGGCCAGCGATCTGAGAAAAGTCCCCCACAAAGCTACGGTAATAAGACGCCAGGCCCAGAAAGCTATGCACCTCCGTCACTTTAGCAGGGTCTGTGGCAATGCTGTCTCCCCCAACAACGTGGCAGAGGAAGAGCATTTCTCTTCTCAGCAGGTTGCACTTCCCCGTTTCAAGCCCGCTCCCCGGATGCGCTCAAGCACAGTCCTCAAGTTCTGCAGCGCTTCCGGGAAGGTAGCGGCGTGCACCAAGAGGTTGTCCAGGTACACGACACAGTGAGACCGTGGAAATCCGGCGAGCACCCGCTCCATCAGGCACTCGAACATTGCTGGGGCATTGCACAGTCCAAAGGGAATCGCTGAAAACTGTCATAGACCCTGGCCAATGGAGAAAGCAGCTTTTGGCTGTGCCTCGGACCAGCTCAACCTGCCAGTATCCGCCAGTCCACCAATACTGCCTTGCTACAGCTTATTTTTCTAGGTACAGCTGCCGCCGGCGCATGCCTTTCGTTAAAAAAAAAAAAATACATAGAAATGTCACTGGAAGGTGGGCCGCGGACCACAGTTTGGAACCCCTGGGCTAACGCGTCTACTAATACACAATAATAAACAATTTTGTTCACAAAACTGTTTAAGCACAATTTTGTATACGCAAATGAATTATTTCTGTTTGACGATTTGTTTCATAAAAAAAATCATGGTCAGAACTGTTTGAAATTGTGTGTGTGTATATATACATATACATACCGGTATCCTGAAATGTGAATTATACTATGTGAATTATACCATGAATTATACCATGTGAATTATACCATGATTGGTATGTATAGGGTTTGTTGTATATTAATATAAAATAAACTTGATTTATACTGTGTTTGTATTAAGTATGTCTCTGCGAGTATACATGAATTAATTTTTTTAATCCCACGATATTGCAATATGGAAATTATCAATATCGAACGCTATAGATGTGATATCTAAATATCGATATTGATGCCCCTCCCTGCTTTTTGCCTTTTAAACAAAATTCTGGCTTTGTTATTGGACATACGGTACATGTTTTCAGGTTCCGGTAGAATGCTTGTGTGAATTCCCTTTTTTCTTTTTGATTGCCTATGGGAATCTTTGTGACAGTCCTTGCATTCTTTCTTGGGGAGCTGACGACTCAGGTGACACAGAAGGGGGTTGACTGGAATGCAATGACACAGTCACATTGCAATGTAATGAACTCAATACCATTTGCTGTGACATACAGGGAGACAATGAGTCGTTTGTGCTTTGTTTGTGATAAAACAAACTGTGAAGCCCTGTTTGAAAAGGGATACTTTTCAGAGATACAAAACCCGTAATAGCAAAACCAAACCACTCTGCCTCTATGTTGCCATGGTAAGGCCTGCAAGCAGTTCAGATGTTAGATTCCCTCAGAAGTCACATGATCTGCCTCGTTCAGGAACAAATCATTTTGTTGCTGGAAAAACACTATAGAAGCTTCATGTGCTGCTGCAGAAACAAGTGCTGTTTAGGGACTAAATCCATCAAAGTTGTAAAACATGTTTCACTGAGGAGACATGTATGTACCCTTTTTATCTGAAACGTTCTCAGACAAGGTTAAATATTGTAATTAAACAAAGTTTATTTATAGGTTATTGTAATACAAGAAGTTTGTGTAGTATACTTAGTTCTGTAATAAATAGCATTAGCCCGATATTGCCAAAACATGCTGTAAGGAAACCTTCCTTGGGAGACAAGTATTCTTTGTGTATTGGAAAGTGCAAGTAATATTTAAGATTATACTGCCATCTTGTGGTTTTGCTGTACAATAAACTACTTGACTCTTCAGGCTATAATATATATAAAATACATTTCAAATGTACTGTACATATCTGTTTTTAAAATACAGTATATTGTACAAGGGACAGAAAGTACATTTTAAGTCTATTTAAAATATGATCTTGCATAGATACATTGACAGGAAATATTGTTAATTCTATAGGGTGATGCAAAGCCTTCGGTCAGAGTTGTACATTCACAGGATATCACATACCAGCACATCTGTTTGACACTGACAGTGTTTTGTTTTGTACCAGCAGTTCCTGAAAACGAGTGATGGACGTAGCATCTAATGAGAACAACTTTTCAAAGTGATTTCTTCATTGTTCCAGGAAGAAAAAATAAACAATTGCCGATGTATTTGTAATAACAAACTCCTGTCCCTTTGTTATTTATGTGATTTGTGGAATCATAAATCTTTTAAGAAAATTGTGTTCTTCATGAATTGATTCAGTATTTCCATGCTGGTTGTGATTTATTTATTTTTGTTATTACTTTGCTCCTTTTTTTAAAACATAATTGTGATTTAACTATAATGGCTACCTATATTTAAACTTCTGTAGCCTTTTCTTATATAATTCTTATTCTTGTTACCTGTCATAATAAAATGTTTAATTTTTTTTAAAATCACCCGCCTTGTTGTCCATTCTCTTTCTATACAGTCTTTTTCTCCTAACTGTTTATATTTTGTTTCTTCTTTTGCAAACATGTTGGTTTATATATATATATATATATATATATATATATATATATATATATATATATATATATATATATATATATATATATATATATATATACACACACACATACACACATACAGTGCCTTGCATAAGTATTCACCCTCCTTGGACTTTTCCACATTTTGTAGTGTTACAACCTGGAATTAAAATGGATTTAATTAGGATTTTTTGTCACTGATCTACACAAAATAGTCCATAATGTCGAAGTGGGGAAAAAAATCTACATATATATATATATATGTGTGTGTGTGTGTGTGTATGTATATATATATATATATATATATATATATATATATATATATATATATATATGCAATAGGAATACTGTGTGTAAGTGTGAGATATGGACAGATGCACAGGTACCTCCATAGAACAAAGTATTTTATATATATATTTCAAGTATTGCCAAAGTCACAACATCACAGTGCTCTTAGAACAATCTTAAGTACATAAGTGAATGTGCAACTTTCAAACTTCAACAATAACATTGGTCTAACTAGCTATGATCTCTGAAGGAGGAATTCGAGACCTTGTAGCTAATTATTAAGAGTTACTAGTTTATCCATTACTCTTTTAGCTTCAGTATTTCTAGTGATTGATGCATATCCAGATTCTCTTTAGATATTGTGATGTTTGCTGTTTTTACTCTCTGTATACATATATATACACACACACACCATCATATATTTATACAACACACCCTTTCACTAATTATTTGTACCTGTATGTCATGTTTGACAGACACAAAAAATATCCCACAGATTTTTAATTGTTATATTTTATTAGCGTTAAATATTTTGCTCTTTAATCCCCTTTTCAGATCAAATGCAAATAAAATCATGAGTTTATAAAGCTTACATAAAACTGGAAGCACTGCTTATTTTTACATATTTGTCAGTACAAGGCTGAGCTGAATATAAAATATGAATTTAAATCTAATAAGTCTAAATAGTTATTTGTACTTTTATTTAGTAAAATGACTGTGCTAACTATTACTATTATTATTGACAGGTTGGATAAATGAATTATACTGACACAATATGTGCTTGACTTCCAGTAACTTGCATATACTGTATGCGTAAATACAATTTTTAACATAAATTACTACATCATACTTAAACCGAAAAACACCAATACTGAATTAGAATGTTGTATTTGGCTATGTAGTAACATTTGTGATTGCATACACATTTTTAACAAAATAAAAAAACTGGTTTAAACTAGAAAAACAAGAAATTCTTAACTTTACTGGAAATTGTACTGGAAACTATGGGTGTGTTTTAGTGAAAACCTTTTCTTAGTGCTTTGTTTTTCACCATAACAAACTTGCTCACAAACACACGAGCAAAATGCGAGTCCACAAGATATTTGTAAGTCTTGACGGTAGTAGGTGGGGGTTCAGCAGCCACTACTGGAGATTGTAATTGCACAGAAGAGCTGCTGTGTAAAACGTGGTGAGATATTTTTGTGACATAGTCCACAATCCTGTTGTACTGCTGCTCCGACAGTCTTTCTCTTACGCCCTCAGCCTGAAAAAATAAAGGGGACAGAACATACTACCTCAGAATCGAGGAACTGATTTTAATTAAAAATCTACTTTTCAAAACTACACATAACAAAACATAATCACAGCAAAGCTTCAATAAAAGACATGCATTACATCTCTAGTGGGAGGTAACCCTTTCCCTGCTCCGATGACAGAACACCTGGGGCACACCTGGAGTACAACACTGATCCTTACCTCTAATTCACACGGCACTCTCTGTTGCTTCAGTATGACTTTGAGCAGGTTGTCCTGGGCAGTGTCTTGAGAACACTCGATTTCGGTGACAGGAAACGCCTGCTGCTGCGTGTCTTCACTGAGGCTGACCACAAACAGCACCTCGGAGGTGAGCAGCAGGCAGCCCTCGTGCTCCTGCCCCGAGCCACTCACAATGGTGACATCCAGAGCCATGCACATCTCTGGCCTCCCCAGCGACTGCAGCATTTTCCTGTTCCACACAAAGTACATTTGCTGTCAACAGCCTTTTCTGGTACTGCATTATATTTAAGTAAATCTCCTGATTTGTATTACATACAACATAATATTCCTATCAAGCAAGTACCAAACACTAAATAACTTGTTTTCAGAGACTGTTACATACACAAAACAAATTAAAGGTAACAATACAGAAGGGATATATGCAACCTTGACACCCAAACCAGGACAACAGCAATGAAATGGGCTGAATAAAAACTGCACAGCAGCTATCACTATCAATACCATTATAAGGCTGAATAAGACTGGGGTTGTTGATCTAATGGAGAACACTGGGAGGGCCTGAACAAAATCACCCAGGTGGCCGTATTTTAAAAACTTAAAAACTGATTCAAACCATGCACAATACATGTGCTTGAAGGCCTGACAATTTGAAAGCCAAACTGCCACAACATTACTCACTGATCAGACTGCTCTGTCTCAGTGGGAGCCTTGTTTTATTTGTATTTTTTGTCTCAGTAGTTTGTATCACTTAGGAACTGAATGAGTGCGTATTCATCTTTTTCTCCCACAACATAGATCTTAATAAACAAAATACATTTTAATCATATTTTACTGCATTTCTTTTTTGTATTATTTTGATATTTATACCTCTAGGGTTTTTCAGTACAAGAACTTGGAACACATAAGTACAACGGGGATTTGAGATTGCGGATGACATCAACTAGCCTAATACAAATGCATTTAATTGAGGCTCACTAACTAGCTCAGTGATGCACAATCTGGATGACGGAGACATGTCTGTGGATAATGTCATAGTAAAAGCAGGCAAAAAAACCCCAAAAAACATAACTTTTTATACAAGTGAAAAATGACCTGCTAGCTGAACAATAAGTCAGGGCCTGAGGAACTATGCTGTCAAAAAGAAGTGGTTTAATAACGTTACCAGATGTATTTGATGTGGCTGTTTGGAGCCTCAGCAGCCTGTAGTTCGTTGGGAAGATAGAGCTGTTTGGGAAGCTGACAAAGTCCAGCCCCATGTAAAATACCTGAATTAAAAATAAAAGGAGCAAAGATTTAAATTTTACTATTCGTTTCCCTGCAGTTGAGTGCTTCACTGATGTCATTTATTTAGAACAGTTCATAAAACAAGCCCAGATCCCCAAATTATGTCATTTCTCTGGAACATGCAGGAGGCAAATAATTCATTTCAATTGCTACCATGCAACAACGACGCACTTAACCTCAAAGACCTTACATTAGATAGGAAGAAAAAAATGAACACTCCAAAGCCAACAAGAAAATAGCTGGGAGATTAAGCACTACACCCTGGAGAGCCATCGTTCCTAAATGGAATCACACACTTCATTTACAATTGATGTACTGTAATACTGAGCTGTTAGCAATGCAGTTAACTTCAGTGCACAGGGCTCGACAATAACACATTTTTTAGAAAACATGAACAAGACCAAATTGGCTTTAATATGTCAGTTAACTTTTCATCATAACTGTCAAAAGTACCTTATACCACAGAAAACAACTAATAAATAATTACCTCAGGCCAAACAAAATGTAACTTTATTTATTTCTATCATTTTGCAGATGATTTATCTGCATTTTAATTTTCATAAGTGACAAGTGCAAACCAGATTGGTTGTGGTGCTTAAAGTTTCCTTAGTATTGGGAGCGCTGACCTAAAACTTAAAATGTAAATCTGAAATGACTTCTTTTTTATGTTTGTCTGGATGTAAGACATACTGTACTGTATGTAGGTGATTTAAGGTGATACTGCTGGATTCTCTGGTTGAAGAAAGCAATACTATCTTCCAACTTGTAAGTCTATAGTCTGTACTGTGAAGACTGTAGTAAAGAGCAGTGTCTTCACTCACCGAATCCTGTCTGTGAGACCAGCTCAGCTGCTCCTCCGATAGGTTTAGTAAACACTCCCACGATTCCTTTCCCCACACCCGAGATCACTCCTTTGGCTTTGCTTCCAGCAGATCCGTGTGTCTCTGAAGTTTTCTGAAAGTTTTGCATCGGCTGGTCCACAATACCAGCAATGGCCCCTAAAGCAGATAATTACACAGTAGGCCAAAACAGTGTTACAGTAGGTAAGGTCTAGAAGCTCTTCTTTTTCAGCAAGACGTTAAATGATTGCTTTTATGTATGTGCTTATATATATATTTTAACTAGTATTTTCTGGATCATTCTATTTTTGTGTATTAAATTACACACAAATCACCCATGTGAATATATTCAAAACTTACTCACTTTTTCTGTAAAGCCTTACAACAGAATAGTTCACTTGTATGGGCCAGCAATAGAATACCTTCCATTACCCGGTGCTATTTGGTACCACACACGCACTTATTCTCTCTTTTGTTATTAGGAGTTTAGACAGTAATCCACAGCAGGGACAACAGGTGTATGTGGACACAGTGCAACTTACACAGTCGTGTCATGAAATCGGCAGCACTTTCAAAACGGATGTCCTTCACTGGAGAGCTAGCCTGTGAGTACTGAGCGAGCAGGCTGATGCCCTTCACTGGAGAGCTAGCCTGTGAATACTGAGCGAGCAGGCTGATGCCCTTCACTGGAGAGCTAGCCTGTAAGTACTGAGCGAGCAGGCTGATGCCCTTCACTGGAGAGCTAGCCTGTGAGTACTGAGCGAGCAGGCTGATGCCCTTCACTGGAGAGCTAGCCTGTGAGTACTGAGCGAGCAGGCTGATGCCCTTCACTGGAGAGCTAGCCTGTGAGTACTGAGCGAGCAGGCTGATGCCCTTCACTGGAGAGCTAGCCTGTGAGTACTGAGCGAGCAGGCTGATGCCCTTCACTGGAGAGCTAGCCTGTGAGTACTGAGCGAGCAGGCTGATGCCCTTCACTGGAGAGCTAGCCTGTGAGTACTGAGCGAGCAGGCTGATGCCCTTCACTGGAGAGCTAGCCTGTGAGTACTGAGCGAGCAGGCCGATGCCCTTCACTGGAGAGCTAGCCTGTGAGTACTGAGCAAGCAGGCTGATGCCCTTCACTGGAGAGCTAGCCTGTGAGTACTGAGCGAGCAGGCTGATGCCCTTCACTGGAGAGCTAGCCTGTGAGTACTGACCGAGCAGGCTGATGCCGAGGCGGGAGAGTCCCTGACGCAGGCCGTCCCCCAGGCTCTCAGGGAGCTGCCTCCTCCACTCCTCCTGCCGGTGGTAATGCTCCTCATCCAGAGACAGGCGGTCCATATTCCTTGCCAGGCTGGTGGCCAGGTTCGTGATCGACGTCAGAGTGCCTGAACACAATCGAGACGGTGGACTTGCCATCAACACAAACACACCTCTTTGACAGATTGTCCTCTTTGTCTAAAGAAGACGCAATAATGCAGCACTTCACAATAATATTTAACACTGAACTTTTCTGTAATGTACTAAAACATGCAGCCCAGCAGCATCTCAAAATAACTTCAATAAGCAACTGCAGTACATGGTAGTTTATTTACATAACTGTGTCGAGGACATCAAGGTGAATACAATGCACTTTTCTTTTCCACAGAATGTATATTTTAACTAAAGCTAGCTGGCCATAAATTTGATCCATCTGCTTTTCAACAGGGTTCTGGACCTAGGTTCTACCTGACTTTCTATCAGGTTTCAGGTTGTTTTGTGAAAATGCACTCAAGTTATTGTGGTAAAACTGTTGGTGGCAATGGACAGCCCTGAAACTGCAAACAGCTGTTTGTTACAATCCCTCTATTGTTCACAAAACAACTCATTTACTTAATCAGTTACTTTAGCTACATTATGCACCTCCCATAGGTTATAAAGCACAGCTAATTAGAAAATTGACAACTGAGTGGCTTGTTATTTTCCAAAAACAAAGTAGGCGAAAAATAATTAAATAAGCTTTCACGTGGAGCACAGGGGGCACACTGACCATGCTTAACTGCATGACTATCTCTTAGTGATTCAGTCAAGATTACATGTGCAGGTTTGATAGTCTCTGCATGGTGCTGAAGGGCAGTGCACGGTTTGCAGACACATTATTCAGCCCCCTTATGAAAAGCCAGTAGCATTTCCAAGGCAGAAAGGGCAGGAAACAGTAAGATACCTTTGGATATGTGTTTAACAAAGGAAGTTGTCCCTCGGGAGACTCCACTGACAAAGGCTCCAGGGCCACGGGTCAGCCCCTCGTAGGGGAGCCTGAAGAAGTCAGCAATGCCGTTACCTATACTCCTCACCAGACTCGCGGGGCTGCCCAGGATTTCCAGAGACCCAACAACCCAGCCTGTGGGGACAAGGGGGGAAAGGCTTTAGCAAATAATAATAATAATGATACTAATAATAATAATAATAACGAAACCACCTTCTTGTGCCTTTGCCTTTTCTTCAAAGTAGGGCACTATAAACCCACAGCTCTGCCTTTTTAACATGGAGGTGATTTTATTGCATCATCAATGTCTTTAAACAGATAACAAAAAGGATGCAGAAAGTTCCTTGATGCTTTGGAAGATGGGAACACAATCACTGAACCCCTTGATTTCTTGATATGCACATCACAATGATATCATTATTTACACACAATTTTTGATTTCAGACATGAAACCTTATTTTAATTAATGTACACTTTGGTTTTGTTTTTATTCTCTTTGATGAGATAAGAAACTGTACATTGTTTTTAGTATCCTAAGCCTGTATTCTTACACGTTTACAGAGCATTCTTAAATTACCTCCGACTCCAGCTTTTTTGCTGTGAACCCCTTTTCAAAGATGTTTTTATTACCCTTATTCAGATTATGACCAAAGTCCAAGAATGCTACGTCAGTGAAAAGAAATATAGGTATGTGATGCAAATACATGTCCGGATGAATCAGTTTAGAGGGAACATTTTTCAAAATATACACACTATAACTAGAGACACTAAAGTCCAACAAGCAATTAGAATGATTTCTGAGGTGGAAATTAGTGGGTTAAATGTTCCCATATGTTTGTAAGTTATCAAGACACTGTGCCTCACTGAAAAACAATCCCACATGCATTTCATACCTATTTCAACTAATCAATATTTCCTAGAAATGACTAAAAAGAACATTACTTAATTTAAAATGCTTATGGAGTCCAATAAAAGCTGGAAGGACAAAAAACAAAAACCTCAGTAATGTTTTCTTTGCTATGGGATAGAGCTGGCACAGAGTGCATATAACAGTTAATATTGTGTTTATAATATCTTTCCATTCAATGTCAATTTCCTTGAGAGCACAGCATTTAATTCTACATTGTTGTCTGCAATCATCCAAGTACTTTAGGATCTTTTCTTAATGATTATTTTCACATGCCCCCTGTTCTTCAGAAGGGGTCTTGGCTCTGTTCCATGTTGGGAATCAATTTTTTCATTGATTCCCCTAAGACCAGTGTATGCTAAGGTTTCCTCAATACAAAGCCAGCTTGGCACAGCAGAGGGAATGACCCGCCATCATTTTCCTGTCTAATCAGTAACCCCATCCTTGAGAACACTGCCCCTCGCCCCTCGCTAGCGTGTAACAGAGACGAGGAAACTCCCCTCATCATTTGGTAATGGTGCGCTCCTAGTTTGACAGGCAGCTGTAATTCAGTCTCATGACTTGCTACAGAAGGATTGTGGACCCACAGGGACAGCCACTTTATCCACAGTTAAGACAATTGTATTTGGCTTGTTTATAATAACTTAGGGCCATTTATTAAGTTATTAACGTGTATGTATTCCAAATAGTTTTTGCAAGCAAAAACATTTAGATTGTTGTAAAAGCTTTGTGTACTTAAAAAAAAAACTTTCTGCTCTAATCCTATAAGTTTGACAAAACATGCCATGATCTGGGTGGGGTGGGGATATTGAAATTCAAGTTTAATAGGGTTTATTAAAATAAGTGACTACATTAGGACCCGGATAGAGATTTAAGTGGTTCAATTAAAGCATTTAGATCATGGTTGGAACAAAGACCTGGTGTGAAAGAGACAACTGTGTCTAACAACAAAACAGTAACGCTTACCTGCACGGAAAAGGGCCCCAGCAGCATAATGCATTGCCAATGCATGGATAAGTTGTCTGGCAGTAGTGTAGATGAGTCCTCTTTCAAACAAGGAAAAGGACAAAGGTGTATGGTCAGAGGCAATGTAAAGCTTTAGGGAGGCGTGGATACTGACTAATAGGTTGACCGGCTGGATTGTCAACTTCTGCAGCTTTACTGGGTTTACCAGGGCTTGAATGGACTGTTCTACCTGCTCAGGCAGCACCAGGGCACCTAAAGAGCTAAGTGTCTTCACTGGCTTTTTGCTCAGTGCCCTGTCAGGGATATATGTGTAAAACAAAGTCTTTATGTAATAGAAAAATGTATCTTCCACATACAGCCTTGCTGGCTTTATCTCAAAAGTCACTTGGTCGACACCCAAGCCACTGTCCCGTGTTTCAGACAAGGAGAGGCAAAGTTGCAAAAAGCAGCTGTGTTTATATTCCTCTAGATCCCTGACAGACACTGTTGGGTTGGAATCCCGGGACCACTGCAGAGTGTCTGCTTTCTGCTCCTGGCAGAGCAAGACTGGGAAGTGAAAGCTTGATCTGTTGTAGAGCTGATTGTCCCCCTGCAGACTGGCGCAGTACACCTCCACAGTGTAGAGCTCAGGCAGCCCCTCCCTGGCCTCTGCCCCCAGCCCCTGAGCTGGAGCCATGTTCAGCAGGATCTTGGACAGGGTCAGTCGCAGCAGTTCCGTAGAGGCCTTGTGGTTTGTGATGTCATCGTGCACTACGAGGCTGGCCTCACATAAGAGTACCCTGAATGCAATGGTCTGTTTCACTGTTCTGTAACAAAAAAATTAGATTAATATTATTTTTAATTAGTCATTTAGCAGATGCTTATATCTAAAACAATTTACAGAGACTTTGGGGTGAACTATGCATCAACAACTGCTGCTGCAGAATCACTTACAATAGGACATCAGTTTTACATCTCATACGAAGGACGGATGATAAAAATATATGATGAAAAACAGAGAAAGGAGGCCTAATTAGTGTGTAATACCTAAAAATTATCAGAAAACCAAATCACACATGAAGGAAATTTCCTAACTGATTCATCATGACAATTTCACTGTCAGACTCTCTATACAGCAAGATTAATATGTGATTTTTTAATGAATTATTTAATAATCAAGTTCAAATTAAGAACATTTAGGTGTACCGTGTCACTGTATGTGTCAGAGCACAAACAACCAGCAAAGTATCAGAAGAATACAGCAAATTCCATCTTGAAATTAATTGTTGCTGCCATTTTGAGGGGTAATTCTGTAATACAGGACACCTGCTTCGGTAATTTGAGAACTTCATACTTCTGCGACAGCATAGTTTATAGATCCCATTGCAAACACAAAATCTGAGACCTTAAAAACTCTGCTACAGAAACAGGAAGAAAATGCATACATGGAGAATATCTCCAAGTTGAAAAAAAAGGTCTAAACTCTCCGTCATATATGCTTTGGAGTGTCTGTATTACGTTTTTGTGTATTGCGCTCATGTGCACTCAACACAATAGCTTGTAAAGTAAGGGAATAACACACGACAGGGCGTGCGTTGTGCTGCATTAACATACAGCTGTAGTTGGGTTCAACCAACAAGGCCGTATGTTAATGCAACACAATGGACAAGCCCTGGAGCGTTTTCCCGCTTATGAAACGGATACAATAAAAAAGTATGTTTTTTTTTTAAACAATTTTATTTATATATCATTCTGCTTTGGAGAAAAAAACAGTCCCTCAAACAAGGTTCTATTTGTTGTAAACATTAAACTGGAGGCTTTCGATGTTTCCATTTATTGTAGTTAATTAAAATGAATGAAGCCTCTGCTGGTCTCAATCGTTCCATAAAACAGAGCTGACATAACCCACCATGTTTGCCTTGTTAGTGACCAAGTATTTAAAAACGCCAATCATGTTTTTTTGTTGATAATGAAAAGATACAGAAATGGAGGCAAAAACGAAGTTCACTATTCACGCATTACTGCAGCTGACCTGGAGAAGTCAATACAAAAATACATTATATTGGCAGTTTAAAATAACTTTGCTCACAGAAACAGGCCCATCCATCGCATTACAACAAAGAAAGCGAAGTCATCGGTTATTATTATAGTGTTTTTTTTATGTGCTTATTTTTCAGTCAGCTTTAATGTTTATTGTTTGGTCTGCTGAGATCAAAACAAAATTCAGGTAATCCACTCACAAAAAAAGTTTGAGAAACACTTCTCTAATAAAGTACATTGGTACAAAGTACAAAAGTAATTCCAGTAGAAATTACTCTGAATCGGGCTGACTGCCATGTGCTGGTCTGATGGTTTACCTGTGGAGGCTGGTGAGGGTCACCCCTGCTTTTCCCTCAGGGGCCAGGGTGATAGTTACTGTACCGCAGAGGTGGATGGTATCTATGTACACACACCCATAGCCGGGCACAAACACAACCTTCAACACAAAAAACAAAGACAAGCTTTTAAACAAACAACAAGCGTACTGTAAAACCAGAACATTCACTGGTACCTATTCAATTAATTTAGCTAAAATAGCGTTTTACATACTAGGAATGCTAAATAGACAGTTATGGCAGGAACAGATTCTATTTAGTACACTAAATTATAGTCGATAAATCCAGATTTTTATATATATTTATATATATACACACACACACACACACAGGTAGTGAACAACAAAATGGAAACACCTGGATAAATGAGGGACACCAAGTATACTGAAAGCAAGGGCTTCCACACAGGTGTGGCTCATGCGTTAATTAAGCAAATAACATCCCAGCATGCTTAGGGTCATGTATAAAAATGCTGGACAGGCCTGGTTGACTATAATTATGGCTAGCATGGCTGCAAGAGGAGACCTCAGTGACTTTGAAAGAGGGGTGATTGTTGGGGCGCGTTTGGCAGGAGCTTCAGTGACCAAGACAGCTCAACTTGCTGATGTTTCACGAGCAACGGTGTCTAAGGTGATGTCGGCATGGAACTCCGAAGGAAAGACATCATCAGCAAAGGGCAACAGTAGGCGGAAGCGCATACTCCAGGATCGTGATATCCGTGCATTAATTCCAAGTGCAAGGCAAAACAGGCGAGCAACTGCAGATCAATTGACTGCAAATTTCAACCTGGGGCGCGAGCAGCCAGTTTCAACAAAAAAGGTCTGCCGAGAACTCCACAGAGCAGGATACCATAGTGGCCCAGCACCCTATTAAGTGACTTTACATTGGTGTTTTCATTTTTTTGTTCACTACCTGTATATATATATATATATATATATATATGTATATATTTCCAATAGGTTCCTATTTTAATCAGATTTTACACTGAAGGGGGTAAAGTGAGTGTACATACTGTAGGTCACAAGCTCAAGTCATATAGTAAAATGGTGACTAAACTAGCAATTAAAGACAGCATGTAGCAGTCTCTGTTCTGACATGTCATGTCATTACTGGATTTTAGCATTCACAGACCATTCATGACAAAGTTATCTCTAAGAAAATGCACATTACACCATATGAGTGACTAGCAGACAGTCTATAGAATTGTACCTGGGTTCCAGGGCTGTTGATGTCAATGGCATCGCTCCACTCCTCTCCAGTTTCCTCTGAGGACTCCAATTTCAAGAGAATGCTGGGTAAAGTGTCTTTATTCTTGCAGTCTGGAAAGCTGGAGAGGTGGTGGTACAGTTCGTGGTGCAGGGAGGACTCTGCAGGGATGGGTCTGCAGTACACCTTGGTCTTGGGAATATCTGAGAATCACAGCACATCACAATTATTATTATTATTATTATTTATTTCTTAGCAGACGCCCTTATCCAGGGAGACTTACAATTGTTACAAGATATCACATTATTTTTACATACAATTACATTATTTTTTAATGTCTCAACAGAACAATGTCTCTACAGAACAGCTGGTAAGTAACTTACAGTAGTGTATACCTATATTGGTTGTATAATAATAGTGCAATGATAATGCACGGTTTTGCAATACTTCCAAATAACTAGAGCCCCGTGTTTTTCGCAAATACGAAATAGCACGGAATAAAATGAAATGCAACATATAAAACAAAATGAAAATATAAAACGAAATACAACAAAACATCATTATAAAGCAAACATAGAATGACATTTTTAAATTGGGAGGTTTATACAAACAATACTTTAAATAAATACTTGCAATTGTAGTTGTCAAGACGCAGCCGTTACCATAGACACGGTCTGAAGGGAAACGGAAGCTCTGACTAGCACTTGCGCAGGTGTATAATTTGGAGCAGGTCGTTTGGAAAGATACCGTCGTTAAGCAGTAGCTTTTTATTCATTTTCCTTTTGGGAAAAATATGGCTTGTTTGCTTGTATTTTGTATTAGTATGCTAATTCTTTGTTTTATTTCAAGTGGTGCAAACTTTGCACTGGAGCAAATGCTGTTTTGGTTTTGCATGAATTTGAATGAATCTGCTTTGCTTAGTGTTTAAATACTGAGAAACGCCAAGCTTGTATACTGGAGCCCTGCTTCAGTGCATTTAAATGGTAACTAAATTATTTTTCTGTGCTAGGTCTGTTTATGTCAAAATGTAAAAAAATAAAAAATAAAATAAAAAAAAGCAGATAATGTTTAATAAAAACTATGTATGTAGTTAAAACATGATGATTACTATACTATTATTGATATACATCTATTTGTGTTGTTTTATTAATGTGCATCTGTAATAAAACAAAATTAAATTAAATTTGTGAAAAATTATAAAAAATAAAAAAGAATTTCACGGGGCACATTGTCATAAAAACACAAAAGCAAACACTGAATTCAATATGTGTCTGAATGATCTTGATACTGCAGATGCTAGTGTTGTATTAAAGGCCTTTAAATGAAATGGAAAAAAATCTGCCACACCACAGAAGCATATATATTTTTTTTTTTTCAATGGACACCCACCATTTTATACAGGGTTGTGCATAAACAATTGTGGCCTTTCAGTGGTGTGTAAAGGTGTATACTTGTCACAAAAACTGATGGAGTGCATGTTTGAGTGTGTTGGTCTGCTTGCAATTTGTAACCCAGCGCTACCACTCTCAATGGGACCTAACCTGGCCCACTCGGGAGCTGGTGCTGGCTGGCTGGTTCACCTCTATTGTAATGAGGCCAGTGGCTGCCCGCCCTCCAGCACGAGGAAAAACAGGATTCCGGGTCAATCAACTGCTGCCAAATACACAACTTCCTGATGATCACGGAGCAAGCAGTGGCTCATACCAGCAACAGGGCAGCCTGCAGCTTTCAAACCCCCAGAGTGAAGTGAGAATTACACAAGAATAATACAATCAGCTTGAATTCTAAATCCCACACTGAAATACACCTCACTTCTGACTTCAACAAAACAGCCACCCCTGCTGCTCAATCCTTGGCTGACAATGTCAAATTGTGTTCTTTTACCTTTTATATTCTCTTTCATCACGAGTGGGACTGGGCACTTGCTGTTGATTATCATGCGAGGACAGGGGTCTTCGGTCAGAGTCATGTAGGTCACCCCCAGGTGTTCTTGGTATGTCAGGACAATGGCTCTGAAACAAAAATTACTATCAAAAACAAAGCAGGGAATCATAACTGCAACAGGAGTCTCTTGCAACATGACCTGAATTCCAACAAGCTGTGCTCTCTCGATCTAATTAGTACAACCTTTGTACGCCACTGAACTGAAAACATGTCAAATCCAATCTTGTGCAGCTGTCAGGCCTGCATGGATTGTGGGTTGTGTTTCGCTCCCCAAAGGTGGCAAGGGCAGCATATTATAGCTCCATGTTAATGGATCACACTGTTCAGCCTGCTCTGCCAAATATTTGAACGGGATGATCGCACTCACTCAAGTCGTAACCCCGCTGATTTTAATAGTCGCTTCATGCAGTATTTAAAAGGGTGTGAAATCTCTCAACATCAGGGAGTGTACAGAGCAGAAGGTGGTTTGACAAACTGGCACGGCAGGGTGTTTGAGTGGGGCAGAGCTTTCTGAGAAGTCGGTTACTGTCCTAAATACAGTCAGGCACAGAGCTGGGAAGGCTACCTAAATACACTTCACTCCTGACTTAAACAAAGCAGCCACATCTGCTGCTCAATCCTTGGCTGACAAGTATGTCAAATTGTGTTGTTTTCAGGATACCAACTTCTGTCCACTGAAGTTGTTAAGTCACACCCATACCCGCACCAGGAAAATCATATCCAGCCCAAATTCATACTTTCCATTTAGGAATATATTATCATTTGAGCTCAATTATTTCATGCTGTTGTAGTTAATAAAAGTGGCACTTAATAAATAGGATGATGTGCTATTACATGGAGCTAAATGAGGCAAAACCAACTATTTTTATGAGAAGATGCTGTTCAAAGTTCCATTAGACAATGTATTTTTTCACTGAAGCAAGTTCATATATAATGAGAGCGAACTTCCTATGGAAATGATGAGGGCATGAAACTGAAACATTTAAGCTTGACAGGGCATGTCCACTAAAAGTTTTTTCCTCTTAAAAAAACAATAATAGAATATAAACTTAAAGGCAGCAAATGAACGCCTTTGCACACAAGTGCAACACACCTGGTACAGAATCCGCTCTCGCTGCAGGGTTGGATAGGCACGGCAACGCTTTGCCTTGGAAAATCTTGCCTAATCCCAGCTGGCAGGCTCCAGCAGCTCTGGCCGCTCGCACTGTCCGCCCCAGCTCCAGGAGAGAAGCTCAGCAGCATTTGTTTGCTGGGAAGTGGGGCTTCGACATCTGAGCATCGGGTGTCAGTGAGCAGGTCCCAACATGGAACAGAACTGGGCTGTGAAGAGGTTTGGCTCCCAGCTGGGCTGAGGCTGAACATAGCGCTGTCTGGCATGTTCACAGGCTGGAGAGGAAAAAACACAGCTGCGTGACCACATCACTTCTCTCACTTTGCACTGAACTGTCCATTTACTGACTTGAAAACTTTAAGACAAAATTAGAAGCAGAAACAACATAACATCTCGAAATATCTAAGTATATAGAGAAACGCACTAGCTGCAATCAAAATCATCTCATAAATAATTGCTTGCCCTGTCACTGTGATATAACAGATATTGTTAAACAATTGCTGTTGGAAGGACAGTGCAACATGATTAAGCTGGAGCATCCTAGCATCTTTTTTATTGCTGCAAAGGCTATTTATGGAATGAGCCAAACAATAATACAATGTTTGCATGCTTATTCCAAAGGAACCCTGTCCTCATGTTTCTGGCAAAGCACTATAATGTATTTTGGAGCACAATGGCATGTGTGCCTGTTAACAGAATCACTTATATTTAAATTTTTTCTGAAGTTTCTTACCTGATTAATATAATCTGTATTATCGTTTTCTGACTAGATCACTGTTTGCCATGCTTATTAACTTACTGACTGTTTTGTAAAGAGTCCTTAAGGGTGATTGCAGGGAGGCATGTTAATGTTACAATCCTTCAGTGTGCAAAGCTTCACCTACGGGCTTCAGTGCTAGCACATAGCTAACTTCATAGAATTTTTTATAGTCTAACCAACACTGTTCTTCTGTATTACTTTTATTACTTGTATTAATTATTTACCCTTTCAAATTAAGATAGCTGACACACTAATCTAATCAATACAACAGTATCTTAAATTGAACGTGTCTTAAAGTCCCCACGTATCAATAGACAGAGATTAGGGAGTAAGCAGTCGGTTGCCATTGATATCTGTTTAACATGCATAAATCACTGCAAAAGTGACCTATCAAGTATTAATGGTTACACTGTACTCTATAAACCCAGGCATTCTAAGTAATTAAAGCCAGTGGGGGAAACAAAATCTGAATTTGGCACAAGACAGGACCTGATGAATACCCATTTGTGTTTGCCGTGCATCGTTGCAGAGTTGAGGTCTACGACCCTCTTAGGTCACCCACTGACTTGCTGTGCAACCTTGGACAAGCCACTTCACTTTCTCATGGATTAAAGGGCTGTAAAGGGGCCAGGCACTATTTCTTTATCAGGAGCAATCCTTTCATCAATCTTTATTCTCCATTTCTGCTAAGAAATAAATAATAATTTCCTTTTACTTTTATCAGTCAAGAACACCATACCTCATCTCTTGTGCTTAGTTCTACAGCAGACAAGATGGGTCTGCAATAGATCTGGTATGGAGTGTTGTTGACTAAAATGGTCCTGTCTTCAATCTGCAGGATCTGAATCCCGTGCCTCACCACTGAAGAAATGCAGAACTGGCACAACTGCAATAAAAAAACAAAAGATATAGGACCGTGATCATTAATAACTGGCTCTGGAATTCATCAGTCATTATTATACCTTCACATTCCATCTCAATAAATAATACAGTTCAAACATTACTAACAGGTGCATTACAGAGTTATAGGATGGTGAATGTCAGTGCATGGGGGAATGCTGGCATGAGTAGAAATGAACATGGCAAGAATTGTTTACGTGATGTGAGTGTTACTATAACCCATTACGCGGCTGATTGTGTGCCTAAAGTTCCATTATATATCATTAAGTCTGTAATAATGCAATATATAAAACTAAATGTTTTTAAAAAAACCTCTGTAATATAAAAAGGGATACTCATCAGTTTATGGGCATATACAGCTATGGCCAAAGGTTTTGCATCACCCTATAGACTTAACTAATTTAGCGTCATAAAGTCGAATGAAACCTGATGAATAATGTTACATTAACATATTAAATTACATTTCGAAATCTAATATCAAATATTGTACTACTGTACTATTATGGCTTCCGGTAGACTTTTGCAATATTATTTTGTAGTTTCTTTGATTACATGATGTTGAATAAAAGATCACAATTAATTTCCTATAGTTTTTAAAACATTTTTTATTACGTCTCAATCCTAAAATTCTAGGTGATGCAAACATTTTGGCCATAGCTGCAGCTATATATACTAATCCATCATCCTTTGCTATGCTAAGCAGAGTATAATAGCAGTTCTGAAGAAGAGTACTACCTTCCCTCTAACTGTTTTCCATAGGAACAACAGAAGCTGCAAGGCCTATGTGCAAGACACCAAAAGGCATAGTAACACAAACATTCCTTGCTCCCTCCCTTCAGATTTTAATGGCAAGCTGGATTTCAAACCCTACTTTCTGATGTCCTGGGAAGGCCCCCAGTTTGATTTCAGCATCAACAAATCCCTCCTCATCCAGCGAGAGCAACTCCGCTCCAGTGTCATCCTTCCACTTTGGGGAGGTGAAGTCATGCGCCAGTTTAATTGCAGTGGACTTATGCACTGTGTTGGTGTTTGCCCAATAGATTCCAATTTGAAAGGGCTCCTGGAAGAAGAAAAAAGGAATTCTGATTTCTGAAATGTTCTACTCATGATTTGGAATTCTACACTGGTGGTTGTGTTGAAAATGCATTCCTCAAAAGAGTTCCAGACCCCCTCTTTTCTAGTCTAATTTCTTATAAAACACTTTAGGGGGTGTTGAATGAATCACATTTTAATCAAATCCATCTGAAAATAAAATAAATGTTTTGAACATAATACACTTACAAAAATTAATAATAATGGAAACAACTTGATAGATTTTGTTAAACATAGGGGGAAAAAAAATGATGAAATGACCTAAAACAAATGCTTGAATGTCCTGTTTTGTTTCAATTGTTACATGATGTACATTTTGTGGATTGCTATTCAGCAATAATTTAATAGAGACGAGCATTTCAAGATGCTGGCAAAAAACCCCATAAAATTTAGAAAAGAGTCCACACTCATAGACAGGTTCTTGCATCCAATGATCACAATCTGAAAGGTGTGACATCCAAGATATTAGCATTAGATGACCAGAGTGTGAGAGCAGGGACATAGGTGGTAAACAGCTCACTGGGATGTGTTTTAGCCATTAAGGCCTATTTACTCCTCTGACTGGTCGATGGTCAGTTCCCTAGCTGCTGTGCACCAAAATCTTTTTTTTTGTCGTGGCACGGTGTGTCGTTCTCCACGTTCGCTTGTCACACCGCATCTGGTGTGAATATGCCTTTATACACTATTTGTAGCAATATATCATACAGGCAGCCATTTTCAAAGAAGCAGCAATAGTTTCCTGAGGTATTCGAAGATCATTTTTTACAATTTCAGCATTTTGTTATTAGGCTTAGTTCTATCAAACAGTACCAGCTTGGACAGATCGGATATGCTGACCAGACTCCCGTATTCTTCGACATGCCAAGCAATACCACAGTCAACAAAAAGGGAGAAAAACAGGTGTGAGTAATCATGGCTGGAAATGAGAAGCAGCACATAACTGTAATGCTCTGTGTGACAGCAGACGGCCGCAAACTGCCTCCATACGTCGCTTTCTTATACGAGTAATTGAGGTTGTATCTTTGTAAATGCAGCTTTATTTGATGACTTTTTTTTTTCTCAAATTGAGGGTGAGAAATTTGGTCTGGGTCTTAAATTCGAAGATACGGTATACCATAAACAATCCCCTTACCTTTTTAGAAGATAAGGCTGTTGTAAAGCCAAGACCCACCCCATTACAACCAGGTTTTTTGCATCTGTACTCAACTTGTTTGTTGCCTAATTCTGCTGAATGGTTAATCTATGCAGCTGATGACTGCAATGAACTCAGCATGTTTATATTTTTAATATTTTGCAAGTGTTGTGTATGGAATTGGTGACCGCACCTTTAATTGTGTCCAGTTGTAATATGGAGACAGCATGCTGGCGCTCCCATGCTCAGCGCTAGTGAAGTCCTGATCTGACAGCATCTAGCACAGACAGCTCTTATGTGATTTACATACCGTTTATTCTTCAGTAAAAACAAGTTCAAAAATTGCAGTGAGTTTGTTCTGCTATATTTACAATATTAAATACACCACAGCAAGCACATTGTCATATATTTTCATTAGCACAATCTGAGAGCTAAATTTAGTAAATGGCGTTTTTTTGTTTGTTTGTTTTGTTTACTGCAATCAAGTAAGCTGCAGTACATAGTACACAGTCCCAAGTATTTCTGTGTGTTCTGCAACAGCTGAGTCTGCTTTAGTACAAAAGTCACGCTACATACTGTTTTACATAATGGTAACTGTGCCTGCTTCTTTGGCTGAAGAGGTATTATCAGCTCAAAATCTAACTATGGAATCTTGTGCAATTAAATCATACTTAAACTCCTGACAGTAAAAAATGTAACATAATCTATTATATCTGGGATGCAAGATGAAACAGACAAAAAAAATCTGCTTGTGTTAACACACTTTTACAAGCATTTTCATTTGATCAAATTGTTACTGTCCTTCTCGCACACATCAGTTTATTAAACATGTGATACGCGTTTTTTTTCATACAGACCGATGTCATGTCGCATTCGTAAATATTGACACTTGCTTTTAAAGGGCGATACAGCATTTTTGTGCCTAGCCCCTAAAAAACAGTTGTCAAAATGTTTTTTTCGTTGTAGCATTTGTAACCATTTTAGTGGCAGTTGGGAGCCCTGCATCATAATTTCTCATTTCTCTGTGATTCAGTGGTACAAAGAGATTGATACATTACGATGGTGCGACTGAGGCTGCCCTTACAAAGGTAACACGAAATTCTCCTGTCAGGACACTGCACTCTGATTGGCTATCATATTATTGTTAATAAAACAATGAATAATCCTCTCCATACCAGTGGCAAGCATGTCACGTACCAGTACTGATACGCGGACCACTGGTTGAAAACTACTGCCCTAAACTATCCCCTTACCTTTTTATAAGATACAGTGTACCTTAAACTATCCCCTTACCTTTTTGTAAGATACAGTATACCCTAAACTATCCCTGTGGCAGAGCAGGGCTCTGCCCTTAGAAATACTGGCAGGGAAGGAGTTAAATTCTCCTCCCTGCCCAGATTGATTGCTTCAGGTGGGAGCAATCAGTCAATTAATTATTCAATTATGGACTTAGCCACCTGGCATAAAAGGAGGCCTCAGCCTCCCAATTAGAGAGAGAGTTCTAGAAGAGAAGAAGTGTTTTTGTGTGTGCTGTGTTTTTTGACCAGTGAAGGCAACGCCCAGCCTGGAAACTTTATTTGTAAGTTTTGTTTTGTGTTTATTTTGTTTTTGAAACCTTTTTGTTTGGCCCTCGTGCCTGTTTATTTTGTATTTTTGTTTATTAAAAACTTTATTTTGAACTTTCAAACTGTCTCTGAGTCTCAAACCTTGGTCATCCTTGTCACATTTGGTGTCAGAGTGGGATAACACCACCTGGAGGCTCAGGGCAGTATGTTTTTTTTGTTTGTTTTTGTTTTTTTTTTAATTTTGAGGAGGTTTTTTTTTTGAAAAAAAAAAAAAAATGGGGAAGAGCAGACAGCGGCAAAGGCAAGAGATGCAGCAGCCGAAGAAATGTAAGCTGCTGCAACAACAGCCACCCCAGCTGGAGGACCCAGCCAGCCTTTTTCCCTGGTGCTCTTAGTGCGGGAAGGTGGATCATCGGTGGAGGTCCTGTCCAGATGGGCCACCAGCTGACTGGTGTGGGCGCTGTGAGGCGGATGGCCACAGCTGGGCAGGATGCCCCCACAATCTGGACCAGGAGCAGCTGCAAACCCCGTCCTCGGCAGCCACCCCACCACTTCCAACATCACCGCCTTCACCACCATCCCAGGAAATATGGGACTGGTTGATGCACCCTGAGGCGGACCTCTTCCACGACCTCCCCATAGTTATCAACACGCTGTGGTGTCGAGATGGGGGGAGGTGGGAAAAGTGGGAGGAACAGCATCACCTGGCGTCCTTCGCAGAGCTTGCCCTGATGGTCATTAACTACCTGGCGGTAGATATGGGCGAGGCCCCAGTCATTCAAACAAAGAAGGTGGAGCCGCCGTCCCGAGAGCCAGAAGGGGAGGAGCCGCCGTCCCGAGAGCCAGAAGGGGAGGAGCCGCCGTCCCGAGAGCCAGAATGGGGAGGAGCCGCCGTCCCGAGAGCCAGAATGGGGAGGAGCCGCCGTCCCGAGAGCCAGAAGGGGAGGAGCCGCCGTCCCGAGAGCCAGAAGGGGAGGAGCCGCCGTCCCGAGAGCCAGAATGGGGAGGAGCCGCCGTCCCGAGAGCCAGAATGGGGAGGAGCCGCCGTCCCGAGAGCCAGAAGGGGAGGAGCCGCCGTCCCGAGAGCCAGAAGGGGAGGAGCCGCCGTCCCGAGAGCCAGAAGGGGAGGAGCCGCCGCTGCCGTCGCCCAGAGAGGGGGAGCCGCTGCCGTCGCCCAGAGAGGGGGAGCCGCTGCCGTCGCCCAGAGAGGGGGAGCCGCTGCCGTCGCCCAGAGAGGGGGAGCCGCTGCCGTCGCCCAGAGAGGGGGAGCCGCTGCCGTCGCCCAGAGAGGGGGAGCCGCTGCCGTCGCCCAGAGAGGGAGGAGCCCGAACGTCCACAGCCCGAGGGGGAGGAGCCCGAACGTCCACAGCCCGAGGGGGAGGAGCCCGAGCGGGAGGAGTCGGTGCGTCCACGGCCCGAGCGGGAGGAGTCGGTGCATCCACGGCCCGAGAAGGGGAAGCCCACAGGCCCAGGGCTGAAGGGATCCGCAGGGAAAAAATACAGGCTGTTCCCACCTCCACCGCCAGCAGAGGGGGAACAGCCGGAGCTGTCTCTCCCTCCACCGCCAGCAGAGGGGGAACAGCCGGAGCCGTCTCTCCCTCCACCGCCAGCAGAGGGGGAACAGCCGGAGCTGTCTCTCCCTCCACCGCCAAGAGGGGGAACAGCCGGAGCTGTCTCTCCCTCCATCGCCTGGGGTTGCCTGCCTGTCCGCATCGCCTGGGGTTGCCTGCCTGTCCGCATCGCCTGCGGTTGCCTGCCTGTCCGCATCACCTGCGGTTGCCTGCCTGTCCGCATCGCCTGCGGTTGCCTGCCTGTCCGCATCGCCTGCGGTTGCCTGCCTGTCCGCATCGCCTGCGGTTGCCTGCCTGTCCGCATCGCCTGCGGTTGCCTGCCTGTCCGCGCCGCCAGAGGGTCCAGCGTCGCCACGGGGTCCCACATCGCCAGAAGGACCAGCGTCGCCGTTCTCGCCTCCGCCACGAGAGGGAGCTGGGCCGCCGTTCCCGCCTCCGCCACCCGAGGGAGACGGGTTGCCGTTCCCGCCTCCGCCACCCGAGGGAGACGAGCTGTTGTTCCCGCCTCCGCCAGCAGAGGGAGTCCGGCCGCCGTTCCCGCCTCCGCCACCAGAGGGAGTCGGGCCGCCGTTCCCGCCTCCGCCACCAGAGGGAGTCGGGCCGCCGTTCCCGCCTCCGCCACCAGAGGGAGTCGGGCCGCCGTTCCCGCCTCCGCCACCAGAGGGAGTCGTTCTAGGTTCCCTACCAGCGTTCATGGGCTTTGAAGGTCCGGGGCCCCCACTATTGAAGGAAGCTTGGGGGATCCGGCATCAACCCCGCCCACCACCGCCCGTTGAAATAGCCCACCCAAGGGACATAAGGGGACTCTTGGGGGGAGAGCTTGGGTTCAAAGGGGGGAGGGGGAGTTTGGCCGATTGCGTGGAGGGAGGTGTGTGGCAGAGCAGGGCTCTGCCCTTTAGAAATACTGGCAGGGAAGGAGTTAAATTCTCCTCCCTGCCCAGATTGATTGCTTCAGGTGGGAGCAATCAGTCAATTAATTATTAAATTATGGACTTAGCCACCTGGCATAAAAGGAGGCCTCAGCCTCCCAGTTAGAGAGAGAGTTCTAGAAGAGAAGTAGTGTTTTTGTGTGTGCTGTGTTTTTTGACCAGTGAAGGCAGCGCCCAGCCTGGAAACTTTATTTGTAAGTTTTGTTTTGTGTTTATTTTGTGTTTGAAACCTTTTTGTTTGGCCCCCTTTTGTTTGGTATTTTTGTTTATTAAAAACTTTATTTTGAACTTTCAAACTGTCTCTGAGTCTCAAACCTTGGTCATCCTTGTCACAATCCCCTTACCTTTTTGTAAGATACAGTGTACCCTAAACTATCCCCTTACCTTTTTTCTAATGCTTGCATTTATTAGAAGTGGTCCTTATTGCAATTACTCAAATATTATTATTTTAAGAGGGGACTGCAATAATTAAGAAAATGTATTTTGAATCTACTGTATGCTCTCCCAAAGTAGCCCATCACATGTAATATGACCTGCATATCGTAATATCATATAAAGACCTTAGTGTATTGTTACAACCCTGTTAATAAATTCTGTACAATTTATACAAATGGATGATAAGTTGTCTGTGGGTTTTTACTTAAAAAGCTAATACATGTGATACAAATAGTTTATATTGACCAAAATATTTCTATCCTTTTTCAGTCACGCAAGAAAATTGGTAGTTAACACCAAACAAGCTCAAATTCTGCCAAGGGAAGCCTTATAAAAGTGGCATGATTCCGATTTGTGTACTGATCAAGAGCCATGTGGGACTTAACCGGGATCTCAATTTCAAAGTGTTGAGAAAATCCTTGGGAATTGTGTTTTAAAAAATAAAATATAGTTGCTAAAACAAAGTGCTTTTTAAAGAAAAGTCTGTTCCCTGACGTTACCTAATAATTACAACTACTATGGTAACAATACTTTGTTTTTTGTTTATGTTTCACTGACCATTTGTTTTAATCGTGTACATGCACATACTGGAGGCAATAATTTCACACTTGTGGCTTACACAAGTGCCTAGCAGCCTCTGTCAAAACACTGCTTTGTACAGAAGGTTGCTTCTCTCTCTGTATTGTGTTTATGTGCTTGGACTGTGGGTTTATATTTTTCTATGCTGCAAATCAGAAACAGACAGGAGTTTTAGAATGTTTTAATCAATATAATCTTTTACAACAAACAGATTGTTCTGTGAACTGCAGCCACTTTTCTTCCAGCTATATAGAACTCTCAAGGTGAAGTGTGTCACCCCAATGTTCCACTGTGTATTTAGAACTCCAGTCTGGTGGAGGGCTTTATAGAGATTTTACAGAACCACGCTGATATTAGACAAGTATTGTTAACATGTCTGGATATACTGGTTGATGTGTCATGAAAAGTAACCACAGCAAAGCTCTGCTCTCATGTTAAAGCACCTTCTGCCGATTGCATGTTGTTGTTGTTTATGGTTCATGTAATTCTGTTGCTCAAACATTAACTGTTGTTCTCTCTCTTTCTTTACCTGTTTTTGTGCTTGCATGAGAATCATAAGTACTGTGACAGAACTGACTTCCTCAGTCCATTCAAATCATGTGACAATGTTATCTTTCAAGAGTATGAAGAAAAAGGATCTGAAGAAAAAGGATCATACCTCAATATTTGAGCAACAGAACCCATTGGTAGATTAATAAGATTGCTATGCACTTATCAATATGATAACACATAATTTTACAAGTATGGCCCACTGGAGTTATGGTCATATAATAAATATCACTGTAATTTTCTTTTTTTTTTTTTTTAATACCTACAAATTGGAGGAATACTTACCATATTGTTGGTTCTTTAAAAGAAACAGGTGTCACATCCACATTGGGCAAGTGAACATTTATCTTTAAAAGGGAACCTGCTATGTTGATATTTGGAATTGAGAAAGCAGGTTTTGATATTTAGGTAATGATACATGATGTAATCAAAAGGTACTTTGTAATAGTACAAGCATGGGGTTTGCTGACCTTGAAATTGGGAGGTATGATAACTTTGCCAGCTGGGATCTGCAAGACTATCTTCTCTCCTTCGAAGAGCCACAGGTCCCACTTGGACTGGTTGACAAGGAGAGCCCAGGGCAGCAGCTCAATGAGGAGTGTGTTCAGACAGGGCTTCCAGGCTGAGAGTTTCACCTGCATTGGGCTGTCCCACTGAGCCAGCTGCTCCACAGTGCTCCTAACGGTATAGAAAAACAGCTTTCAGGGTCAGGCCTTCAGTGTACCCACCAAGTATAACAGTACTGGTGAAGGTGTTTGTTTAATGATAACTGAAATGGTTCACTCTTATTACAGGCCTTTCAGACACAGAACAAATAAAATGTATTCCTATGTTCGGTAGACACAATATTTTAATTCTGACAGCCAAGTAAGTGTGTATGATAAAGATATATAACTTTTTTTTCAAAATGACATAAACTGCACACATCTTATATGCAAGAACAAATAAACAGCATTCAAAAGCTGAATCACTCAGCAGCTCTTAAGGATACCACCCCGCCTTTGAAGATACAAATGAGTGTTAATAATCACTGGATCTTGCATATTTTGGAGCCCGCCAGCAGTTTTTTTGGTTTCATATGGCTTGCCCACATATATGGGAAAATTGACTTGGCCTTGCACTTTGTTATAAACTACGGATCACAAGAGGGAAAGTAATGACTGACGAGAGTAATTCAACACCAAACCACGAGATACTAACTCCAGAAGTACACTGTACCATATAGTACAGTTACAGAACCACAAAAATGCATATGGTTAACATGCCTACACTCTGCACTTTAACAGTGCGAGTGCAAGCCAACTTTTTTCGTTTTGTGTTTGTGCATTTTATCAAGATGTGCTTTTTCTAACGAGGACAGTTTCCAGCATCTGGGGACCAAGGCACATTAGGGCTTATATCAGTTACAACAAGCAGCTTGCTTCATACATACAGTATGAGGCCCCTCTGTCTTTGATTAAATGATAAACATCTACGGGTTTGAGGAGCACTGACAGTTATAAGTATAAACTTGGTTTAAAATAAATAATAAATGCCTAAACATAAGCTGTTGGTACAGCGTACTTGGCATGTACCCAATGGCAACTCTTTTTTGATTCTCTGTATTATCACAGCATCTTTACATTTTAATACAAACATAATGTAGAAACATCTTGCAAACCAATTCCTGTGATTTTTTGCTTTGTTTAAGTTGAATACGTTTATAAAATTAATTATACAAATTATTAATCAATGACATAAGCCACGTGCTGTGCTGCTTTATTAAAGAAATAAACAGCTGATCAGCAGATGCTAATCTTAGTAATAACTATGTATTTGTTTATCTTTGGGTCTCAAAGCAATACAAAGGAGGATCACAGATATGAAAACCAAAAACACCAGAGGGAAAAAACATAAACCATTGTCTCATATGCTCTATTTATAGAGAGGTATTTGATGTTTACAATGTGACTTGTTTGGTGTTAACTAAAGCAGTACAGAATAATCTTTTAATATGAAATTGGTACCACCGTAAAATATAGCGTTATACTCTCCACGTGTTGCTACAACTGTTTAACACACAGGGGGATGTATAACGCTATATTTTTCAGAATCCTGCTACTGCAACCTGAAAAGATGAACAATTGTTTGCAAAGTGATGTTCACCTTTTCTATTTAGTAATTTCTGCAGTACACTGTGAAAAAAGCCTTGAGGGAAATAAAAATAAAAAAATAATCTACAATGTCAGGTTTCAGGGAAAGGGGTACCGAACAATATCCCCCTATCCCACCGCCCCTCTTTTTAAAAGTATCAATATCAGCAGTAAGCAGTGAACTTCCATTGAAAATGTTAAATCTAAACAGGAATAAAAATAGGGAGTTCAAATTATATCTAGCTATACGTTTTGTTGGCACCTCATCCTACAATGTATCAAAGTTAAGAAGTGTTGGTATCGATGGCATTAAAGAGACAGGGCAGATATCAGTAGCTGTCGGCAGACACTGATCTAAGATCTCAGAATCGATGTGTTACCTGTATGAGTCCTTCTTGATGTAAGGCCATGGAAGGTGGGAAGAGGAGTCTGCTGTGTAGAAGTCTGAGAGAATCTGAGCCTGAGTCCCAGTGCCTTGCGTCTTGGTAACAATTTGCTTTATAAGAGCAGTGGAGATGGGGACAGCACACTGAGAGGCATCGTCTTCCTCCCTGTTATCAGAAACAGGGATGAGAAAAATTGACAGAGCTGTTCCAGTGACAGAATACTGCCTGAGCAAGATCATATGAGTATATATTTTTATTGATGTCATATCTTATAAATGTAAAAAAGGATTGTTATAGAGCAAAAGTATTATGCAAAAAAAAAAAATTCTTCCTTTATATATATATATATGGCCTTTTGCCATAGAAAATAATAAGCCACAACCTCAGATATGTAAATAACTGATATTACATTATTTTCTTCCTTATTGATATTAAGGTCAAAAAATGTCTTCCAAATGGGCATGTGGAGTTCAGTTGAATGACATAAAAGTAGTTTTTTTTCTGAAATTGTAAAAGGGCTTTGTAGAAGTCTGATTCTCGCCTGAGCCTTGTCTGTGGTTTTTACAGAGTGCAAAGATACAAACGGAGGACACAACAGCTTTGGTAAGGAAACTTTTCATTCTGTCTCGCATTGGTAACCACATTTTAAATGTTTAACCCCAAGAAGGCCACAACTATTTATAACTGTAGGAAGGGAAAAAAAAGGTGACCAGTGAACATTTGAAACATACGGGGGGGGGGGGGGGGTTGGGTTGGTTCTTTGAAAACACAGAAAAGAATAAGTGGGAAGACAAATATGGCATGGACTGATGCATCTCTGTGCATTCGTTACACGATGTTACATATCATTTGCATGCTTCAGTAGAAAATACATTGTCCATCCTTCTAAGTCATAAGTTCCTCTGTCTCAGAAAATCGGTTATGCCACCACTTGATAACAACTACGTGGCTAATCTCTACCCGTTACATATAAAAAACACCGTCCCACTGGCTTTGGCCAATGAATATCCTGACCTTGTGGCCAGCTAACCACTAAGAGTGAAGAAGAGATTTTACAGCCTCCAAGTCGGAAAGGAAACAATTAGAAGCAGCTGTATAACAAGTTTTAGTGCTTTTTCTTTTCTATATTTGCTTTTAATTGAGACACCCGTTGCATGCCGTCCACTATACTGTACCTTGCTTGGAAAGTCAAGTGGTGCATCAGATCTGATTCTACATTGAGAAGTGTCTCCTCTTGTCCTTGGCCAGGGATTAGCTGTGACTCTTTCTGCCCCAGACTCCTCTTCTCAATGTGAATAATAACAGGGTCAGGGAGATGACTCCTCATGATGAAGAGCGGACTAAAAACAACCTACAACATGAAAACAGCCAACACAGTTATGCCAACATCTACAGTTATTAAACACATAATAGTGATACATTTACAAATACTAAAAGATAGCAACAAAATAAACTCCATGACAAGCAATTCGACAAGTCTCAGCATGTTCAATCGAATCGTTGCTTTGAAATCACAGATAGAGTATGTTGTGATATTGAAGACATTGAGAAAGACATCAAGTGTACATGTTTGTCATTGAACTTTATTATTTCCACATTAACACATAAGTAGGGCTCTTTGTTTTCGGTTTTAGTTTTTGATGACATAATGTCCCTTTAAGTTTGTTTTGAGCCAACCTCATTTCTTAATTAAAATGTTGTAGAAGTGATTATTGTAAGACAAGATCGCTTTTGTTGTGTTTCTCCCACCCTGTTTGACTCTCATTCGTTTCACTGCTAACAATGCTTTTTTTAAAATAATTTTTTTAAATCAAACTGAAACCAAAAACGCGAGCAAAGTTAAATTGCTTTAATCCCCATTTTGAAATCCTAGTGACTCGTTGCAAAATTGATTTCACCTGTTATGTATTCTCTTAATTGTGAATCTCTGATTATCAGTGAATCAAACAGAGCGTGTCATTCAAATATTAGGAAGAAAAAAGAAGCCCACAACAAAAGCGATCTTGTTTTACAATCAACACTTCTACAAGAGTTTAATTAAGAAACAATGTTGGCTCAAAACAAACTTAAAGGGACATTACGTCACCAAAAATAAAAAACGAAAACGAAGAGCTCTACACATAAGTACAGTAGAGAGGAGAATGTTAAGTCAGATGTCATACCAGTTCATGTTATTAACTGTGGGGGTTGTCCTAGATGTTTAATAAATGCTGGAGGTTTAATCATTAAACCACATGCTATTTTTGGTTCTGTGATTTAACAAAAAAAGAAAACCGCCCACCATTCTTTGTTGTACTTGAGAATCTGGCTCTAGGGTCATGACTGTACACCACACATAAAGAAGCATGCCATTGGAACATGGCACCTGTGAAAAGAAACATAACAAAATGTAAGACAAGGCTATAAATGAAGAGAGGGTAATACATGAAGATTCTGAACAGCATCCACAGATTAGCACACATTCTTCATTACATTAACAAAAGCTGTTTAGTCCGAAGCAGGTGCATAATACACCAAACAGCTTACACTTCTTTATCTGTGCATTTATAAGGCTTATGGGAAGTAAAGTTTAAAGTTATATTTGAATGAGGCAGAGCCACCAGGGCATGTACAGCAGCATGACTCATGAATGGCTTGAGATCTCTTGCTGAAGCATAGTACTATGAGAAACCTCAAGGAACTGCATGATATTTTGCACTTCTCTGCATATGTAGAAAAATCAAGACGCCATTGTCATGCATGCCTCCTCTTAAATGTGACAATTTACTTTGTCTATTAGTGACTGACATGCTATGAACTTTGTGTTGGCTTCAAACTTTACATTTCAAGTTGTAAATGAACATCTGGCTCCTGACTTTATTCAAATAACAAATTCAATTAGACTACTAGTTTACTGAATCAGCCAACAGAACATCCCTGTAGTTTCTGTCTGGGTTAGCTTGACCTTGGATTAAAACAAAAACATCAGCTGCTCCAGGACTAAGTGGTCTTAAAAAGGCTGAGTATTTTATAAGGCTGCACTGTATTTACTTTTGTCTTATACTTTAATGACAATCTGTCTGTGACTGTACAGTGCACCTGGCTACTCTGGAATGCTAAAATCATCAGCTAGAGGACAGCATCTCTCACCTGGACTATGGTGCTGCTGTCATGTTCACAGGACTCCAGATGTACATCCCTTGACCACTCATCATCCCCTCTCGCTCTAACACAAAGCTCTGTCAATTCTGTGTTTTCCAAAACATAGGAGGGCGTCTTCAATCTGACAGCCAGGCAGTCGACATGCTCCTTCACCACAGTCTGCCCATCCGGCCCAACGTAGTGCTGCACGACTCTTAACTCAATGTCCCGGCTCAGGTAGCTACACATGATTTGCCGGCCACAAATAATGATCTACAAAAAAAAAAAAAAAAAATGGTAGATAACATTTTGAAAATCATCCGCTCAATCAGTATTGCATATAGTAATTACATTTTTTTTTTTTTTAATTTAGAGTGACCAATTATTATTTTTATTTATTTTTCCCTAATTTTTCTCCTCACCGCAGCGAGTCCCCACACAGCACAGATGTTCTGAGGGCGTGTGAGCGTCCTCCAATCTCACAAGCCTAAAGCGAGAATAGCTTTTACGCCGAGCAATCCAGAGCAGAGGTGGGCGGTCTACCGATCCTGGAGAACAGAAATCAGTCCTGCCTCTTATCCACTGAATGTGCTCGGTGTCTGGCCAGTAGGGTTCGCTGTTGCGCAATGAGGAGAAGCAATCCCTTCCGGTTTCCCATCCCCCACCCCGGGAGTGTCAGAGCCAATGTGACGCTCCCTCGGGGGTCCCCAGCAAAATTCAGCCTCTCTGCACAGCCTGGACACGAACTGGCGCCGTTCAAGCTGTATCACTCATCCTGTGCTCCCAGCGGTAGCCACCTGGGGACCCCATAGCAATTACATTTTTGTAGTACACTAGAACCTGACATATCTGATGTAATTGATTCCAGGGGTCCATCAGATATGTAAAAATATGGTATCTCAGAGGGTGTAGTTATACTACATTGTAGTTACTTTATTGATGTCAGGGCATTACAAATTAACAAATTCAGGTACATCATTGTATGCAACTATACATATACTATAGAAAGAAAAACCGTGAAAATGGTTGCAAAACAAAGCAGTGTAATACAGTATTGGGCAATTAACAAAACAGCAGTCCATGCCAAAGTAATCTGACAGTTTTTTTTTTTTTTCAACCGAAAGTGCGTGTTAACGCGAGACAGATAAAATAAAAATAATTACAACAAAAACACAAACTGCTTTTGATGGTCAGTGATGTATATTGTTTCAGCTTTTTAACAGTACAGCAATTATATGAATCCCTCGCTTTCCTGTTTTGTTTTTAACGTGAACAGCTGGAATGTAAAAGGTGAAACTGCATCCCCAATAATTATTTTTCTGGCTCTAAATCCAAAGTATTTATGAAAAACAGGTGCTAGAAATAGAGCATCTTAACACAGCAGTGTTAGAGTTTAGAGATAACTGGTTAATGCCTTAATTTGCCAACTTTTTAATTAAAACCAAATGCAATCAAAAGAAACAAACAAACTCTATGCAACAATGTAATTAGCAAAGCAGATGGATCGACAGGCCAGGGAATGGACTCTGAACTTACAGCCCAGGTACAGAGCTGGCAGTGATAGTTCCAAGCTTCCCAAAATACATACTTACTGGTACTCAAGCTGAAGACTCATCAATGAGTACTGACAAGAGGGATTGGGACTGGGTAATCCTATTTGTATAAGGCTCAGCCAAGACTATTAATCATTAGCCGACTAAACTAATAATTGGCGAGGCTATGTAATGTACACTGCTGGGATAGGTTTAAGAACAATCGACTCCTTTCCCATGTTTCAAGATGTATACTTGTACATAATAGCTGTATCTTGGTATTGCAAAATCATCTCTTTATTGAACTTGACACCATCTTCACTAGACTTATGTATCTCTTCTCTCGTTTTCTGCCACACAATGAAATGAAGTCAGAATTTCTGTCTCCTGGAACATTTTGGCACAGACAGCCCAAACTCTCCAATGAATGTAGATTGACATGGAGAAAGGGTTCTTAGATCAGTTAATAAAATCAAATTTGAGAACCCCCCCTCATATTTTCCAGCTCTGTCATATTAGCTGCAGTCATACTGTAAGATGACTAGTCTAGTTAACTGCAATATAGCTCTTCTTTTGTTTTCCGAGATACAGGTTTTGGGGCAGGGGTGCTGCTGTTGGCTTCAATCCTGAAATCTTGATGGACAGTCTTTCTACTTGCCAGCAATTTCCCTACAGATTTTGGCATTGTCAGTTGCATTTTTTTTTTTTTTTAATTTAGTCGTCACCAATGGTTTTTACACTGGTTTTCTCCCCAATTTGGAATGCCCAATTATATTATTTTTATCCCGGTTCACCGCTGCAATTCCCCGGGCGACTCGGGGAACGGAGGCTGAAACACGCGTCCTCTGAAACACGTTCCTGCCAATCCGTAATTTTTCGCACTGCGGATCCACAGCGAAGCCACCAGACCTATAGTGCCGGAGGACAACACAGATCTGAATGGCTCCACTGCAGACCCACAGGCGCCCTATCAACCACAGGGGTCGCTGGTGCGTGGTGAACCATGGATTGCCCTGCCGACCTAAGCCCTCCCTACCCCCTAGGAACCCCCAGTCACGGTCGGCAGTGACATAGCCTGGATTCGAACCTGCGATCTTCAGGCTATAGAGTGCATCCTGCACTCCATGCGGAGCGCCTTTACTGGATGCGTCACTCGGGAGCCCGTCAGATGCATTTTTAGTACGCATGTAGCTTTATGTCACACTGAAAATTATTTGCTTTAACTTTATATTCTCTATACTGCTGTTTATATGATAAACCAAACATACAGTGCCTTGCAAAAGTATTCAGACCCCTGACCAATTCTCTCATATTACTGAATTACAAATGGTACATTGAAATTTCATTCTGTTTGATATTTTATTTTAAAACACTGAAACTCAAAATCAATTATTGTAAGGTGACATTGGTTTTATGTTAGGAAATATTTTTAAGAAAAATAAAAAAACTGAAATATCTTGCTTGCATAAGTATTCAACCCCCACACATTAATATTTGGTAGAGCCACCTTTCGCTTCAACCCCTGTGCTGTGGAAGCTCCCAGTTTACACCGATGAAAGAAATTGCCCTAATGAGGACACAATTACCTTACCATTGGCCTCCACCTGTGAAACATTAAAGTTGCTGTCACATTTTCTGGATAAAAACCCCACTGTTGAAGGATCATTGGTCAGGCTGTGAATCTGAAGGAAAATGAAGACCAAGAGCATTCTACAGAAGTTAGAGATAAAGTAATACAAATGCATAGATTAGGGAAAGGGTACAAAATAATATCCAAGTGTTTGGATATCCCAGTGAGCACAGTTGGATCAATAATCAGGAAGTGGAAGCTGCATCACACCACCCAGGCACTGCCAAGAAAAGGCCATCCCTCAAAACTCAACGCTCAAACAAGAAGGAGACTTGTGAGAGAAGCCACAGAGAGGCCAACAATCACTTTGAAGGAGCTACAGAGTTCAGTGGCTGGGAGTGGAGTAATGGTGCACCAGTCAACCATATCAAGAGCTCTGCATAACACTGGCCTGTATGGGAGGGTGGCAAGAAAGAAGCCGTTACTCAAAAAGGACCATCTGAAAGCACATCTGGAGTTTGCCAGAAAGCATGAGAGTGACCCAGCTGCGATGTGGGAAAAGGTTTTGTGGTCAGATGAGACCAAGATAGAGCTTTTTGGCCAAAACTCAAAGCACTATGTGTGGCGCAAACCTAACACTGCCCATGCCTCAAGAAACACCATCCCTACAGTGAAGTATGGTGGTGGCAGCATCATGCTGTGGGGATGCTTCTCATCAGCAGGGACTGGGCATTTTGTTAAAATTGAAGGAAGAATGGATGGAGCAAAAACCAGGGAAATACTGCAAGAGAACCTGCTTCAGTCCGCTAAAAAACTGAAGCTTGGGAGGAAATTCACCTTTCAGCAGGACAATGATTCCAAGCACAAGGCCAAAGCAACATTGGAGTGGCTCAAGAACAAAAAGGTGAATGTCCTACAGTGGCCCAGTCAAAGTCCTGATCTCAATCCCATTGAGAATCTGTGGCACTATTTGAAAATTGTGGTCCACAAGCGTCGTCCAACCAACCTGAACAACCTGGAGCAAATCTGCCAAGAAGAATGGGCCAAAATCACTCCGACACTGTGTGCAAAGCTGGTACATACTTACCCCAAAAGACTAAAAGCTGTTATTGCAGCGAAAGGTGGCTCTACCAAATATTAATGTGTGGGGGTTGAATACTTATGCAAGCAAGATATTTCAGTTTTTTATTTTTCTTAAAAATATTTCCCAACATAAAACCAATGTCACCTTACAATAATTGATTTTGAGTTTCAGTGTTTTAAAATAAAATATCAAACAGAACGAAATTTCAATGTACCATTTGTAATTCAGTAATATGAGAGAATTGGTCAGGGGTCTGAATACTTTTGCAAGGCACTGTATATAATAATTACAAATAATGTAATTGTATGTAAAAATAATGTGATATCTTGTAACAATTGTAAGTCTCCCTGGATAAGGGCGTGTGCTAAGAAATAAATAAACAAATAAATAAATAAATAATAATATATAAGAATGAAAAAAAAATGGTATGTTTATTAATCGAACAAGACTCATCGCCCATGCCTTGTCAGTTGACTGAATGAGGACAAGATGCACACTTTATAAGAAACAGTTTGGAATGCAATATGTGTTATTTTGTCTAGGCGCAAGTAAGACATATAGCCCACTTGACAATACTTACATAACAAAGTGTCACTATCTAAAAATGTATCTTGAATGCAGGATTCACACTGATTTCTTATTGTTTATCTTGAGAAAGGGCCATCCTGTTTCGTAGAGCATGTAATATCGCTGTTTTATGAAAGTGCAGAATTGGGTGGGTACTATTTACGGATGGATATAAGACTCCTATTTTAACTATGAGTTTAGTAAGACACAGCTGAGCTTGTTCCTATACATTGTGGCTAATCAAGCTTGTAGTAAAATCTGGGTGAAACTGCTATGCAATAGGAGTCTTATTTCCATCCCTGGTATTCTATCAGTTTTCAGTAAAAGGTAGCTTTAGATTAAAAAATAAATAAATAAATAAATAAATAAATAAATAAATAAATAAAATTCCTGATCATCACTTGGCTTCTTACTTTGATCTGTGCTTCAATCTAGTCAACGGTGAATAATTAGCAGTTTTTGAAAACCTTTTAGTTTACAGTCACAGAGTTCATGAAACGTACTTGCTTCTGCACTCCATTAAGCGGCTGGACCTTGATGATGAGTGATGCTGTCCTGCCCTTGTACTGGATAGTTCTGATGAATGTCCCCACATTGTCCACATTGAAAGGCTCGGACCATCGCCAATTTCCCCAGCCTTCGATGCAGATGTGAAGCAGCTGTACGGAAGCAAAGACAACCTTTTTTACATTTCTGCTTATTCAAATGGCAAGTAAACAGAAAGGGTTTTGTTTAAAGACCTTTTGTTCACAGTTTTTTTTTAATAATAATCTTCCTGTTTACAAGATCTCAGTGAATTGGTCACAGTCTAAAATACTTTAAGAATATTGTTTATTTCTAAGCACATTACCATAAAGTTCGCCACAATTTAAAAGCTACCATGAATATCACTCCATGTGGATTAAAGTTAATGAAAAACAAACAATTTGTAAGACACCATGTTTATATGCATTTTTTTTTATTTTTTTTTTATTTTTTATTTCTAATTGTCCAAAATATAATGTTCCATTGTAACCCCTCATGCAAACAATGTTGTGGGTACCTGAATAGACCTCAATATTTTTTTTGTTTGGCAAAATATGTGAGATGAAGAGACGGAAGTAAAATTTGAAAGCAAGCTAGAAAGAACCACTTCCATTATAAACAGAAGTTGAGATGTTTGTGTTAAAGAAGCCATGGTCAGGTCACACAGCTCATACAACATGTGGTGGTCTGGTTGTCAAGGTTTTGTCGTTCACTGTTTTAACTTTTCTACTAGACCCTGAAGACTTATTTTATTACTTTAACACATGTAATCAATGATTGGAGATTTTACTGGAAATTACATCAGTTTTCGGTTCATTACTCTAAATTACTCACCAGGAAGCATGAGGGTGGTGTACATGACACCAAAGGCAAAGGTTATACACCTCTGTTTCATGTGTTGAGTAAGTTCTGTTTTTCTAACTATCCTCTTTTTCCAGTTTACCAAGTTGAGGCTAAAATTGACCTTTATGAATATGCCATAATAAAGACTTCCTTAATACTTCAAAAAGCTGCTGTGGTCTGTTTTTTTTTCCCTCCTTCTTTTTAGTACAGATCCGAGCAGCAAAACGGAGATTGTACTGACCACAGAAAAAATAAGTAAACAAAAAAGAAAAACACTGCCACCATAATGTAAGCAAATAATTCTGCGAAATCAAATGTGTTTGCTAAAAATAAACATGTTCCTACACATACCATCTGTAAAGCCATTAATATGTCCAATGTGTAAAAGAAAGAAAGAAAAATAGTAATGGTAAGACTTAACTTGGCACCCTCTCAGTTCTTTGAAGCCACAGCAAAAGAACACAAAAACTAAGGACGTGGCTATTTACGATTTGCATATTCATAGATTTATTTTCAAACTTATGTTTCAAATCCTAAACTGTAACGATGTTTCAGAGCACAATATTGGACAGCTTACCAGCAATTATTTTTTAATGGATTATGAGCAAATAAGACAGCCTGAAAACAGAATGCATTATTCTCTCTTGTCACAGGGGAGTATAATCTGCCCATTTCTATAAGATTTAAAACACTCATTGGCTGTGGTTATTATAATATGTAATGCAAACCAGATTCACGTAATTTTCATAATATAAGGAACATCTTTTTAGAAAATTGTGAGGCCTGCATTAATTACCCAGCACCGAGGTGAGTGCCAATGGAGATTCCTTAACCCAACTGTGGTTTATCTTCCAGTCATTCTATATCTGGCCACAGAGACTGAACATTTGGTGCTGTGCTCTGAAAGAATTATTATTACACTGCCCTGTTAAAAATCAAAATTCACATTTGTCATGGAGATTTTCACAAAGAAAACGTAAAAAGGGGGTGCCTGCATGTCAGTTGGGAACTGGTCTGTATTAAAACTAGCTTAAAGAGCAGTTTTGTAAGATTATGAAACATAATATATACATATTATAATTATATAACTATTCTCCCTGGTTTAGATTCACTTTGCATATAATTTTCTGTTTCAGTCAATGCATCCTGGAAACTTTTTAAATCTCTTCTTCTGTATGTGATATTTTTTACTGATGTACTGCTTACTTCCACTAGGGGCAGAATGTTGCAGGGGGTCAGGTTAATGCTTAATGGAGTACAAAGTGCACCTAAACAGGAATACATAGGAATACATAAGTTATGATAACAGTTATTTTTCTGACCCATACCATCAATAGGAAATTGGCAACCATATTAAAATCTCCAGTGAAAGCCCCAACCACATTTTAAATGAACAAATCCCTTATATTTTGCTAAAATATTTAGACAGAACAAGCCCCCTGAGGTGTGATGTGTCTCGTTCAGGGTCACCCTCTATGGCTTCCCTACGTTTGAAGGCAGTCAAGACAACTCAATTAAGTTTCAAGGGCTGTGAAAATTGTTGAAACTGTAACAGAAACTCAGAAAGAACAAGAGGAAAAATAAACTGTTCCCATTTTCATGTTAGTTTATTGCTTTTTTTTGGTTTAATAACGGGCAATGTGATGAATTACAGAGATAGTAAAAACATTAAACATAAACCTCATATCCTCTTTCAAGTTCTTTGCCTGAGTTTTTTCTTCAATAACCAGCAAAATGTAAAATGACTGGCGTTTTAAAAACATTAAACCAAAGTCTCACACAGACAGGGAAATCCAAAATGTGCTCTTCCATTCGTAACTGATAAAATTGTCATAATTACTTTAAGAAACTGATAGTGTTTATATAACAAAGTACAAATTCAAGCTGAGACAAATGTACATTTCATGCAATAAAAACTTAATAATAAAAAAAAAATAATAATCTAAAAAATAAACCAAATAGTTATTAGAGTTCAGAGCCACTAGTTCCTGTTTTTATAATCCTGAAACCCCAGTTTCATTGTCTCATAGCAACAGCAGGGCCAGTGAATGCAAACACATTTATTGCAGCAGTCATCTCCCTCCAACACTGATGCTACTAATTATCCAGTCCATTAAGCAACTGAATTTCCCATCCTTGTTCTTTCTCTATTGCTTTTTGTTTAAAATGACTATTATATTAAAGTTATCCTTATGTCTATCTCCAAAAGGTGAAAAGTTAGATTAATTCAATAGGTGGATTAAAAGGTCTGTGTACTTTTAGAACATGTTGACGCTGATTTGGTTAGCGCCGGCCAATCCATGGAAAGTGGGAGCCAGAAAAGAGAAGCAGACTTCCCCTTTAACGTGGACTACGTCTTACTGCGCATGATGTATGAGCTTTGTATCATCATTGTTTTGGTTTGGTTGAAAGCTCTAATTTGCAGAGCAGCACTAAGTTTTCAAGCTAGGTTGTCACACAGAGAGCCTTGTATGTACATAGAAGCCTGCAGAAGTGTTTTTTTTTTAAAATTTTTATTTACAGTATTTTAACAATTTTCAACTCTCCTGACTTATGGCCAGCACATTTTCTTTTGTAAAGTATAACATACAAATTAGAGACTGGAGAACTTATGTACAGTAAAGGGTGACAGCACATCAAACATGATAATTAAATGCTATAAACACAAGCCTACTGTAATCTGATGCCAGTTACAATATGGTCAATGCTGGTTAAATGTATGTAAAAACTACAAACATGATCTAAACAGAGAGGGTATCTTTTTTCTATTTAATAAAGTACTGCAGTATTCAATAAGCTAACCTAGCAGCAACTTTTCAAAATAAACAGCGGGGGACATGTGTGTCATAATTTTAATGCCACAAATAGGCGAGTAAAGATAGATCATAGATCACTTTATTTGATCTATTTATGCTTGCACGCAATTTTCACAATCTACAAATTGAAATGTGTAATTCTGAAGGGTACAATACAGACGCTGTACTGTAAATCTGTGAAGCACATGTGTGTGTTGTATCGGATATGCTGTATATTGCAGTGACATGCTATATTGTTAATTTACACATTACAAAGTACATTTAACTATTTAACAAAAAAAGGATAACCTTTTTATCATACAATTGACAATTTTATTAAATTTAAATAAATAATAAATACATTTAAGTTACATTAATAGTTTTCTCTACATTGGCTATGTTTACAACATTCATGACATATATACTGTAACCAAATGTAAAGCTATGAGTGTTGCGCTATTATTGTTTTGCTATTTTTCCTGGGTTTACAACAAACTTCTAAGTGCCGTGCCACTGGGTGTCATTTTATGTTAATTAAGAAAGGGCTACGCTAATATTTCATATAACACGCACCATAAAAACGTACCAATAATTAAATTAACACTAGAAGCCCCGCTGAGGTCATTTTGGCGGTTTTTGGTTTTAAAATGTAATTTTCTCCAGTCGTGTAACACATATGGGGCTGTGCGTTCATGCACCTTTCTGTCCGTATGTATTAAATATTCTCACAAAGCATGAAATGTGGGAGTGCAGAAATAAAGGCGATATATTTCATTATACCTAAAAGCCCCGGGAGCAGTCACATTGACGGCCACATAGAAAACAGTTGTATTGTGATTATACACAATGGTATTCTACTTTATTATTTTTATTTACCAGTCCGCAATGTGTTTAGCTGTAATTAGATTAGTCTCTACTCTCTGCCTGAGTGAATGACTGACAGTCTATTGTTTTTCAATCAGCCTTTTGAAAGGCTGGCGCCTGCTTGCCAGCTGCGCTGCTTTGGTCAGTCAATTAGCATCGGGACTAGTAAAAATAAATACTAGAGATTGTGGCGTTTTACAACGCAACAAAATATGAAACTGATGTTTGGATCAGATGGCACGGAAGTCTTCCGTGAAAGCTGGCTCCCGACGGTAGCCTGTTCAGGTGTTTTACAGTGTATTGGGTACTTTACAAGGAATGCACAGAGCAGAATTTACCAAGGAGAGAATATATTTTACAGTTAGCACAGGAACTTCGCAAGAAGCATTTGAAACAGAGAGAAACAGAGAGAAACAGTGTGTACCCACAGCTGAAGCTGGCAACCCTGCCGAAAGCCGCCAATGCAGGTTGGTAAGTGCAATAAAAATAAAACTTCAGACAGCTGTGCCTTGTGCCGAAAGGCGGCGTGGAGAAGCGCATTATCTTACTCAAGGTAAAGGAATACCATTTTGTCAAAAAACAAGAAAAAAAGAAAAAAAATTTGACTTTATTTTATAACTTCTTGCGCTGTGCGCTTCTGTAAAACGTTTTCTTCTAAGTTTATCTACGTTGTTCGGTTGCTTTTGCTCATCTGATAATAAACTGATTGCTGTTGAAAAGTTAAAAATGTATTGTTATCGTTTCAGTTTTATAAATATGTATGTTGCAAACCGATGTCTGTTTAGATGTTTATTTACTTACATTTTCTTGTTTTGATTTGTAAAATAAATGTTCATATGTATGTGTGTTTATATCTGTTCAGCAAAGGCGAATGGCCAACATGACAGCAGTTTTTATGCACTTTTGTGTATTTTATTTAAACCTTTTGTTTTGGCATGAGCAAAATAATCTGTTATACAATGACATTAGAAATGCGTGTAGCAAAGGAGAAGCCATACTAATGGGGAATTTCAACTTCCCCCATATAAAATGGGAAAACCCGATGGGGAGCATGACGGATTAAATTGAAATGGTGGAAGTGACAAATGACTGCTTCCTAATGCAATCTGTCAAGGCACAGACTAGAGTGGAGGCATGCCTTGACTTAGTCTTTTCAAATAACAAAAGACAGAATAACTAAAACAGAGGTCAGAGAACCATTGGCAAACTCAGACCACAACATGGTCTCATTTTAAGTGATTTTTAAAACCCAAAAAGTAATGACTAAAGCTAAGGTTTACAATTTTAGAAAAGCAAACTATGAAGGTATTAAACAGAGACTAACAGAAGTAGACTGGAGTAAAATAGAGAAAACATCCACAGAAAAAGGATGGCTGTTTTTTAAAAATGTAGTACTAGAGGCACAAAACAATTACATCCCAAAACTCTAAATCTAAAACAAAATGGCCAAAATGGTTTAATAGATCAATTAAAAAAAATATTCAGCGAAAAAAGGCACTTTACAGAGCGTTTAAAAAGGGACCAAAAACAAAGTACACAAAGAGAGTACTTGGAACTGCAAACACAAGTCAAAAAGGAAGTTAGAAAGGCCAAGAGAGAGATAGAAATCAACATTGCTAAGGGGGCTAAAACCAATTCCAAAATGTTTTCCCAATATTATAACAGCAAGAGAACATTCAAAGAGGAGGTTAAATGTCTAAGAGACACAAATAGCAAAATCATAGACGAAGAAAAAAAATAGCAAATATATTAAAAGATTACTTTTCACAACATTTCGACTTGTTCCTATCCAGTTTTAAATAACAGAGGCAGAAGTGTTAAAGGGACTAGGAGCTCTTAAAATAAACAAATCCCCTGGACCGGATGAGATCCTCCCAATAGCACTCAAAGAAATGAAATAAGTTATTTACAAACCGCTAACCAAGATCACGCAACAGTCTCTTGACACAGGGGTTGTACTTATAATGTGCATTATAAATATCATACGGGAGATACTGAAATTGAAGAAGGAATCTATGATAAAGACCTAGGAGTTTATGTTGACTCAGAAATGTCTTCATCTAGACAATGTGGGGAAGCTATAAAAAAGGCCAACAAGATGTTGAACTTAAATCAAGGGAAGTAATGTTAAAACTTTACAATGCATTAGTAAGACCTCATCTATAATATTGTGTTCAGTTCTGGTCACCTCGTTACAAAAGGATATTGCTGCTCTAGAAAGAGTGCAAAGAAGAGCAACCAGAATTATCCCAGGTTTAAAAGGCATGTCGTATGTAGACAGGCTAAAAGAATTGAATCTATTCAGTCGTGAACAAAAAAGACTACGCGGTGATCTGATTCAAGCATTCAAATTTCTAAAAGGTATTGACAATGTCGACCCAGGGGACTTTTTCGACCTGAAAAAAGAAACAAGTACCAGGGGTCACAAATGGAGATTAAATAAAGGGGTATTCAGAACAGAAAATAGGAGGCACTTTTTTACACAGAGAATTGTGAGGGTCTGGAACCAACTCCCCAGTAATGTTGTTGAAGCTGACACCCTGGGATCCTTCAAGAAGCTGCTTGATGAGATTCTGGGATCAATAAGCTACTGAAAACCAAACGAGCAAGATGGGCCGAATGGCCTCCTCTCGTTTGTAAACTTTCTTATGTTTTTATGCTCTTATAAGATGACTTTTGCCAGAAATGAAATATTAGCAACATATAGTAAACTGAAACACAACTGAATCCATCTATACTTGCAAAAAATGCGTTTTGTAATGAATGTAAAGATGTTGAGAAGTGTCTGACTTTCACTTTAACCTATTGGTTTATTTACATCACATTTAAAATGCTTTACTGTAAAGTTTATTTCTTCTAAAGGTGTATTTAAAATTAAAAGTAAGTAATGATGAGGTTCTGGGATCAATAAGCTACTAACAACCAAACGAGCAAGATGGGCCGAATGGCCTCCTCTCGTTTGCAAACTTTCTTATGTGCTTATGTTCTATGTTCTTGTGCCTTTTTCTTTGTTTCTGTGTTTGCTTTGTTAATAAATGTGCACAACAGCGCTAAACGGCAGCTTCTTTACTCTGAGTCTCTAATTCCTGCCGGTAAAAGCCTGGGCCAAATTTCTTAACATGAGATTTTCAACGGGATTACAGGAGCTAAGGAAGTGTATTTCTGTCTCAGTAAGATGATGATGATTCTTCAGTTTCTCCCTTGAGTTTGTTCAAATTGATCTCCCTCCGATTTATTTTGTAATATTAATCAAAAGACAGCGAAGCACTCACTGAGTCAATTAAAAGTTCACTATTTACATTTCAAAGTGTTTGATGAAACGTCAAACACTTTTTAAATATTAAAAATGTGATGTCGTTTGATTGCTTGTATTTATGACTGCACCTCAACTCTCACTCCGTGAACATTTATTTATTGGACCTTTACAGTTTCCATAATTTTCTTTTGTATATTTTAAAGTTATTTTAAGCATAGTCTATCACACGTACATGGTGACTATATAAATATATTAACATAGCCGAAATTGTTGCATATGACAAGAAGCCAACCAGCTCCATATACAACCGCCTCGTAATCTTCATATATCCCGGTAACTGTCTGAGGATGTATGAGTCGTGTGCTGAGCCATGATAGCTGGCGACCAAATCAAGAATCAGTGACAGTGCTACATCAGTCCAATCAATAGCCCCCAATACATTTGGAAAGCCAGACACTTTGTAAAAGGCCGCTTTTATATCCATGGAGAGCATCGGTCTCTCTGGGATAATAGATATAATTCCTGGTGCGTTTCAACAGGGCATTCAGTACCTGCTGTGAACACCGGGAAAACGTGGGTTGGGGTATCCTACCAATTGCTGACAGTGTCTGAAACGACCCAGATGCTTAATAATGTAGTCTGCCCAGCAATTTCACTAGACCAGGCGCTGCATGACTCCTACCTGTAAGTTTCTCTAGATCAGATTTGATCTCCTCATGTAAGGCTAGTATGATCTCTGTGCTCAATCTGTATCTAGTTATTACCTCCTCACACAGCCCTAGTAACGTCTGCCTGGTCCAAAATACTCTGTCCGACCCTTCTTCTCGCTCACCTGTGTAGCTCTTCTCCTGGTTCTGTGACACCGCCTGGTTTCAATAAGCAGTACTTTTAACACACGCCGAGGCACCTAGTAAAGTTAGCATCCTTAAGTGAATATTTGCATATCAAATACCTCCCTCACGGTATTTGGTGATGTAATTTGCATACATTTCCTCCCATTAACATTATTCATTATATTTAAATGACTCAAACACGGCACTTTTTCCCCACACGCGTTAGGTTGCCTGCCACTGGTTAGTGAATACAGCAGGTGTACACAGCACGCAGCAAAGGGGCTTACTGTGTGCAAAACATGTTACTGTTGTTTACTGAATGTGTCCCTATATGTACTGGGATTTCATTTTATTTTCTAATAACTTTATTCTGTTGTATAATGTTACACATGTTTTTATAGCAACTACCACCTTCGTACCCAGTGTGATCTGTACCAAAATTGTAGCGCCTTGGTATTGGATTTTATTGCTAAATTAAAAGTGCCCGACAATGCAGTGCTTTGAGTATTGTACTCCAGCACTCACCTCAGAAGAAGGGGCTTTGGTGCAGACTGGATTTTAATAGAAACCATCTTTTATGACAGACAACAATACATATTGCTTTAGAGCCAAAAAAGAACAATGGATTTAACATTTACAACGGTGGACCGCTAGACAAAACATTTATACCAAGAACACATTTAAATAAACATAAATTATACAGCGATGTTCCTTTAAATTCTTATAATGAAGGCATCAATAACATTTTAAATTAATTTTAAAACAAAGACACTTGCACACCAGAAAACAAAAAGCTTTTACAAAAATGCCAAAGGCAAGTGCTTGAGCCAATGAGTATAGTCTATCAGTGATAAGCTCTAGAAAGAGTGCAAAGAAGAGCGACCAGAATTATCCCAGATTTAAAAGGCATGTCGTATGCAGACAGGCTAAAATAATTGAATCTATTTAGTCTTGAACAAAGAAGACTACGTGGTGATCTGATTCAAGCATTCAACATTCTAAAAGGTATTGACAATTCCGGCCCAGGGGACTTTTTCGACCTGAAAAAAGAAACAAGGACCAGGGCTCACAAATGGAGATTAGATAAAGGGGCATTCAGAACAGAAAATAGGAGGCACTTTTTTTACACAGAGAATTGTGAGGGTCTGGAACCAACTCCCCAGTAATGTTGCTGAAGCTGACACCCTGGGATCCTTCAAGAAGCTGCTTGATGAGATTCTGGGATCAATAAGCTACTGAAAACCAAACGAGCAAGATGGGCCGAATGGCCTCCTCTCGTTTGTAAACTTTCTTATGTTTTTATGCTCTTATAAGATGACTTTTGCCAGAAATGAAATATTAGCAACATATAGTAAACTGAAACACAACTGAATCCATCTATACTTGCAAAAAATGCGTTTTGTAATGAATGTAAAGATGTTGAGAAGTGTCTGACTTTCACTTTAACCTATTGGTTTATTTACATCACATTTAAAATGCTTTACTGTAAAGTTTATTTCTTCTAAAGGTGTATTTAAAATTAAAAGTAAGTAATAAAACAGAAAAAAAACAGCACGTTACAAAACTATTTTGAAATATTTAGTGCATAGCGTTTTTCTGTGAATGGTTTACATCCTACTGGATCTAGATTTACCTTGCTGCTGTTTTTCTTTAAACAGTGTATTTCAGATCCCTTTGGACTGGTGTTAAATAAAAGCTTTCTTTTTATTTTACTTTTGGGTAGATTATTACTATAATCCCTACAATTTGAGATTTAAAAAATGAATGAGTGGATTAAAGGTTCAAATGCTCACATGAATCAACTAAAATATACAACAAAAAAAAACATCAATATTAATAAATACTGCACTCAACAGCACCACTATGATGGCAGTTTGGTGGTTTGTACAAGTAGCTTGTTGTTTCCTGCTGTTGTGTTACCAGCTAAGCTACGGCAAGGAAACAATAGTTATTCAGGCTCGAACAACCCTCAATTATTATTAAAATCTCGATGCTGTTTGTGGCAAGTACAATTCTATTGGATGGCGCTGCAAGTGCACTGTAAAATGTATTTACTGCAACACAATAAAACTTTATAAACATACATTAGTGCTATGGTGGTTTTTTCCAGTGTATTTAAGTCAATCCTGATGCAACGAATAACAATTCACAAAATTGGCTAGTGATTATGTTTTCTGAAGTCTTAATATAAAAACTGTGTTTTGTAAGTAGAACAGTAAAGGTGACCAGATGTCCCGTTTTGAACGGGACAGTCCCACTTTTGGAACACTGGTCTGTGTCCCCAGAACCTTTCTTGGGATGCTCATTTTGTCCACTTTTTTCCCCCCCCAAGAGCATCGTCACGCTGGTAACAGAAATTACAGAATATTGTATTTTCATGCAGGCTGCTGTGTTTCTACCATATCTAACTTATTATAGTACAACACTTGATGTGAATAAAGAAGGTTCAATGACCAGTAGCATTAAAAAGCGGCTGTACAGCATGTGCAAATCTGGAGAATTACGGAACAGTCAACGTTCATATTTGCAACCAATCACAAAGAATTGCGGGCGGGTTTATCCACTGACTGCTGCCAAAACAAACTGGTGGCTATCCTCGTCTGAATCATCACTCTCACTGCCTGAAGAGGTTAGACTACTGTATTCTAACAATAACGGCTCATACAGGTACTATTGTATTGTGCTGGAATCATTCTCATCCATGATATTTGTATATCTGCATGCAGACGACTTTGCTTCGTGTGTAACTATAGGCGACAAATGCGGAAATAAGTGCTGTCATGTCACATCACAGTTCCATGTTTACAACGCACTGCACTGAAGCTTGTCGTGGTTTGAACACTTTGTGCTTCAAAATAGCCCATCACAACAATAGGACGGGCTGTACAATGTGGCAAAAGTATTTGTAAACATATTTTCTATTGAAATAAGTCTATATTCACTGTCAGTTCACCACAGGTGCCCTCTAAGAAACATATGTTTGTGAATAATACAAAATAATTTATGAACTATTTTCACATTTGTGAAATTCATATTGTAAAAATATTTGACATGTTTCAGAACATTTTTTTTTATTTCTTTAAGTATGCATGTTATGTTGTTTTTAGCAAGACTGAAATACAATAGTTTCAAGTCTCCTGTTGCCAATTTAATTTCTTTAAAACAATATTTACATTGATAGTTGAGTACTGTATATGATACAAATAGTTTAAAACAATTATAAAAAAAGAACCACAGCCTCGTTTCATTTTACCTTTCTTTAAAAAAAATATGTAAATAAGCTGCCTAGAGGCATCTTTTTAATTTGGTGACCCCTTATTTTTATTTCTGTGTTAAATGTATATTTTATCCTGCAAAGAAAATGGAGACAATGGAGTACTCATATTTAAGATTAATGCTATCTGTTGCATAGGTGTGATAGCTCTATAAAGTATTTTACTTTATCACAGCTTTTAGTTTAATAGAAGAAAAACAATGATCCAATCAGAAACTACAATAGAAAAAATATACCAAACAGATACCATGTCATATTAAAAGGTAAGAAATTCAATATCTTGAAAAAAATAGATTCTATGAAGTAACCATTTAATAAATAGAAATATTGAGATATGTAATGTTTTCATGCAGGAAGGCACTGGTTTGCAGATTGGACACTGGAGGATTGTTTATTTAGCAGACGCCTTTATCCAAGGTGACTTACAGAGTCTAGGGTGTGTGAACTATGCATCAGCTGCAGAGTCACTTACAACTACATATCACCTGAAAAACAGAGCACACGGAGGTTAAGTGACTTGCTCAGGGTCACACAGTGAGTCAGTGGCTGAGCTGGGATTTGAACCGGGGACCTCCTGGTTACAAGCCCTTTTCTTTAACCACTGGACCGAGGATAGCATACAGCTAGCGATAGAGCGAGATGGAAAGTGGAAATCAAAGAGAGAAGATGCAGTTTCTTAGGCAGAAAAGGGACTTGATTTGCAGCAGTAATCTGCAATAAAATAGAATCTGAGAATTTGATATTATTGAATTGCTACTGTGTAATGTAATGACTACCTGTTGTGTAGAAATTACATTACAAAGACAATAAGATAATTTATTCACAAAACAAGTTTCACTCTGGATATCACCATGAGTCTCTGCATTCACTTTCAATATGATAGTAGATCAAACATTGCCAAAGTGAAAATAAAAACCAGAGATCTTCCCCGTAGCTTTGATGTTGGAAGTTATTCACAATATTACCATACTGTCCCAGTTTAAGGACTTAAAAATCTGGTCACCTTAAGTGAAGGGCAGATTGAACATGGGATTAAGTTGTTATTTTTCAGTTCTGTAACACTAACAGTTTTTTTTCCTTACAGTTGAGTAAAAAAAAAATTATGCCCCTGTGTCACCCAACAAGAAAGACTAGAAATCATCACAAGTGATGGTGGTGCAAGTCAAGTAAGCAGTTCACACAACAGGTTCTGTTCAGCATAACCTCTTTGATTCAGTTACTACCTTGTATTTCAGTCATTATTCACTTCTTACGAAGGTAGTGAATTGAGTTGAATATTGCACCTGGTGTTGAAGCATTTATTACGAAGAGCCAATAAAATGAAAGCTGTTAACAGAAATATAGTGGGGAAATAGTTTTTAAAAATAGAAGCATGCTTCATCATTTCTTATATTTACAAGGTAACAAAAAAAAAAATCCTTGTGTTGCCCCTTGCCAGCACTTACGCAAAATGCTAACTGTGAAAGGTTTGGCTTCAGAAGGCTGTATATGTATGAGGAAAAGTATGCGCTAGATTGGCTGACAACCTGGTGGATATTATAATTTCCTATTTTTAAAATATCTCTCTCTCTCTCTCACACACACACACACACACACACACATCATACGGTATATCAAGTCACTTAAAAAGTGGAATCATTTTCAAGCAATTTGCAGAACGGCTAGTCTAAGTTTCGGAAAACAAAACCAAAACATTATCAGCGTCAGACAAGAGACACAGGCTCAAATGCTTATGGTACTGATATGTTTATAGTCTCATGAAGAACAAAATGCCTCATGTAAAACCCAATTCAACCCTTGTTTAATTAGCAAATAAAATAAACTTTAAAAAGTGACATGAAAAACATACCCTCCTGTTGGATGAAGAAAGCAGATGTGTTCTTTATCTGTGGTTACATATCAGGAATACTATTTTGAAACCAAACCAAATGGAGAATAATTAAAACACTTTTTGGAATGTGAGGAATAGCTGAAATGAAAGCACACACCTGATTGACTTGAAATAATAAACTGAAGGGACCTATAATGCTAAGCAACCATCCAGGGTGTGTGTGATAGCAAGCATTGCTTTATTCAATCCCTCAACGTTTGAGCAGGACATTTTCCAATTTATAACTGCTGGTGTTCGTTACTTTTTACAACGCGGGACCCAGGGAGAAAAATATATCACTTTACACTTCATGAAAATAATTATTCTCTGTGTGATAAATCAAAGGTATATTGGGACATAACCAATTCATGACATATATACTGTAACCAAATGTAATATTTTAATATAGATAAAATGGTTTGGCATAAATCAAATATAAAAGCACTGGGAAAGGAATCAAGAAACACATTATTTGTTACATTCCAGTCATGATTTCCTATACGGAACACTATCATAAAGCCATAATCAAAATGTTAAATGTACTACAGGTTTGTCAAAATGTCTTCTCAAGAGGCACAGTTCCAGTTTGATGTGAAATTCAGATCTACCCTAAAGTATGTTGCCTGGCATGAGCAAAATGGTCAAAATTAGCCAAATGATTCATCTTAAAGAGTAAATAGCAGGTTCCGAAAAGATGGGTGAAATTCTCAACAAAAAAGTGCAGGTACTCATATTCAGAGCTGGGTGTAAACATTAAAAATTTGAGACAGTTTGAGTGCCAATGAATAAATACTTTTAAAATGTATACATATCGGTACACAATACATCTATAAACACAAAATAAGCCTTAAATAACTGATCAGTTATAACCAATGCACCATAAACAAGGAAGCTGAAAATACTTAAAGTTTTGTATATCACTCAGTCATGTCACTCAGTCATGTACTGTAATATAACACTTAAGTTAAACCTTAAATGACAAGCATTAAGAAATATTACACTATGCAGTAACTGTTGTAGAGAGGGTTTTGCTTCAAGATATCCTAAAAAGGGAAGATGTTATAAAAAATGGTATAAAAAAAAATGATACAAAAAGGTCTACGTCAAACAACGCACAATAGGGGCTAAAATACCCCTCAATTTTTTTTTTTTTATAGAACAGGCACTACTACTACTACTAATGATGTACTTGGCCATTTTAATCTCCATAGTATTCTCTGTGGACAATGTATTCAACGGAAGACACTTCCTAAAAGGTCCTCGCAGATGATGCAGATCACGAGTAAAGGACCAATGGACCTAGTGTGCATTGATTATCTGTCTTTAGAACCAGAAAGGGTGCTGCCAACATCTTGGTGGTTACTGACCATTACACTCTCTATGGCCAGGCTTTTCCCATGAAGGATCAAAGAGTGCAGACGGTCGTGAAAGTGCTATTGGATAAATATTTTGTCTATTATGGTCTCCCGGCCAGGATTCATTCTGACCAGGGGCGTGATTTTGAGAGTCATCTCATCAAAGAGCTCTTGCGGCTGTTGGGGATTCATAAGTCTCACACTACTCCCTACCACCCACAATGAGATCCCCAGCCTGAACAATTTAACTGTACGCTTCTGGATATCTTAGGAACGCTGGACATTGCCCAGAAAGCTAATTGGAGTCAGCATGTAACTCAACTAGAGCACGCTTACAACTGTACAACAGAACGATGCCATTGGATTCTCCCTGTATTTCCTTATGTTCGGGAAAGAGGCCAGGTTGCCCGTTGATTTGTCTTTTGGCATGACGCCAGATGGAATTCATGAGAAAAATCAATGCAAGTATGTTGCTTGATTGCGAGAAGAGTTACAGCACGTCTACCAGCTAGCCACCAAATCTGCCTGAAAAAATTACTAGGGGAACAAGAGGAGATATGACAAGCATGTGCGGGAACAGAACTTGGCCCCCGGTGATTGGGTGCTGCTACGAAATCTAGGAGAGCCTGTTAAGCACAAACTGCTTGACCGATCGAACCATGAACCATACACTGTTGTGGCAAGGTTACACAATTACCAGTATATAGACTGAGACCTGAGAGAGGGACAGGTCCTGTGAAGACAATGCACAGAAAACATCTTCTGCCTATTGGTCACTTGGTCCGTATGCCTGAAAACCAAGCCACTTTGACTCGGCAGAGAACCCCAGTCACTCGAGCTAGCATCTGTTCTCGAAAAAGAGCTGGGGATGTTCGACCGAAACCCTTTGAAGATCATGAGAGAGGAGTACTGACCCCTGCGTTGGAATCTCATGAGTCTGAAGACAAATCAGAGGAGGACTGCTGTCCAGTACCTCTGCGCTTTAGCAGACCAAATACCTTAGAGGTGGAGAGACCAGACTCAAGGCACAAGATGATAGATGCCCCTAGGTGCCTTAGTCCTGCTCCATCAGTCACCGATGGTTAGATGGAGACCGGAGACAACTTGTCTATTTCACCAGTTGTGGGCAGTGAAGTAGCTGAGCCAAGTGAACCCAACGTGGAACCCCTAGCACCGGTGGATTCAGAGACTCCTATTGAACACCCTGTGCTGAACGCAGAGCCTGTGGAGGGCGACGTCCCAGAAGCAGCATCTGAGGAGGATCTCATTGCTCCAAGAAGGTCCTTACGTGAGGTCAAGCCCGTAATTAGGTTTACGTACGATGAGCCTGGAGTCTCTGCTGATCTGCCTATTACCATTTCTCATAAAGGAGTAATAGTACCGATTGGCACTAGCATGGCATTTTCATAAGATAGCAGTGTTGCTTGTAACACAGTGTGGTGCAACCCCTTAGCCACATGCCAAAATTGTAATAGGTAGCTTTAGGGTTGGGCTACCAGTAAATCTTCAATAGCCGAATTGTGTATATAGTTATCGCCTGATGAGGGCATCTAGGCGTTTAAGAGGGGGAGGTTGTAGCCCCGTGGATTTTAAAAGGGGCTTTCTACACAATATTTACAGTAAAGTTAAACTGCCACTTTAGACAGCCTGTTAGGAAAGAGGTGCAGAGGTCAAACAGTTAATTAGCCAGCAAATGAGGAGAGTGATATAAGCTGGGGGAGGCAGGGAAAAGGAGAGAGAGAAGCTAATGGCAGATGGTATGCAGGTGATACAACCTAAAATATAAATATAACCTCCACGGTTAATAGACAAAACAATCCTAACTCATCTGTAGATGTGTGTTTCTCTAAACGAGAAAAAAGACGCAGGGGACTCCTCTCTGTAGCCAGCAAGTTTGTATGCTGTGTGTCCGAATAGAAAAAAAAAAAAAAAAAAACTGCGCCACAAGTGTGTCTTCTGCCAGCTTTGGACAGCACTTAGAGTGACCGGCAAGTTCCAAGTTCCTCTGAAAGGAAGCATACAGGCTGCTGAGAGCCCTTTATTCCCCAGCATTTCGCTGCTCGTGGACCTGAACTCTAAAAAAGACGTGACAGGACTGCAGTGCTGTAAGTACACAACTCTTGGAGTTCTAAATAGGACACACAACTATACATAATTAATTCGCTGACTCAGGGTGTGGGAATTCCACTGATACATGCCTGAAGGAGCTTTTGTAGCCACTCCGCACCCCAGCTTTGCTCGGGCCCGCGACGTTTTTAATTTTTTTTGTTTATGTATATTAGGCCTACTCGCCAGTACAGTAGCGTCTTGCTTAGCAAATAGCACATATTTTGATGGCACACTGTAATTGATCTGTGAAGTATGAAAGAGTGTTGATCTGGTTTAGTATTTTGTTTGTGTAATTATACCACATTAATTTGGGCATTTAGTTGCCTATATTATATATTGTTTGTTTAAAAACAACAAAAAGAATGTAAAGGAGGGGTTGTTTTATTTATAAGTTTCCTTTTAAAGGTCTGATTTTACTTATTCATCCTGCAATAATAATTTTTCTATTGTAAAGCTCTGTAAATGTATTTGATTCAATACAGTGCTTAAGTGAACTAGTTGCTGAAGACAGGATAGATTGGTACATATTTACTTTTTCCTAGCTGTTGAGATTCAGTATTCAGCTACCCCACATCAGCTAGGTGGAGGCATTGCACAATTTAAATGGTTATTTAACCCCTGGTAGTTTAGAAGACGAGGCCTGAAGTTATATTCATCCCTTTGGATCAAGAACTCAGGGCTCATCTTGTGATATAGAAGGTAAACAGCTGTTTATCCACATTTGTCCTATTCTGTGCTGTGCAAGGTAGAGGGACGCCACATGTATATCCTGAAAAGTGAAGCCAAACATGCTTTTGAGTACAGCCTGTCCCATAAAATCAATACTGGAGGCCATATGGCTACAAAATTAACTTCCCCCATCTCTTTCCGTATTGTGAACAGATGATGCCAGGGAGTGATATGAGGCAGTGCAGAGAACTAAGAGCCAGGAGAGCAAGGCTCAAGTACGAGACCACCCACTCGTTATATTTAAAATTGAAAATCAATTTGCGCAAGTACCGGCTTTTTCAATATGACTTGCTGTATTTAAAAGCGCAGTTCACATCCATTGGACAGCAAATACTAAACAAAGACACAATTGGTCCAAATTTATTTCATTATTCACCAAAACCAGCCAATCAATACTTTGCACCGACGGAAACAACCAGTTCTCTACCCGCAACTGCCAATCAGCCGAGTCAGCCAATCACAGCCTAGCTCGACTGGAGCTCAGCATCTTTCAACAACAACAAAAAGAGACACAGACACTTCAGTAATATTGACCCATTCAGATATCTGGCACTGGCCAGAAAAACTAAAGTAACTCTGACAAATAAAATAAAAACATTTCTAATAGCGATAGGCTCCGCGTTTTCGACTTGGGACACAGTGTAGAGCCTTCATAGACGGACACTATTGCTTAAATATATTTAGGCAGACCATCAGTTAATTTATAATGTTTTTTTTTTTTTGTTCAACAGCTTTGCATAGTTTATTTCCAATAGATCTTGATTTTTGTCTTTTTAAACAGGTCTACAGACACCAGTATGATACTGGAAAAGAATACCCTGGGCAGGCAACTGCCTCTCAGTTTCTTAAAGTAACATAAGACAGCTGCTGTTGTGCAAGTTCGTTTTTCTTTCCTGGTACGTGTGTGTGCTTCGAGAAACCTTGTCCCGGTTCATTTCATTCCCAAGAGTGGATTAAGTATGAAATCATGCCCAGGAGGTATTCTATGACTGAAAAAGGTATGGATTATTTCACATTTATCTTTCAATCTGCTCTCAGAGTTCTTAAAATTCACTGACTTGGCAAGCAAAGAATGATCAAGAGAAATGAAATAATTTCACAACTATGAAGTCATCCGGCGTTTTCTTGATCTGACAACTTTGAGGGCTAGCCCATACTTGTGGCATTATTCTGACCTTTCGACAATATGCATTTCAATGGTTGATTCAGCCTGGAAACAATTAAGAAAATGCCCCAGCTCTATGTCAATAGGACCCCTTCTTAATTAATACATTTGTTGTTTTAAACGTATGCAGGCACACAGGGGCTTATGATTAAAAATCACTTGATACAGAGTAATGTAGGAGAGGAAAGAAAAAACAGTAATAGGAAAACTTTAACAGCCTCCAAATTGAATCCATCTTTCAATCTACCTACTTATCCACCCACTTATTTATTTTAAAGCAACTTGTATTCCAAATGCATACTTCTTAAGAAATAAAATGATGTGAAGACTCAACAAAATTGCAATAATTTATATTACAAACGTGGTCCCTATGCTATAATCTCTAGTTTACTTAAAAAAAAAAAAAGGTGACGTGACCTGCTAAAAGAACTTCTTTGTTAACCCACCTTGAACAACAATTTATTGTTTTGTCAATTTGTACATCTACTTAGTAGCCTGAAATGAACCTTCACTAATATACTGCAAGTGTAAAAATATAGTGCAAGTATTGGCTCTGCTGCATATTTTCTATTTGCATTGATACTGCACTGACGAGCAGTCACAAATAAGCACTTGGTTTTGCCCATGGATTAATCCAACTCAATTGGACCAAGAGGCCCCTTATACCAAAGAGTTCTGCCATTTACTTATTTTGTTGTTGTTTGAAGGCTTTTGAAACAGGGTTTAAAATTACACAATCGTGACATGACTATGATATCCTATACATGGAGAAAAATCAAGGTCATCAACACTGTCATACCATGTGGGACAGGAGATCACACATGGTTTATGATTCATCAACCACAACTGGAGGAAACTCCTTCCCAGAAATTTGGTCCACTTGAACACGAATGACCCTTGTACCTTTTTTTATATATTTATATTTCAAAATATCTCAGTCAGAAGTGAGCTTCTTTGACCAGCAATATGCTTGATTTTGACTCATCCAGTCCATCACATTTTCATGAGATTTTTTTTTTTTTTTTTGTGCAAACATAGAAAGAGAAATTACTTTATACTGTATAAACAAATCATGGATCTTTCAAAGTATGTTCTTTGTTGGAAAAAGGGTAATCAGTTAGTTAATATGTCTTAATAACTGCAACCCATCAAACAACTTGTCTGCATTCCTATCCTGGAAGAATCATGTTTGATGGTTTAAGGAAATGTAAAACACAGTAATTAAAAACGAATGTAAATCTTCTCTATAAGCTGAACTCCAGCGAGCCCCCTTTTTCATCAGATTGTGTTTTGTAATACCTGTGGGGACTTGTGTGAGCGCCAGCTGTACTGGTGACTGTGAAGACTTGCCAAGAGCACATTTTCATCAGTATCCACCTGGCCAAACCGCAGGGTCTCATGTGTGTCGTTACAGATCACAAAGTGGCTGAAGACCAACTCCTCTGCCTCTGGATGATGGTTCTGGAAGGAAAAAAGAAAGTGAGCCAATGTGGATAAGATCACTGTAAACAAAAACAAGATATTAAGCAGCTGTGTGTGCCCAATGGCAGTTATCACAACAAAATGCTTGTGTACAGTCCAGCTGACATCATCCATGGGAATTAGAATATTTGGCCCTTTTTGACATTTTTTTTAAATATGTCAAAGCCTTTAATATACCCAACTAATTATAAATCTGCTATTAGGACAGATACCCTTACAGTACCTCTAAACCCTTGTTTATGCTTTCAAAACATAAAAGCTTTAGATTCAGGATGGATCCCAGATTTAAACTGGATCTACTTGAAAGCGGACACTGTGACTTTGAACTGTTACTAATTTGAACAATACATAATAAGTTCAATATATTGTAAGCCTTTTATCTGCATGCCATTAATTTGAACTAATTTGGATTTTGTTGATCTCGAATCTCAATGACTGCCAACTGCGCAATGTACTGTATACTACCGGTATGCAATACAACAGTTTTATCAGGGGTTTATAGTATGCATCAGTCAATGAAATCCACCTGTTCCAAATCATCAAACATGTACAAAAAAAGAAACAACAACAATGAAAAATAATTTGGTTTAGCCTGTTTTCAAAGCAATAATGGAGAACGCCTTGGTCTAGCATCACCGGGTTACAAGCTCTGCAACCACAGTGACCACTCTAAATACTTGAAGTAGATGCCAGACCTGCTGCTGGGTTTATTGCTGGATTTAGAATCTATTATGTATTTTATGTAATGCAAAAATTGCACTGATTTTCATTAATTTTTTTCACAAGATCAATGGAATATGTTCTGTATATAGAATACACCAGCTTTCAAGACCTCAAAGATCTCTTCAGGTGAGGCGCGGAAACAAAGGTCAGTTCAGCTTCAGAAAACACTACAACAGACACTGAAGCCTCCAAATATTGCTAATGCAAAAATTCTCAGCTGTTGAATTTCAAACAAAATCCTGACAATCTTTTTAATTTCAGCACCAGGGTTGTATTTCTTTCAATATTTGTAGGCCCTGGTGGAATTTGAGCACATTTCCATGAAGGATGGAATAGCCACACGCCCATGTCCCCTGTGGTGTGCGAAGGGGTGTGTTTGCTAAAGCTGTGATGTGTACAGGCAAATTGGCTTAGAACTGTATAGAACATTATGAAACCCTTCTTTAGGTATCAGAGTATTTGTTTAAAAAAAAAAAAAAAAATTAAGATATCAAAAGTGATGTCCCTTATTTGAACTATTTCCTGCATCAAATACATGTTATAAAATCAGATTTTATATCATAAAACCACTTTACAGTCTCTAAATATGCAATGTTGTATATTGCTTTTTAGAAAGCGCAAACTTAACTTACAATAACAGAATTGCTGATTCAGAAGTCATTTGTTTCTTGGATATCCCTACAGTTGTTGAACATTACAAAAATATGTTTAAAAAAATGAAGTGATTTCAAAGGTTTATCAGTAAAAGACTGCAGGTGTATTGAAAAGCACCTATGTTTTAACAGTACAATAACCATAACTAGAATATTGTGTTCAGTTCTGGTCACCTCACTATAAAAAGGATATTGCTGCTCTAGAAAGAGTGCAAAGAAGAGCGACCAGAATTATTCTGGGTTTAAAAGGCATACCATATGCAGACAGGCTAAAATAATGTAATCTATTCAGTCTTGAACAAAGAGGACTACGCAATCTGATTCAAGCATTCAAAATTCTAAAAGGCATTGACAATGTCGACCCGAGGGACTTTTTCGACCTGAAAAAAGAATCAAGGACCAAGGGTCACAAATGGAGATTAGATAAAGGAGCATTCAGAACAGAAAAGAGGCACTTTTTTACACAGAGAATCGTGGGAGTCTGGAACCAACTCCCCAGTAATGTTGTTGAAGCTGACACCCTGGGATCCTTCAAGAAGCTGCTGGATGAGATGCTGGGATCAACAAGCTACTAACAACCAAACGAGCAAGATGGGCTGAATGGCCTCCTCTCGTTTGTAAACTTTCTTATGTTCTTAATATGGACTCATTTCTTTAAAAATAAATAAATAAATAAATAAATAAATAAATGCTGGAAACGTTGATGAGGAATCAGATCCTGTACTGAAAATCCTCCCTGGAATGTGGTTTGATATCATGTATCCCTTCCTAAACATTAATTCCATATTTCTGGTATGAGTGAAATCACAATGAATACTACTGTTCTTTAGTGTGGTAATTCTCATTTCCACTCTGATAGAAAGAAAAATTCTTCTAGTACTCCTGACTTTTATAAGCAGTTAGAAATCAGCTTCTGTGGTAAGGCCGCCTCCAACTTTAAGATTCTTTAGCTCCTTAATGTCGAGGATATAAGCGGAGTACCCCACCACATCACAACAGCCTTGACATGAGAGGAAACTAGAAAATTACAGTAACAACTACAAAAGTATATCCTTCTGTGGTTCATGTTAACACTGCCAAATCCCTGTTTAAATAAGAACCAACTATTCACAGAATGTACCTGTCAGCTATATTTTGAAATGCATATGGCTCTGCTAAATCAAATATACAACAACTTAAAAAAACTAAAACACAGAATTTTTCTTCAAGGCAGATTATTAGCAAGTCGGCCCCACTCTGAGGTGGTGTAAACATTTCAATATCTATAACTCTATTTATACTGCCGCTAGTGGTTTTTCAGCCTTTCTAAACAGGGCCATTGTGAGAAAGTAGGGCACATGCTCTTCTATAGTGTAGTCTTTCATAAGAACAATGAAAGCTGCTTGGAAATGACTTCCATCTTCAGAAATTTTCATAATAATAAAAAAGTATGCAATCTGACAGATAACAGAAACATGTAATTGGTAATTAACAACTAATGTTATTAATAACTAATTCAGTACTATTATGCAACACTGTCCTCTACTAATCACTAGCACTCACAACAAAATAATAATAATAAATAAACAAATAAAAAGTTAGCCGCCTTATTGACACATGTGCTGCTGAAAAGAATTTCATACTTGAGAGGAAAACCTCTGAGCTAGATAATTGCTTTTCATGAGATCCCTAAAAACCACAGATACTATACATCAGCGTACAACTATTATATGGAGCTGCCACCTCCTATCAAACAATTCTGTTAACAGCTGATATTAGACAATAGCCAGACATGTACGGCAGGCTACGCCAGCCCCCATTGCATGCACACTACATCTGTCTTTGTGGAAGTATCCTCTGTACACTATATTGTTGCAAAATCCAAATGCATCAATGAAAAAGAGTGCTGCAACAACCTTAACACAGGGGCCATGTTCACGGGTGAACATGTATGGCTGTACCAATTCTAACTGCTACCTGTTCCACAACAGGCTGGACTGCATGAGAGTTGAGCTAAAACACATTCTTGAAAGTTGCCCAGTTTACACAAGTTTGGAGAAACTCATCACAAGCCTAATGAAAATAGAATAAATTAAAGGGAGTAAAACCTGATAGGAGAATAGATATACATCTGTATTAATAACAGCTTCATTTCAACAGTTTGACACTTCTTAGTAAGAAAAGGATGCAGTTGTTCCTGTAAATCACAGCCCTTCTGAAACTCAGAAAGATAGCTGGAACGATGTAATGTTGAACACATATTTGAACTCAGGAAAAGAAAAGCCTTGGGATTTATAAAATATTGTATTTATAAAGTTACGTGGCAGCATTATACCCTTGCTTTAATCCACCTCCATAAGCAAAATAAATGTTAATCATAAAGAAAATACAGAACTACTGTTGCTTTTCTCTCACCTGTTGCCAAGCCTGCAATGCAGTGTCCAGGGAATGAACGGTGTACTGCCCAACATTCACAAACATGGGATCCACAAACACATTGCCGTCAATCAGCTGCTCTGATGTGCTGCTGGAAGCAGCCACCTGTCCCTGGAGAATGAATGGCTTGACTAAACTCTGCATGGTCAGGTTGCGATACTCAAGCAGCTTGCAGTCCAGCTCAGCAGAGAACTGAAGCTCTCTGCACACAGAGCCGGGGCTCCATTGTCGGAGATAAACTCTGGGCTCTTTCAGAGACAGGACCAAGTACTCCTGTTCTGTTGGCAGCTTCTTGTCTGAAATAAATGGCCGGAGACGCTTGGAAGGAACTGCAGATAAGAAGAATTAAAATGGTTAACTTACAGTAACTCTGGGGTAATGGCACAGGTAATTGCTAGATTCGACAGCCATTATTATTTGTTGTTTCCTATTATTTGTTGTCTCCTTCAGAGATTCGGGTTCCCCACCCATTGCTGTTGAATAACTTAACTGTTAAGGCCACTAAGCTACAGTACGTTTGCTTATATAAAGTTTGTTTAGAAATAAAGCTAAAAAAAAGCTCATATAAATGGAAACAACAAAGAAATATGAATGAAAAACACAATCAAAACAGTCAAAAGACTTTTAAAAATAATTTTGCTTCAATGTAAAGCTTAAGGCCCTCTGTCCCATACAAAGTATTGTCACACAAGCATAGTATGTAAAGAGTACAAGAGCCTGGATTTGATGGGTTAAGAACCACTAGAACAGGCAGCAACTATGCCAGATAAACATGCTTTCAAAATATTCAAAAGTAATATATATTTATTTTAAACCGGCAACCAAACATGGCAAGTACAGTACGGGCCTTTCTGTAACATTGTATCATATAACTCCCTTTTATTTGCATGTTATTACTTTAAGCTAATCTTGCAATGTCCATTTAGTGGATGATTACTGCAGTGAATGGTCAAGTTGCTTTGTTACCTGCACCTAGTTGATCTAGGTGATGACAAAGGTGGAGTTCTACACGGGCCAGCTGTAGAGACACACCAGCCGAAGGCACGAACCAGGGAGCAAAACAAGAGTCCACCCTGGTACAGGCTGCTAAAGCTGTTGGAGACACCAGCTGGTCACATGGGATCTGAGAACCAGACTCGCTGTCAGAGCTGAGACCATGCAGCAAAAGGAAAAGAGACAGAGGAAATGAAGCAAAGGTAAAATCTCTCACAACCTCTCTATTCAGAGTTGTATATACAGTATGTATATATTGGATATCTCCATTGAATGCAAACACATTCAACATGATTCTTTATTGGTGTGTATAAGCATCCCATTGTAATTATTATTATTTTGCTGAAGTTATGATACAAATTGGTTAATTTCATACTCACATGTTTAAATATTACTGAAATACACTGCGTTCAGTATTTTTACATTAATGAAATGCAGATGCATATTTGAAATTTCAGTGGATTTTTAATGTTTTCCAATTCCTCCCTTTTTGTCCCTCTTGAGTCCTTACACCCACACAGAAACTGGGCTTGGCAAGATATACAAACCAAAAAATGAGTGTGGGAGTGTTGCAGAGGGGTGTTTGGCGAGATAATTGAAAGCAGGAACAAATGACCTACCAACAAGCTGACTCGAACTTCCCATCCCAATACACCCAAAGGTAATTCTGATGAACAACAAGTAGCATGCGGTCTGCTGGGAAGTCTTATTACACTGATTTGGACCATTTTTAAAATAACGTAGAACTGCTGCAATCCAGACACAGCACAATTTTGCTCTGCTGTTGCATGAGAGATAACAAATCTGATTGCGCACCCCACAAATAACTGGACAGAACTGGTGTACTATTGTGACCACCTCACCTTTGTTCATCAGCTGTGTCCTGGCTATTGTTCAAGACTATCCTCCACAGGTCAGAGGCCACAAGCTCCTTCTGCTCACCGGCCAGGCTGATGCTTGGTAGCTGCAGCTCGCAGGATTTGCTCTCAGACAGGCTGAACTCCCGGTAAGGGACAAAGGACCGCTGGAGCTCATCCCAGTACTCCAAGCTGCAAGGCACCTGTAAGAAACAAGTAGATTTTGCTTTCATTATTCACTCTTTTGCAATTGATTAAACTGTATATCTAACAGCTGGTAGTTAATCGTTTGAATGAAAGCCTTGTAAATCGTATATAACTATATTAACTAGATTTAATTAAATAAGACACTCTGTATTGTGCAACAAGTGTCCATTATGTCAAGGTGGTGGTTATGGAAGGTGACCATTTAGTCACAATGAAAGCAATGGTCATTACAGGCATTCAAAAGGTAGAATAGGCCAATTGTAAGTACAGCATGTCAATGGTTATTTTTAAGTCAGGACACATGTATTGTATCTTCTGTTTTGAAGGACAACATTTTTATAGCCAGCAATGCATTGCTACCCATATTGCAAATATACCAGGGCAACAGGAAAAACTCTATCCCAAAGAGGTTTGGTCATAAAACCTTTCCAAGGATACATTTATCCAAATCAAACCCAATTGTGAATGTCCAGGTTTTCCCAGGAAAATAAATGCAAGAAAGGCAAAAAACATCCATCAACAGTCCAAAGCACCATTGACCATTGTTTCATAGCCCAATTTCTGTGTTCTTGTGCATATTTTAGCTTTTTAGTCTTGTTCCCCTTTCTTAACTATCAGCTGTGATACAGGCGCAAAACAACTAGAGGCACAACAATTACATCCCAAAAGTAGACAAATCTAAATCTAAAACAAAATGGCTAAAATGGTTTAATAGATCAATTAAAAAAATATTCAGCGAAAAAAGGCACTTTACAGGCGTTTAAAAGGGAACAAAAACATAGTACACAGAAAGAGTACTTGGAACTGCAAACACAAGTCAAAAAGGTAGTTAGAAATGCCAAGAGAGAGACAGAAATCAACATTGCTAAGGGGGCTAAAACCAATTCCAAAATGTTTTTCCAATATTATAACAGCAAGAGAACATTCAAAGAGGAGGTTAAATGTCTAAGAGACACAAATGGCAAAATCATAGATGAAGAAAAAAATAGCAAATATATTAAATGATTACTTTTTACAGGTTTTTACAAAGGAGGACACGGACAACATGCCCCACATGTTGACCTGTTCCTGTCCAGTTTTAAATAAATTTAGCATAACAGAGGCAGAAGTGTTAAAGGGACTAGGAGTTCTTAAAATAAACAAATCCCCTGGGCCGGATGAGATCCTCCCGATAGTAGTCAAAGAAATGAAACAAGTTACTTACAAACCGGGGTTGTACGAACAGACTGGAAAATTGCAAACGTAATACCAATCCACAAAAAGGGAGACAAAACCGAACCAGGTAACTACAGACCAATAAGCCTGACTTCTATTATATATAAACTTATGGAAACTACAATAAGATCCAAAATGGAAAATTACCTATATGGTAACAATATCCTGGGAGTCAGCATGGTTTTAGGAAAGGGAGATCATGTCTAACTAACCTGCTTGATTTTCTTGAGGATGCAACATCGACGATGGATAATTGCAAAGTATACGACATGGTTTATTTAGATTTCCAGAAAGCTTTTGACAAAGTCCCGCATAAAAGATTAATTCTCAAACTGAATGCAGTAGGGATTCAAGGAAATGCATGCACATGGATTAGGGAGTGATTAACATGTAGAAAACAGAAAGTACTGATTAGAGGACAAACCTCAAAATGGAGTGAGTTAACCAGTGGTGTACCACAGGGATCAGTATTAGGTCCTCTGCTATTCCTAATCTACATTAATGATTTGGATTCTGGTATAGTAAGCAAACTTGTTAAATTTGCAGACAAGACAAAAAATAGGAGGAGTGGCAAACACTGTTGCAGCAGCAAAGGTCATTCAAAATGATCTAGACAGCATTCATAACTGGGCAGACACATGGCAAATGACATTTAATAGAGAAAAGTGTAACGTACTGCATGCAGGCAATAAAAATGTGCATTATAAATATCATATGGGAGATACTGAAATTGAAGAAGGAATCTATGAAAAAGACCTAGGAGTTTATGTCTTCATCTAGAGAATGTGGGGAAGCTATACTAAAGGCCAACAAGATGCTCGGATATATTGTGAGAAGTGTTGAATTTAAATCAAGGGAAGTAATGTTAAAACTTTATAATGCATTAGTAAGACCTCACCTAGAATACTGTGTTCAGTTCTGGTCACCTCGTTACAAAAAGGATATTGCTGCTCTAGAAAGAGTGCAAAGAAGAGCACGCAGAATTATCCCAGGTTTTAAAGGCATGTCGTATGCAGACAGGCTAAAAGATGGGCCGAATGGCCTCCTCTCGTTTGTAAACTTTCTTATGTTCTTATAAGAACGAAAAAACTGAAATGGAAGTGGCAAGTGGCAATGTCTGTTCACATGTAGCAAGAAGAACAGACCATCGCTGGACCAAGGAGATACTAGACTGGATCCCAAAGCGACCAAGAAGAATACCTCCAGGAAGATGGCAAAATGACGTTGGAGCAATGTGGATGAGAGGCGCAGCATGCACGTCCGCCTCCAATATGCATTCCCGATGAGGGATAATAATATCATTAGAACTAAACTAAACAATCATATTTTAGTTGTTGGCACCATCTTCTAACATGTGTCCACATTTGTACTTTTGCATTTCAAGTATGATTTATTAACAGACCACATCTCAAGGCCATCCTTCACACTTGCATCAGTTGTTTGTTTTTGTTATTAATAAATGTATTTAATTTAGGTATTTTATTTTTTTGGAAAAGTCCCGATTCATTCCATACACTGTTGAGCACAGTGGTTTGAGAAGTTGGATGTTTTTTACCACACTGTCTGACCCAGGGAAGTGATGCAAACACTAGTCCAGCATGTAGCAAGTCATTTCTATATTCTGCTGGGGATGCATATGCATGTCTGCCTGACTGGGGCATACGAAGGCATCTGTCCGTCTGTCTGCATGTCAAGCTTACAGTTTGACATATGCATACAGTGGATGTATAGTAGGTCATGGTAATCTACTTTTTCATTTTACTGATATCTCTAATATTGTATTTTCAGGGGCTGGGGATGACTGTCAGTGATAGGCTTCTTGCTAATTATGTTCATGTGACAAAAAGTAATTGACCACTGGTCAATTTATAAAGAGCTTTGAAGCAGATAACTAAATTGCAAAGAGCTTTGAAGCAAATAACTAAATTGCACCACAGCTATGTAGCTACCATTTTTTAGATGTTATTACAGTGTTCCCCATTTTAGAATGCTATAGTTGGGAGTCATACTTAAGAGACTGTGCTATTTGTGTTCTGCCTTATAACGAGAATAAATGTTCTAGTGGAATGGCTATGGAGCAAATGGGAGCCACCTTACAACTGGTTATAAAAGCGATGCCTTATAAAGAGGCTGTGTGGTCCAGTGGTTAAAGAAAAGGGCTTGTAACCAGGAGGTCCCTGGTTCAAATCCCAGCTCAGCCACTGACTCATTGTGTGACCCTGAGCAAGTCACTTAACCTCCTTGTGCTCCGTCTTTCAGGTGAGACGTAGTTGTAAGTGACTCTGCAGCTGATGCATAGTTCACACACCCTAGTCTCTGTAAGTCGCTTTGAATAAAGGTGTCTGCTAAATAAAGAAATAATAATAAAGGGGGAGCACTTATTAATGGTGTTTAAGAAATCAAGATTTCACTTTCACATTAATATTATCAATTATACCAATAGTACAATTACACTATTGGGGACCGGATGTCGCTGAGTGCAAAGTAAAAAACGTACAATACAAGCAAATACCTGTAGATTACCTTTTTGTCAACACAACCACGATTACCGTGGCTCCCTTCTTTTTTCTTATGAAAAAAGCAGTCAAGAAGTATACACAACTCTAGAGATTTCAATAAGCTATTATCCTATCTGAGATGCATATTTCTAATGTTATAGAGTGACTAAAGCACAAGGGATCAAATAGACTATGAACACAGTGAACAATAAGTGGCTGAGTAGTGGGATTCAAACCCAGGATATTCTTAATTCTTGTTCCAACCACAAGACCGCACTGCAGAGCCAGGATGTTAATGATAGATTCAGAATTACACTACAGGAGGCTACACTTGAACAATGCATGGAGCACTTTCCCCTCGTGTTCCATACTGTACCTGAAACAATATTGCAAAGCTCAGCTTCCATTAAAGAAAGCAATTAAAACTCCCACTTGTGATACTAGAACTAGTTGAGAAACCACAAGTATTTAAATGCAGGACATTTTGATTTTATAAAATGTTAAATGCGATCTGCTCTTGGGGAAACTAATCTAACCAAAAGCCTAGTTCACTACAGGAAATCTTTCCCCATTTGTACTGCATTGTGGTGACAAGAACTCAGCTGCAGGCTTTTCACCTGTAATCTCCCTCAGGTATTGTGGCTTACTGTACTGAATCAAGACTTTTCCTGTCCGGAAAGCATGAGGAAGAACAAACACTGCTCTCAACCATGCTTTTCATGCTCCCCTGGTATTGGTATAGAGTAATTGTAGAGCCCTGGGAAATTATTACTCTTTTTATAGGAAATAAATGAAATTATTTTCTAATAGGTTTTGCTATTTCTATTTCTTTAGTGTTATACTGACATTTCAACCTTTGTTTTATTATCAAGTCACATGTTGTACTTGGGAAGCAACTAGGAGAAAAAAAATACTAAGATTCCAGAGTCTGAAAACAATTATGCAGAGAATACAATAGAGCTATTAATGACACATGCGTTTCTATTTAATCTGATACACAGGGATTTAAAATAGAAATCCGCTTCCACTGACATAAACAGTACATAGGGCCTGATCTCTCAAGACTTAAAGGTTCTTGCTGTCTGCTTAAGCTAATTTACATTCAGGATTGCACATGTCTCTTCAGTGTATTTATCAAATATCAGTCGAAACAGTATGGGCTCTATGTACTAATATTACTTACGTGTTTGTAAATACTGCAAATTCGTAGCCTCCATCCTTCGTAGAATTTTTGAGTGCAATGTACTAAACAGCTGTTTTTCGTGAACAACTACCATAATATCACCGCAAGTTTACGAACAGCATAAATTACTACTCATTATACAGGAGACCCCGGAATTTGCATATTATTATAAATAGATTTGCAACGCCGATAAATTAATGTTATCAAGTACAAAAGTTAGTAAGTTAGTAACTCATAAGCGAAAACATAATTCCAGAACACACTTAACAAATGAATATCCCAAAAGCATTCTTAAGAATATCTTAAGAATATATCTTAGCTGTGTAAAGGAAAAAAGTTCAGTACATACAGTAGGCTACACAAGTAAATACTTTTCAGCGTATTTCAGTTTGTGTTTAATTAAAGAATTCTGCAATGATTTGTTTCTGTGCTTCCCTTCATTAATAAAGCACCTTAACATATATATATATATATATATATATATATATATATATATATATATATATATATATATATAGTAACATAGCAGGGAGGGGGGTTAAAATCCTCCCTGCGTAAGACATGTGTGCAGGCACATTATTGTTAGTTTTGTTAATTGTTTTGCTGTATTGTTTGGTTTAATTTGGTAATTGTTTTATTGTTTAATTATCCCCTGCACCTGGGTAGTAATTGTAAATTAGGACCAGGTGCAGGGTATAATTAATCAACAAATTAACAATTAACAAAACTAACAATAATGTGCCTGCACACATGTCTTACGCAGGGAGGATTTTAACCCCCCTCCCTGCTATGTTACAATATATATATATATATATATATATATATATATATATATATATATATATATATATATATATATATAGTTTTGTTTTTGTTTTGTTTTTTAAATTTTATATTTTAAGGTTCTTTATTTTAAAGTAACTAAAAGCCTGGAAATGTTTAAACAGGAAGTTTCACATACGAACAGATAGTTGAATCTACCCCAGTGAGAGACATGCATAAAATAACAGGCATAAACCGAAGTCGTAAATCAGGAAAAAATGATAATACATCAAGGGTAAGCGCGAAACTTCAATATTATAATGAGATTCGTACATTTGCATAGAAAAGTAGTTTGAAACGAACAGTCGTAACTAAACTACCGTAGCAGGGATGAAACTAAGATACGGGAGTGAAAATGACTTTAATACATCGCAGGTAGGTAGGTCACAAAAACCTACAAAAAGTCAAGATACAAAAGAAAAATCAATGATACATAGAGCCCTAAGAATGCAATTTCATTACTGCCATTTTAGGAATATAATGCACATGCTTTTACAAATATTGGGTGATTTTCTACATGCTACATTCTAGGTACACAACATTGTCAAGTAATAGTACAGTAGTCTAAACACTATTTTCATAGGGTAGTTTGCAGCAAATGTGTGTTATACAAAGGGTGCACATTGTTTTAAAAAAATACTGTAATATGCCTAACCTTTTAGCTCTTATTTTGCCTTTAGTTTTGGAAAAATAAAGCAGGACTATTTGCTTTTTTCATCATATAGTGCTGGTACAGTAAGATGTATTATTTTCAGACACATTGGAACTAGGAATCAAGAAAAAGTGAACATATTACCCCTGTTTTGGCCTATTTACACTGGCTCCCTATGCAGTATAGAATTGATTTTTTACTGACCCCGTACCTTCCAAACCGCACTCTTTGAGATCACAGGATGTGGGGCTGCTGGTTATTCCTAGGGTCAACAAAAGCACCACGGGAAGTGGGGCTTTTTCTTGTAGAGCTCCAAAATTATGGAATGCTCTGCCTTCGTTTCTCAGGGAAGCTGTACAGTGCTTTGAGCTGCTTTTGTATAAAAAGCGCTATATAATGCAATTAATAAATTGTACATAAGTGTGATTTAAATACAACAGTTCTGTAGACATTTTTCACAAGTTTAAGAACCACAAGAGGTTACATTTTATGTATAAATAATCATCTAACCGCAAATTTAAAAAAAAAAGAAAAAAAATTATGCCTTTGGCTTCATAAAGGCAATTCACAATCCTTGTATTTACAGTATAATTCATAAATATTTTTTCTTTCAAATATCACACTTAAAAGCACACATACGGTTTGCAGATGCACTGAAGAACTCATAACAACCAGTTTTAAATGAATGATTATGAAATCAGACGTTCAATGTGTTGCAGAATCAGACATATAGCCAATTTACAATGTGTACTGCACAGAAGAATAGACAACACAATAAATTCATATTTTTGGTGAAATACCATAAATTTACTTCTCGCGGTCGCTCCAGATGTCACTGCACATGGACTGTGCTGTGATATCTTTATAGGCTTGGTCTCTTGTCAGATGCAAAATTTACATTTTTGAGATAAGAAAAATATGTTTGATTTAAAAGTGCACGGTTCAATCAATCACGGATTAAAGAGGTCTGAATTTATGCTAAAAAAACAACTGCTTGGGTCTGCAGTAGTGTTGCACTCAAGTGTAATTTGTCAATAAACCAACAGGTTTTGAATGTTCCATTAGGTTAAAAAAAAAACCAAATGGCTGCTTCTTGTTAATAACCATGTGCTACTGTCTATCTCCTGTCTAACTGCCAGACTGGGTTTAATGTTCAGTATCTTCAAACATGACTGATACATTTGTATCCCATGTCATTATTAATGCAACATGTGGTAACAATTATATTATTCATTAAACTGCACCTGAAACACAATTGACAGGTGTTGTTCAATTGCAAATGAGCAGAACTGAGCATTGAAACTTTAAAGGAACTCAAATTACTTGACAAATCTGGCCCATGGTGTGGGACTATGCAGCACTGTCGAGAAAAATCTGTTACAGTACATCAAAAATGTGACAGAACATAGCAATGGTTTATTCTGGATTTCTGTTGTACGTTTTAAGTGTGCCTTCATTTTTTTTAAAATGTAGAAATAGTTCTCCATGCCTTATTGTTCCAAACCGTACAACATTTAATGTCTGAAACACACAAATAAGCAAATGATGATCAAAAGTGGAAAAGCTGCCAAAAGGATCATGTAAAATGAACTTGTACGTATACATATTGTTTTTTAATCGTACAAACTAGCAAATGTCAAATACATTGATATTGTACAGGTGAACAATGCAACTACACAGTTATCCAATAGTATGTGTTACAGCTTCATATATCAAGTGTCCAGCGGTAGTCCTGAGACAAAGTTCTGTTTCTTAAAGAACTAAAACCCTGCTTGTAAAAAACGACTTAGTATATCACCTTACATGCTTGCAAACATCATCCATTACAGCAGACTAAAACTATACTTCAGAAAACGTATAGCTTCATAAGAAATACTGGTTATCAGCAGCTGCTACCAGGGAGAGTTCAAACATCTGCAACACCCTATAACTCATGAGTGTCAGAGTCCCCGGTAAGTTAAGAAAATCTTTCAAATGAGTGAAATACTCCAGTAGTGCATTGCTGTTGTTGCCGGTGTAATATTCATGAAGGTGCGGAGCTGAAAGCTGTTTAAGAGTAAGAGTAACTTGACCCTAATGGAACAGATATTCCACAGCCAGTACAGACACACTGATAGGCTGATTATAACATTGTTGTCATTTGAACAGTAAACAAGAATGTTGACCGCTTTGGAGTATTTTTTTGTAAAGGTTATTTGTCTGGTCTCCAGAAGTGAGATACACAGTTTGCACATATAAGAGATTATGGCACATATAAGGTAATGCATCATGACCTATTTTGTTCATTATTGTGTGCAACAGTACAGTATTGTATTTTACTGTTGAACTCTAATTTATATCAGTCTTGTTATTTTGATATTGGATATTTAAAAAGAAAAAGTTCAGTCAGGAAGGTGATCTCCTTTATAAACACTTTTCCTTTTGGAAAATGTTTGTCTATGGAAAGCAAGAGGGTATTGCTGCTATTGGTGATGATACGTATTTGCAAAAAAAGGGTACTGCTGCATTTAAAAAGCTGCTAAATGTGTTGTGCACTGATAATACCAATGGTACTGTATGTTTGAAACAGCTTGAGAGGCACAAACCTGAATGACATCTCCAAGGTCAGCTGTACTGATGTCAGGATCCTCTGTGGTGTTGAAAGGCACAGGAGTGATCCGAACAAAGGTCAGAACTCTGGGTTCAGGGTATCTCCACAGCATCACCCCTGGGCTGTCCTCAGTTTCATTGTAAAACACCACTTCATATGTACCAGGCAGTTTTTGGGATTCTGTAGGGAAAAAAAAACACAAAGCAATGTGATGAAGCACTTTTATTCATCTAGTTGTGAAAAAAAAGATGTCAGACAAAACTTTAACTGGGAGCTGATTCATTTGTAGTCATGAAACTGTGTAACAAATTTTTGTTTTTTTTTTGGTTCCTGGGTAGTAAGTGTTATTTCCTAATTGCTTATGCCTCAAAAGTATAGAAAATGGCTATTATTCCCCACAAACTTTGCTTTTGTGACCAGGGCAGTGATATTTTGAAATTTACCTATTTTCCAGAACATTCCAGATAGATTCAGTGCTGAGTAAACTTGGAGTAACTTCTAGAACTTTCTAGAACTTTCCAGTAATATAAATAGTAGTATAAATACAGGGGCCTTAAGCCCACCAGTTCAGTTTAGTTCCAGCTGCCTAAGTGGATACATATCTGCATTTTTCTGAGATGGCATCAAGAGGCTGCAAGCATCCGGCAGACGCATTTTGCTATGTCTGCGGCCAATTTATCAAGACAAGAGCGAAGAAGTACTCCCTGGAAGCATCTGCTAAGATGTGCGAGGCCTACAAGGCATATTTCGGCATGCCTGTCGGGGATCAAGACAAACCCTGGGCACCTCATTTCACCTGCGAGCACTGCAAAAAAACTCTGGAAGGTAAGATGTACAATTGTTGCTTGGAATTTTATGTTATAAAATTTGTTAAAATTTTGTAAATTGTAAAAGTTTTTAATTTTAAAATGTTTTACAATTTTCAATGTTATTGAAAAAATATATCATATATGAAAAATGTTGCGAGAATCTCTTACACATTAGTCATGGGTGAAATAAATGTATTTTTGTAGGATGGTACAGAGGGGAAAAGAGAGCCATGAAGTTCGCTATCCCAAGAATTTGGCGGGAACCCACTGACCACTCAAGCAACTGCTACTTCTGCATGGTGGACCCTTCCAAGCGGACCGAGTTCTCTGTGGGGAGGAACAACGTCAAGTGGGAGCCACTGGTGGACCCCTGGAAGGTGCTGATGCCACCACTGCACATCAAATTGGGCCTTATGAAACAATTTGTCAGAGCTCTAGATAAGGAGTTGGCAGCCTTCAAGTACCTCCAAGACTTCTTCCCTAAGCTGTCTGAGGCAAAGGTGAAAGCCGGTGTCTTCGTCGGACCACAGATAAAGAAGATCCTGGAGTGCAATGAATTCCCCAAGAAGCTCACTAGTAAGGAGAAAGCGGCTTGGAACAGCTTTGTCGCAGTGGTTCAGGGCTTCCTGGGCAATCACAAGGCCGAAAACTATGTGGAGCTGGTTGAGACTCTGGTGAAGAATTACGGCACAATGGGCTGTAGGATGTCCCTCAAAGTCCATATCCTTGATGCTCATCTTGATAAATTCAAGAAGAACATGGGAGCGTACTCGGAGGAGCAAGGCGAGCGCTTCCACCAGGATATACTGGACTTTGAACGCAGCTACCAAGGACAGTATAACGAGAACATGATGGGAGACTACATTTGGGGGCTGATTCGTGAAAGTGATTTACAGTATAATCGTAAATCACTCACTTCTAAATCTTTTGTAGTCATTTTTGTATTACTTTAGTATAAATACATGTTAATTTGGATTCATATGTTGTTTTTTTCTGACTTTATGTGAACGAAAAGACACAAATTTGCCCGTTTTCTCATTGGAAATAGGTACATTTCAAAATATCACTGTCCTGGTCACAAAAGCAAAGTTTGTGGGGAATAATAGCCATTTTCTATACTTTTGAGGCATAAGCAATTAGGAAATAACACTTACTACCCAGGAACAAAAATTGTGTTACATAGAGTTTTTCAATAGGAAAGCTGTAACTTTTTTTCAGGAAGGGTATGCACACCCAATAAGTTTCAATGCAATACAAGTGAACTGTTTTAAGAGGGAGAAACAACTCAAAAAGTGTTGAATAGATGCAGAAATAATCCACGATTCCCAATAGCATCTGCAACAGTATTTTGCATTCATAAATAAATACACAACTTAGGTTTACAAGTATGTGCCACCTACTGTATTTATTTTTCTGAATCACAGTTACAATATGATACACAGATTAGGATAATGTACAATGTACAAACTGGTCTGGTCCTAAGGACTTTGAGAGAGCGGACAATGAGACATTCTGGACCTGACCAAGGCTTCTCTGAACAAAAACCTTATCAAAAAGAGGTGCATAAATTTGCTGATACACATATAAAGCACTTCACTATTTAATACCTGAATCCTGAATGTATTGGAACAAGCCCGTCCTCAGATCATCCGAAGTGTGCTCTGTTTTCGGTGCCTGGTACCTTGCAGTGGGAGATTGTGGTTGTGGGCACTGGCCTGCAGACTCGGGGGGGAACCCGCTTTTTTCCTGGAAATAATCTTGAACAAGACCTTTCAGAAGCATCAAGCAGTTCAAATGTTCTTGTCCCCAAAAGACCTGACAAAAAAAGAAAAAAAAAAGTGATTCAACAATAGCAATCGGAACACCAGACTTGCACCATACAACTTGCACAAAGACAGTCATTTTTAAAATAAGTAGGCAAATAACGGATTTCTATAGCACGAATGGAATGTTTGCATTAGGGTGAAGATACAGGAACTAGCTGTTCATATTTTTTCGAGGGGTTGTAAAGTCTAATCACATTTTATTATTTTGATAGTGGACATAAGATTAAATATATTAAATAAGATTAATTAGAGATTGGAAGCTCACACATACGGTATTTAATCAATCCGATCTCATTTAAAATTCTACAACTTCCAAAATGAAATTGGCATTGTTTAATCATCATTTACGTTAATAGATTTACATTGTTTGAATCGAAATATTTGTCACCTCAAATGTATGACCATTTAAACGGGTTGCCAAATTCCCTACAACAGCTTTAAAATATGGCATCTATGTATCATTCTTGAGGATAACCAGATTGCAGGGATCATGTAGCACTGAGATCATGATTTAAAGTGCTTAAATGAAAAAAGGCATTTGGGTTGTAAAAGACTACTACTACGACTACTACTACTACTACTACTACTACTACTAGTAGTAGTAGAGTATTTGAGGTATTAGCCCTTCTCTAGACTGTGGCCCGCACCCTGGCAGATGCAGGCAAACAGACAGACAGACCTGGATCAGTCCGCCTTTCAGGTTGATCAGAAGCTTGGGAAGGCACTTCTCTGGGCCAGGGCTCCCACTGTGTCTGCTCCACTTCGCTTCCAGGTCCACCACGCAGCAAAACGGGCCGATCAGGGCTCTGCTTCGGTCTTTCAGGCTCGTCTTAACAAGCAGGTCGTTCATTTCGAGGGTAAATGAAGCTGCTTGAATCGTTTCTGCAGAACGAGAGGCAAAACATTTAGTATTTCAATGCAAACACATATAATAGTATCCAACATATCACAAAGCTGTTATGCAGGAAATCACATTTGATACTTGTAAAAGTTGATTACAAGCAAAAGTGTAAATTAAAATCAGCCTGAACAACATACTGGGAAACAAGTCAAAGACTTTATCATGTTATCTGTTTCGTGTAACTCTTGACTCTATGGCAGCAAAAGAAGTAGAGCTAGAATCAAATTGGTTTACACTCTGCATCATTATAAGGTCCTATAAATCTTCATAAATGATTCTCAGGACTTGTTCACACTGAAGAAGGATGTTCTTTTTTTGGTCAGCAGTTTATTTGGATATTTCCTGCATGAGTAATATGTTTTCTGAACAGTTTAATGGGGTTTAAAGAGTCATTGAGAAACAAAGATGAATAAAAAGCATTTCACACTTTTGCAGTAACTATTGAACATCCCTTCTTTAGGTTACTGTATAGAGAAGTTGCCATTTTAAAATTGACTCTCACTCACAAATATTATTCAAGCAAAGGTTATCAAGAAGAGTGCTTACTCTTTTTGAAGTAAGACAACCCTAAGTTTCAATAAAGGGTGAATAAAAGCCAGAACCACACATGATGTGGATTGTAGTTCAGCACATTCAAAGGAAGAAAAGAGGCTGACACTAATCACAAACTTGCTGCATTTTAATCTTGCATTCAATTGCTTGGATTCAAAGTACAGATACACACGGGCGTTAGCACTTTTGGACAGGGAGCCATTTGTGCTGAAAATTACATTTCTAAGAAATGACTACACCAAGAAAAGTCCACCTGCTCAAAGTACATTCTCTTAGAGCCTTCCACAAAATAACATAATGTCTGTATCTAGTGATTTAGGACAGAGAAGATAATGTAATTTGGGAATAACAACGATGGATTGAGGTTTGGAATTAATGGTGTTTTCATGTTGGTTCTGACAATAAATTTTTAGCAGTTTCCTAAAGATGAAAGGTCAGCAATTATAGTCTGACTCGCTGGTTGGAGTGCTAGGGTTATTTTCTAGTTGTCTGCCAAACAGACAGGAAGACATATTTCCTGAATTTCATATTCTAAACCATCTTTCAACCCCACAGAGCATATCTTGTCCATAGAGTTTAAATTAAAATCCTCTGGCAAAGACCATTCTGTATTTGTGCATTTATGATGCTGGAAACAGACCCTGAGCCTGAATACCATTTAGTAAATATGGACGCTTAATCTTGAACAGGCTGAATCCTTGAACATGTCACTAATAACCTTCCTTACTGCATCCCACTATCCTGGCTGCTGGGAGCACTTCAAACATAAAACACATTTATTATTTTAATTTGCTACAGACACTACTTATTTTCACTTTATTGGGGGTAGTGCACTGATGTGTACTTTTACACATCATTTCTGGAGGACTTAATCAAATTTTATGGCTACGTCCAGGAATCCTGGTTGTTTTCATCCAAGCAGGTTCAAGTGGAGTTCAGGTCAGTGATGAATCAGATGAAAACGCAGCAATCACTTTGTTATGATCTCATCTCCCTATAGGAGAGGGTTGGGCTGACAGGTACACAGATTACCATGTTCAGTACTGGGGTGCTGTATACATACAGCCAGCAGCTGTGCTCATTTAAAATCCTTCACCAGCTAATATAATCATGCTTGCCGAGCTGTAACTGCTCTGCTTTTTGAACAGTGGAAGTGTATGGACTTTGGCAAAACTCAAGCTCCAAATACAGTTGTTTTCAATAACCAATAAGTTGAGAAAACACTCCAACTGACATACTGTATAGTGATCATGGGTAGAATTGTAAAGGATTAAATGGATTTGTCTACTGTCATATTAACTACTTAGGGGATGACACACTGATTGGTTTATTTCTAAAGGAGGCTAACAAGACAGAGACGGAGGCAAGTTCATAAGCGCAATGTTATGTTTTTAAGAAAAATATTGTTAAAATTCTCTCAAAACACTATTACCGTGGACTACAGGTACACATGGGTTAACAATGGGGCAGCAGTGTGGAGTAGTGGTTAGGGCTCTGGACTCTTGACCAGAGGGTTGTGGGTTCAATCCCCAGTGGGGGACACTGCTGTTGTACCCTTGAGCAAGGTACTTTACCTAGATTGCTCCAGTAAAAATCCAACTGTTTAAATGGATAATTGTATGTAAAAATAATGTGATATGTGAAATAATGTATAATGTGATATCTTGTAACAATTGTAAGTCGCCCTGGATAAGGGCGTCTGCTAAGAAATAAATAATAATAATAATAATAATAATAATAATAATAATAATAATAATAATAATAATAACAATGCTTCAACTCCAGACTTTCCAAAGGTACCCCTGGGTAGGGCAGTCAATCACAGCTGCAGTATTGGTTTCAGTTTGAACATCTCAAGGGCAACGCAAAATTGGAAGGCTGATCAACTCAATCATTTCATTGGCAGGAAGCTGGCTGATTAAATACGCCCAGGGCACCATTAGGCAAGCATAAGAACTGACCAGGTGTATAACAGAACACGGTCAGTAAAAACAACTTTGTGGGCTGATATGTTTAAATCACAGTGGTTGAATTGTATCTAGGAAACCAGCCATTACTGATAGACTCAAGGCCGTATTCATAAAGCTTTTACTCACAAGTCATTATGTTTTTTGGGGATTTTTGGTGTTTTTTTTTTTTTTTTTTGTCTGTTTTGATGGATATTTTAACGTTTCATATGCACAACCTATTCTGGGATGTTATCAAAGAATCCAAACAACAGTTAAAACTGTTTTTATGAATATAAAACACTAAAGCTTTGTGAATAGGGCCTTTAGTGCAATCCATATTCACAGGCTTACCATTGTTGGTTGTGTTTCTTATCGGATTGTCATTTATAAAAAAAAAAACATGTGTTCTTGAAAAGCGCAAGTTAAATTCCAGGTGAACAGGCCACAATTCACAATAATGAAGTACATTTCTTGAAAATGCTAATTTCTAAAACATCCCACACTACCTAATAACAGATGATACCATACAAATGCATTCAACAACAAAGAAGCACCATTTGGATAAATGGTGCAAATTAAAACTTCCAATAATGGAGAAAATGTAACAATATTTTAACCTCAGAATGTTAGTTTTTTTTATCATAACACTGGTTCCCTGAAATAGAAATGTAACCATTATCATATATATGTTTACCTCCTAAAGACCCTGAACCTGAATAGAAAGAACAAAGCTGCATGCATGCCCGCCCCCGATATATGAGGACTGCCCGCACAGATCACAGCATAATTTTTCCTTCAAACCTGCTGCAATCATGGACGCAGAGACCTCGAAGGTTAATGGTTACGTTTGGTTATGCTCCCTTTCAAGTACGAAATGTAACAATTACCGTATGGGTGAGTGTACCAGAGCCGTCGCAAGGGCAATATTACAGAACGACTGGAATGCTACAAGGCTAAGCCGAGAGGCTGCCCTGTGCTTTACCATACAGAAGCCCAGCAACCAGTAGCTAGGGCTAAATAACTGAGTGAGAAACTCACCTCTATGTTTATGTTGTATGGGTTGACCCTGAAGCTGCCCTTAATACTCTAGTTCCAAAGCCAGGGTTTTGCGGATCCAAGACATTCAGTCTGTAGAACCTCATAAAGGTGTGAGGAGTAGCCCACACCGCTGCATTACAAACGTCTGTGACAGATGCACCCTGGAATAAAGCCCACGAAGTTGCCATGCCCCTGGTGGAATTGGCAGTGAGCTTTTCTGTAGGGGTCAAGTTGGCTCGCTCATAGGCAGTCCTGACTGTATCTGCTATCCATTTGGAAAGCCTGTTTAGACAGGGCTTGACCATGGGATTTCACCCCATAAGAGACAAAAAACTGTTCAGACTGCCTCCAACTTTTCATCCTGTCAACATAATAAGCTAGTGCCCACACAGGGCAGAGCATATGGAGCTGCTGTTTCCTGCTGTTTCCCAGACTGGAAAGGATGTGGTTGGAAAGCCTCCAATTCCACAGACTGGTTGACATGAAATGCAGAGATAGTTTTTGGCAAAACAGCCGGATTGGTACGAAGCGTAACCCTTGTCCTGACTTCTGTAAAAATTAAGCAGGCTTTCGCAATTGAAAATGCCTGCATCTCACTCACCCGCTTTGGGGAGGTGATTGCAAGCAAGAAAGCTGCTTTGAGCGATACAAAATTTCAGCTCAGCTGAATGCAAGGGCTCAAATGGAGGCTTCAGAAGTACATCAAGCACCACGTCAAGCCTCCGGTGAGGAACAATATCCTTCATTAGGTGGCCGAAGTCGCCGAGCTCCTTTTAAAAATTGCCCCGCCAGGAAGTGAGCTACTGGGGAGACCGAGTAAGGCCCAACTGATGAAGGTGGCCGGTGAAGAGCTCTGTGTGACTTTGCCTGTGCTGGAGACTGGGTACAAATGAGCTAAATCGTCCAGGTAATTGAGCACTCTGATGCCTCTGAGTCTCAATGGGGCCAGGATAGCTTCCATGCACTTTGAAAAGACACAGGGAGTTTGAAAGAGGCCAAATGGCAGTACATGGAACTCATACGCTGTTCCTTGCAAAGTGAACCGCAGGTACCTCCTGTGCCCTGGTCTTATGGGGATGTGAAATCCGCGCCCTTGAGGTCCACCGTGGTGAACCAGTCACCTGGCCTGATTGACTGCAACAGCTGTTGCATTGTCAACATTTTGAACCTCCGTCGAGGTTGACCTGTATCTAAATCGACGTACCTGGAGTAGAACCCTTCTCTTAAGTGGAGAGGGTGTACTGTGCAAATAGTCAGTTTTTGCAGCAGAGCTGTCACCTCCTGAGACAATACCGCAGCGTTTCACGGGATTAACATTGTACAGTTTGAACAGTAGTAAGCACCCACATGTCCATGGTACACTGATGCCAATACTCCAGGTGGCTCCCTGAAAAGGGCCGCTGGGCTTGTGGCAGCAAGCTCCTAGGGCTGCTGCTGGCCTAGTGGCTTGGCCTCAGATTTTTGCCTGTGCCTGGTGGTGGAAGTTGTTTAAGCTGTTATGAAAACTATCTGGCTGTGCTGTGCTGGTCTATGAGGCTGCTGGGGCCTTGGGCGCCAGTCTGCCGCTGGTTTGCGCACTCGTGGTGGTCACTTGGGAAGCAGACGCACCAACTCCTGTGTGGACGCCCGTGCTCGGTGAGAGCGTCGTGGCATCTCATTCACTGCAGGACCAAAGGTATGTTCCTGTTTAATGGGGGCATCTAACAGCAATGCATTATACACATCAAGCATGTGTGCCTGGGAAAGCCAGAGCTGCCTTCTTGAGGCTATTAAAGCAGCCAGCCCGTTCAATTTGAGGACATGGAGCAGGTTTTTCTTCACCAAACGCAGCTCCTAAAGCACCTGTGGTGCGGGTCTATGATTCTCCAAAAGCAACTTTAACAACCAGGCCTGGTAGGCTACCAGTATGCTGTTGTAGATTCCCAGCCGCGCGGCGAATGCCCCTGCTGAGTAAGCTTGCTTTAGAATTATTTTGGAGACCCGACACTGTTTGTTAGAGCAGCTAGTGTCCTTGGTCAGGAGCGGTAGTTTAGCGCTTGTACCAGAGCGGTGATTGAAGCCTCTACCGGTGGAAATTTGGCCAAACCCAGCTTCTCCGCGTCATGCAGGCTGTACAGGTGCACTGGGGGGGGCATGGAAGAGACAGCAATCTCATCATCAAAGATAGGCTGTCTCGACACATCTACAGGCCAGGGCAGTTGCAAAACCGCAGTGGTCCTTTTTATCAGTGGCAGAAGCTCTGCTGACAGGGAGAGCTTAACTGCAGTGGATGTGCTGTCTGACCACCTCAGAGGGGAACACCAGCTCTTGTTCCCCCACCTCCTCAGAGGTGGTGATTTCCAGCACATCATCCTGCTGCCAGTCTGTGCTTGTAGCCCCTTTTTTCCCCAAATGGACAGAGGGGGCAGGCGGAGCCGTGCGCTCACGCAGCAGCTCTGCATGAACCGTTCCCTGATGAAAAACAGCTGCCCAGAGTTTCTCCAGCTGTTCAGTGTCTGCTGATCTCTTGGATTGTTGACTCTTTCTCTTCCTTTTCCTTGGAGAAGGAGAAGGAGAGACAAAGGAGGATGAGGAACACCGTGAAGATGGCTTCCTACGTGGGCTTCTTCCCCGAGCCTACTCTCCCTTGGCTCAGAGCTGTGGAGAAGCCGCTGCCACCTCTTTAACAGAGGGTGATGGGGAAGCTGCCCTGGTGTAATGGACCAAACGCTCTGTAGAGCTGCGAGACACACATTTCTCCAGCGTGCGCTTAGAGAAACTGGCACAAAATTCACATTAACTGCAGTCAGTGAGTGCCTCTTTGGCGTGCTCCGGCCCCAGGCAGAAAAAACACCTGCCGTGTTTATCCACAACTGGCAGACTGGCCTTGCATAAATCGCAGGGATAAAAGCCAGCCATGATGCAAGCAGCAATGCAGTGTACAGTACTGTATAACTGCTGCCTGAACCAGGGATGGTACCACGTTGTGAACCGGCTTGGTGACTCTTGCACCGAGTTGGTACGGTACGGTACCGGTTGATACCGGGTAGGTTCAGTACCGGTTCAGTGCCTTAGCGCCGGGTGAGTACCGGTTGGCTCAGTACCAGTACGGTGCCTACACCGGGTTGGTACTGTACCCTCGGTACGGTATGGTACCGGTGTGGTAACCTCGTTCTCTGTTCGGTACGGGTACCGGGTCGGGTACGGAGCGGGTCGGTGACCTACAGGTCTAATCAGTTCGCATTACTGCAGGAAGCAGTATATAAACTTCGTAAGCATTCACCAAGACATCAACGAGACACTGTGGGAGAGACTGCAAGCAGTCTGACCAGAAGCGTGTATCTCAGTCAATGCAGCCCAGCAGCTGTGCTTGTGTTTCTGTAAAAAAAAAAAAAAAAAAAAAAAAAAGACAGAAAAACACATGAGAAAAATGTTCTCTCACAGAAAACAGTAATAAAACAATTACAGTTTATAAAAACAAAATTTAAATTTTTACACAGCCGGAGCTAAGCAGCCTGTGAGGAGGTCAGTCTACTGAAGTTGCTTGGTCCCTGTGAAGGGGCGACACGAGCCACCGGTTTCACGACTGGGGCACAATGCCGCTGTGGGACGTAACAAACAACAAGCTGTGTGCAATTAGTAAACTAATACAATATTAATAATGATCTCATTAATTAGTGTAATACACAAGTAGCGAGTAATATGCAGATAAAAGTAACAAGTACTCATCTGGTTTCAGTCCACTGAAAGGAAAAATGATGCTGTGATCTGTGTGAGCAGTCCTTATATGCCCTCGGGGGCGGGCATGACTGCGTCACAGGCACTGCATGCAGCTTAGTTATATCGGGTTCAGGGACTTTAGCAGGTAAACACCCATATGGTAATGGTTACATTTCGTACTTGACAGGGAACTTCCTTTCTTGTTTAGTCTATTCTTTATTATTCCTTGACGACTGCCCAACAAAAAGGGGCCATCCCTTTAATATACTTTATTCTGATCTGGGGACAATGCACTAGAGACATCACAATGCGCCAGTACTGGCTGTTCAGCTCTTCCTCATCTCCTAATTTGCTTTATGATTTCTTTCATCCTACGCAGGTATTATATTTGAAAGCTGACCACATCTTTTGCTCTGATTCAGGTGGCTTTCGACATATTTTGGAACATTACTCCTTGATTCAAAGTCGCAACCAGTATAACGAGAATAGCCTCTCTCTGAAGAATCCAGTACCCTTATTTGTGTTTAGGCCATTTGTTTACAGTGGGGGCAGTACAATTCATAAGCATGTGGTCAGGGCTTCAACAATTACCATATTCTCCCTTTAAATCAACTACAATAACATCCAAAGTGTATAGTTATTGTGTACTTCTTTCAATTTGGCTTTTTCTCCATAGTCTGTAGACATGTTGTTAAATCACTCAGAGGAGCTGAAATCTAAGACTAGCCCTTGCTTCCAATGCCACTTTCCTTCTGCAGAGCTGGATGTAGCTCCAATTTAAACATTCCAGCATAATATTCAAACTGAAATTTTTCTATAACAATATTTTCTGAAGTGCCAGCTGTTCTTATTTCTGCAAATCTTATAAGTTGGTAGCTAGTTTATGAGAATGAAATTGCCTGATATCCTCAGGCAGATGACATATTTGAGATATATAAATCCATACTGTATATATATATATATATATATATATATATATATATATATATATATATATATATATATATATATATATATATAGTATCAGCATGTTTGTGGCCTTTAGTATGCACTAATGGATGTGAGATATCAATGTTTACTATGTAACCCAAGATACTTGCCTTGGGATGTTCTTAAAAAATGGGACAATGCCTTCATAGACATGTCCTGGTAAACAAATTCAATTTAAAAAAAAGAAAAGTGGTTTAGGTTGGAATGACCATGTCATGGTATTTTGTTTTATTTTTTGGAGTACGTTCAATTTGTTTGCCTAGGCACTTGAAAAGTTTATTTGATTAATAAAAAGCCTATTTATTTAATGTGGGGTAAACTGACTGACAGTAATGCTAAACACACCAGTAATTAAACCCATGGTGCTTTCAATAACCAAAACAACAAATAATGGTTGCATGTATTTGTTCTATAACAGTCAGGTTTTTACGAGTACATATTAGTAAATCACTAGCAGCAGAGTGTGCTTCTTCAATAAAGGAACAGCAGAGAGGCAGCCTGCAATTAATAGTGATCCCAAGTTCTGGGATTAGGGGGTTTCTTGTTTCAGGGATTCTAGGCCATCTGCTCTTTCCTCCTACGTTTTACTTTCATTGAACTATAAACGCTCCTTCACCTTGGGGACTATCGAGAGGAATTTAGGTTCTACTGCTTTTCATTATCACAAGATCCAGTAACACAGTTCATTGTCAACATAATCCCCCTTTACTCTTTATTTTCACTCACAGTGGTATGTCGTAACTACATATAAAATCCCACATGTTAGAGAGCTGATGGGGTCTTCACCTTTCCCTCAATGCTGGGCTTAAGCTACTTGTGACAGGGTGTCAAAGCTGACAGAACCAAGAAGCCTACACTCACCATGCAGGATAGTTTATTACTGATTTGTAGCACTATCCATGCACTGCGCTTCCCTCTCAATCCCCCATGGCATCTTAAACGTTTCATATGTCCACTGGCTTACTCTGATAAAGAATGCATTTCCTCCATTGTAAAGCAGTGGGAAGGATTTTTATCTCCGTGCTAAAGCTAACAACCCAGCCCTTGAGTATTATTCTCACTGACTTGTTATGAAAGAATTTTATTATAGGTACATGTATGGAGTTAAAATGTTTTATGATCAGCAAGTCTCTGCCTCACCTCTGTTTTTCAAGAGTCAGAAGCATGTTTTAGCAGGGTGGGATTACCCATAAATAGATGGTGTAGTGTAATGTCAACCCGTTGCGGTAACCTAACATATGCCCTTTAAAGTTGTGAAAACCTTATAAGTGGATTCCCATTTGATACAAATTGAACTGAAGTTTCCAGTGGGATACTCTGACTCACAAGCATTACTGTAGGCTGTCTGCTGATGGAACAGTAGGAGGCAGTGTGTCCTCTTGGTTTGGAGATAAAAATTAAAAAGCATCACAAAAACAATTTAAAACTGAAATTTTGCACTGAATTGGGGGTGTATCACTTGGTGATGAGCATAATGTATATATTTTATTGATCATCATGTAATCAAAGAAACTACAAGATGATATCGCAAAAGTCTACCGGAAGCCACACTAGTAGGACAATATTTCATGTTAGATTTCGAAATGTCACATTTTACATTTGTTGTCAGTTGTTTGTTAAGTATATGGAAAACTACAAAGCGGTATGTAATTCAATATGTTAACGTAACATTATTCAGTAGGTTTCACTCAACTTTATGAAGCAAAATGTGTTAATTCTATAGGGTGATGCCAAACTTTTGGCCATAGCTGTAAACTACTGATCACACAGTATAGCTGAAAATATTAGAATCAGACACTCTACAGAATAACCTTACCATAGCTACAATATATCTTACCAGGGAGTCCCAGACCCCTACAGTAACCAGTGCATTTATTTAATCAATAAACCACCCAGAGCCTCATCGCCATAAATCACAAAGAAATCAATCAAAACAACCTGAGCAAAAATAAATAAACACAAAGGAGCTGAGAAAATACTGTAATTATTGTAATCCATACTGTAATTGTAGCTGCTCTGGTTTAAAACTAATTAATACTGTCACTATCAATATTCAGGAGAATACACATGTTCTGCTCATATGGATGTTATTTTTAATTTTGTTTAACTAGTTTAATTCCCTAACTAAAATGTTGTCAAATTAAGATTAAAAAATAAGTTTTATCAATGAATTCTGGTACTTAAGGTGTTATAGCTTATCACAATGGTGGGATTTTGTGAGATATCTGATATGACCTTAAAAATCCACTGTTGTTGTAATAGATGAAAAGATAACAGTACATTAATTTAGTAAACTGCACATTGAATGCAATGCAGTCATGTAATCATGTGACTCGTTGGAGACACAGTAAATGGAAGGAAATACCAAACTGTTGGGATACAGAGGTTTTGTAATTAATAAGCAAGGGATTACATGAATTCCTAATTATTCCAGCAATTAATTTTTTAAACATGTTTGGTACTATAAATTGCTAAACCAAATATTACATGATTTTTTTTTTTTTAATTTCCAATGAAATGCACATTTCGTCAAAACCAATTGTTTGAAACAAGAACACTGAGCATTCAATGTAATTACATTTATTTTTTCAGCTTTGGATCAATCTGGGTCAGGATTTGAATCACAAGAGTGCAGCTCTGTGACATTGAAAAGCTGCAAAATCAGAAATGAATTGTGGAGCCACATGACAAGTTATGCAGTGCCAAAACCTCTGTAATTTACAAAGCATAACTCACTTTTAATAGAAGTATTTTCCAATAAGAAAAGAATGATGGCTTGCTTACACTAAAGAAATCTTGCAATGTGATTTTAAAATGGAATTAATTTAACCTTCTGTTTATAGTAAACAATGGGACAGAACCTAGTGATAAATCTCAATATGACACTGTTAATGTGAAAAGTGTACAGCTAAAAATAGTCAACTAAAGTAAGGGATTCATTTTCAGACAGCTACAATTGTCTCTCTGTGCAGTTTTTCCATTGTTTTTCGGCCAGTGCTTTCAACTGTATATATGAAAGTCAACACATCAAAAAGGATCAAAGGGAACAACTGGTGAGAGTCAACGCAGCCCAAAGAGTGTTGTATTGTCTCATTGGGGAGTTATGCAGATTCAAGTAAACAAGTGCAAATTGTTGAGGTTTTAATGAAAAAATGTCTACAATCATTTTATCTGAAGTAACTCAATATAATACCATCTGTATAACAGATGCTATTATTGGTTTTCAAGAAGAGGTTACTTTCCTACATTTTACACGACTGGATTGTAGAAGCCAATAGCTTCTTGTAATGTGACTGCCACTAACTGTGCCTGCAGGAAAAAGGATTGTTTGACAATGACTGTGGGAGCACCAGGTTTAGTTGTATTTCTTTCTAGGATGATGGGTACTCAACATATAAATCCCTACATATAAATCCAGCCAACAGGGATGCTTAATTAGGTAATACAAGGAAGTAAAGTTTACTAATTGTTTTTTTTTTTTTAGTAGACAAATAACAACCTGTAATAAACAACATTAAGATGATTAATCATATTTTGGGCTTGAAAGATTCAAAATAAACAGAAAAACAACATAATCTACCATAAACCAAGCTGTGTTGTAAGCTGGCTATGTGGCAGATGTGGCCCTTGGGTTAGTTCAGGTTGCTCACCACTGCCCTAAGTTAGCAAGCTTCTAAAGATAAAGCGTTTTACAGCAAACTTAACTGGGCAGAGGACAATAACTGTGGCCATCACATGTATCTCCACTGGAGAACAACACATACTATGAAGAGTTATCAATCACTACTGGGTAGAAAACATCAGGAGAAACATAGATCCATGTTCTATTTTATGGATTGTTACAGATGGAAGTGCTTTTCTTAGTATAATTTTTGTTTCTATTTTATAGACCCATAAACTAGATCTCACACTTATGTCCAATGCTCATCATTCATTTTCAGTAGTTATGCAGTGGTCATAGGCCAAACATTTGACAATGACGCAAAATGTTTTGCGCCATTTCCTGAATTTTATCCTGGATACTTTCTGGTGGTTTACCACAAAGGAACACTCTTCAAAGCAAAGACGAAATGAGAACATTTTGGATTGCCTACATTTTGATGCATAAAACAAACATGTTTACAGGTTACTGCTTATGAAAGGTCACTGCTGACAAGTATTTGCTTCTAAAAAGCAAGCACGTATTATCACTTGAAAGGCATGCGTTTGACTGTATAGTCACACATGTTCTTAAAAGGAAGCACTGCGTTCCAAATTTCAAACATGACTGTTTTTAATGCTGCTTACCTGTCCCTTTCGGTCCCGTGTTTATATTCAGGCTGCTTGTTAGACTTGAAACAGACATCACTAGGCAAGGCCTTGAAGGATGGGGCTTGGTTTCCATGACAACCATGATCTGGGATGTGTGGACAAAAATGTTCTGGAAAAAAGACATTGCTCTCCAAACATCGTCTTGGCCTGGAATCTCCTGGACGACAATAGCCTGATCCTGGTTACTGCCTTGTACTTCAGAAGATAACTCTGTTGTACTTGTCTCCTGACAGGGAATAGAGTCGGTGGGTGAATGTTTGCTAAGACCAGAGTCACAGTCGGGTATAATCTTCTTCAGGAAGTCTTTCATCTGTTCCAGTTTGACCAGGGTTGGGTTCATTTTTAGTGGTCTTGCTAGTTCTACATTTAATTCAGCTGTATAAATAAAAAGGAAAAGAAAAAAAAAATGTATTTAGCCACAATCTGTTATTGTTTGGAAACCTTTCCCAATTCTGTTCATCATTTATTTTATGCAGACATGCAAGATGGTGACTAGGAGCAGACACTTTAAAAGGCTTGGCTATAATTAAATCATATTGTGAATTTAACTCACAGGAGTCTTTTAGTGGGTATGCTAATGCACACCTTGTGGGGAATCAATCTCAACTGAAATTGTTTTCTGGAAAACGTTTCCAACAGTGCTGTAATGAGAAACTTTCATTTGTACATGATATAACTTATATTTATGATGTGAAACCTGAAATACTATAGAAGAAGAGATGAAGACACAAAACAAGTTCTTACTAATAATGATGCTGGCTGCTTGTTAGAATATAATGAATTCTGCTAGTTACAGTCAGTAATAACAATATAGTTTATTATACTGTAGTTACATGAAAACTTCATATCCCATATATATATATATATATATAGTTTAAGTCAATTGTTTACATTTTAAGTTGCCTGCTTCATAGTACACTACAGATTAATGGCCAAAAGATTAATCTTTTGAACATTTTCTAGTTCTAACACTAGCTAGCCAGTGTTAGCTAGTGTTATTAAGTGAAGAGAGTCCAGTTGCAAACACAACTTACAGTATCATTAAAATACAGTAACAATGTTTTCAGTGTAAAATTCAGTACCGATCCAAGATTCCCTATTTTGGTAGCACTGCCATCTTTTCAATTCAGTAATTCCTGCTTTAACCTTTTTTCTTTTCTTTTTATTTATTTTTTTATTTTTTGGTTAATTTGGTTAATTTGTTCTGTGGCCTCTTATCGCCAAGATTTTAGCAGATTCACTCTCCAGATTACCACAATAGTAGCCGCTGCTCTGGCTCCAACTGCTACAGCCTCACATACTATTTGTAATTGGAAGCCCACTGTTTTCTGACCTTGTAACCCCCTCTTCTTGGTCAATATGGACATTGGAGGCAACTGGCTGTGCTTATCTAGAAAGCATTCTACAGATCAATAAAAACTACTTGTGATTTTAAATGCTATAAAACCCTCAATGAATATACAGCATTGATTTTCCTCTAATATCACATCATACTGTTTACTGTCTTATGGCGGCAGAACATACTACATATTTTCACCTATACAACTTTATAGTCAAGTAAGCTGCACAGTTTACAATGCTGGGTGGAACAAAAAACACAGCGATACAAGTATGTCAGGGGAAGATACCAAATTATGTGTGTGGTTCACAAACCTACATATTAACATTACTAAATAGAATAAAACTAAAGTGAAATGAGTTTTGTGAAAAGTCAGGTTTGTACATTTTAGGGGGCCAATACTATGATCTGCCATGGTTTAGATTATTAAAATAGACTCCAATGATCTACACAGTGTCTAAATACTACTGCTCTTAATGTTAATTCAGCCAGGGTGATCATTGACCCGCTTATTAACATTGCTACCTACAATAAAACATACAGTGAAATGAGTAAATCAATTAAGATCCACTGATTAGCTTGTTAAAATATATCCCTCCAATACTTGAAAAAAATAAACAGAAGAATACAAATTAAACCCATGCAGAGTGACATGACTACATCTGAAGACCGTTTACTCATGTTTAACGTCTGACTTCCTATGCTATAGATTACAAAGAACAAAATATTTTTTTAAATAATTCTTGCCAGTCCGTTTAATATAGCCTCTGTTAAAAATAACCTTTTGTGATTGATTATTGCTCCTGACAGTCTAATCTGGCTGTCTAAGAATACATAAGAGTACCAATAAGAGTATGGGCTAGTGGTAAAGTTTCAAGACAGAAGGTTGTGCAAGGGTTCTCCCTGTGCATTTATAGCTTTGTACATTTTATGTACTCCAGCTGCCAAAAGAGGCAATTACTATAAACTGATGTGCATTAGGGCCACATAGACCTTCCTCTCAAGTGTAATGATTATAAAACTTTTAACCTATTTTTTCATTTATTTTTTTGGTTCGCCAACTGAAAGGCAGCTACGAATGTATTTTGTCAAAAGGCTTCTAGGTTCAAACTATTTTAGATACAAAGAAAATGCGGGTGGCATATCATTTTCAGTTCAGTTAAACCACAAGAAAGAGCTCCAACATCAAAATGAACAGCCCATATACATTTTAGCGTGGTTGTTTTTTTTTTTTCTTTCTGCAGTGATCTGAATGTTTTAAGTTTGATCCCTAATAAGAATGACTTGAAACATCTACTGCGGGTTACGGTTGTTGCAGAAGTCCTATGTGTTGTACATTTACCAGGCTACCATGAGATGTAACAGCACGTTGTGATGTTATCTTTGTTATCTGTTTGATTGTTGTACTCCTGTATATAGCACAGCTGACCATGCTGTTTGAGGCTTGTTACCACTTTGCATATGAGTGAAATTCCTTGTCAAAGCTGCAAAACAGGTTTTGATCAGTCTCAATCACAATCAGAAACAACATAGAATCAGAATACAGAGTTGGATTTACAACAGCCTCTTTCCATTAGGAATGCAACAGGCAATTCAGATAGCTTACACAGAGCCCCCTTCATCAGTGATACTTCTAGGTATAAAAGGACACATTTGACAACGATTAAACAAACAAAGCTCAAGTACAACATATATAATATTTATGAACATGACACATTTTAGGATTAAATGGCTGATTTAAAAGGTATCAAGTTTTGCTGCAGCTGCAGTTGGGCATTACAATAAAGAGGAGAAGGCGGCAATCTGCTAGTTTGGACCAAAGAATGGACCCTGAACATTTATGGCATTATATAGTAATGGCCTGGTCACATAAAGTTCCACTAACACTTCTGTCATTAAACAGAAATTGATTGCAGTCACACATTCTAGGAGCCAATACTAATAGACATATGTAGCCAGAACCATATGCTGTGCTTTAGTGCAGTAATCCTGGTTTTACTAGTACTGGTATTATTTTTTTTTTAGTATTTTCCATTAAATGGCTGGATATTTCACACTGTCAAAAAAAAAAAAAAAAGCAGTAAGTTTCACAAAGTGCTATAACCCATGCCATGGATGTATGTGTAAAATCTGTGCTACAGGCCACCATTTGGAAGAGAAGATGGGCAACATTATCAAAGCAATTACTACTCTAAAACTAATAAAATACATCTTAAAGGGAAATCCACAATTATATTTTTTAACTTTCATTTCTATTTTAGGATTTCTGAAGCGTCCTGCGTACCACCTATGACTCTTCGAAGTATCCTTAGTGGTATGTGTACGCCTAGTTGAAAACCTCTGTGATAAGGTATTGAAGTAATTGCCCTAGCACTCAGTAAAATAAACACTTTAGTAAAGTAAATACATTTTACTTAAATACCAGAACAAAGACCGCTGTTTCAGTAAACGCATTTGTCTTTTGTGATCTGTGTTTACTTAATGACATTTAACTCACAAATCTTCTATTAATCAATAAATCAAAATTGTAAACTAATCTTTTTTTAAAGCCCTTATTAGAATACATAATAAGTGCAAAATTAGCATGTGTTTCAAAAGGTCAGAATCACTTCCAAATAGGTAAGCCTTCTTTTATTGCCACAGGCAGCATTCCGCCATGTTTATTCAAATTTTCATTAAATGTTCAATTTTGCATTGTAACAAGCAAACAGTTATCTTGCTATAAAACACCCTTTCCTGTTTTTATTTATATATAGGATTGACCAGTATATATAAATCAGAACAGGAAAGCATCCGTGTAACTGGAGCTACAGAAGGCAGCTTTTATGAGGCTTTATTAACAAGGTGTGACTTGTACAAAAAAAAGTCTCCTGTCTCAGTTACAAATCCTGCTTCATTTAAAAGCTCATTCTCAAATGGTTGAATAAATACTTAAAGGAGGTGATATCATAGGGTGCAGACCTCTCCGTCCTTTGATATCACCTGATATAATTTCCTCGGTGTCTTTTACTTAGCTTTGAACTGATGCAGCTGCAATGGCTGTCTAACCCTATTATATTGGGAATTTAAAGTTGTGTTAGGTGTTTTTAATATTCAGAGTGTATGATAAATTATTAAAAAGAAATATATGGAGGGGGGACTCAGGTACAGCATTTCCTTCTTCATATATGTACTGTACCTAATTACTTAATTGAAAAACATGGACTGGAATTGGTTGAAAAAACCACAAGAGGGTACACCCAACTGGATGACCAATTCAATCTTACTATCTGCCCCTACAAATGTATTGCCACTTTCTGTGGGTATATGGTACAAATTTAGCAATACTAAAAGAAACATAAGAACATAAGAAAAGTTTGAGAACGAGAAAAGGCCATTCAGCCCATCAAAGCTCATCCCTTGTTAGCACACCACTTTTCCATACTGGGGGGAACTAATTTAAAAAGCACAGAATCTAGTCTTTTTTTAAACGTTCCCAGTGTTTTAGATCCTACTACTTCACCTGGTAGGCTATTCTCTGTGTAAAAAAGTGCTTCCTACCTTCTGTTCTAAACTTACTTTTACTCAGCTTCCACTTGTGACCTCTTGTTTTTTCTCTCTCTGCTAAATTTGAAGTAGTGTCTCTTGGGTTAACTTTATCTATACCATTTACGATTTTAAAGACTTCTTTAAAAAATTCCTCCCTTCTTTTTTCTAGGCTGAAGATATTTAATTATTTTAACCTGTTCTCATAGCGCATGTCTAAATCCTGGGATCAGTCTAGTTGCCCTTCTCTGTACCTTCGAGTGCAATGTTGTCTTTTTTGTAGGGCTGTATTCAAAGGTTAGAAGGTTTGTTCGCTAGACAGGGATTCACTGTGTTTTTTTTTGTTTTGTTTTCCCTGTTAACAAAAACTGTTTGACACTGTGTGAATACTATAAATCACACATTAAATGTCACTCACATGCAAAATGTGATCTTCTGATTTGTATAATGTATATTACGTAAACAAAAGTTGTATTAAAATCCACTACAAAATCTTTATACGTAGCAACTCTACATGATGCCGCTGCCGTGTATGGAGCAGGGTATAGTATCCAAAGAACTGGGGCGGTACCTATAGCGTTTATAGTGCTTCAGTAAAATATGTACTGAATACCTGGTGTACAAGACAGTGTAAGAGACGTGCTATGGTAGAATATGTTTGCAACATACAAAATATACGCTAACACTAATGAGAAAACTGAGCATCGTCCATCCCTCCCGCCCTCCAGCTCGGGTTATCCAGAAGCAAACCTTTAATTTCTTAATTCGCCATCTCAACAGCAAAGCGTTGTATAGCGTAAGCTGTATTGAAAGAAATGTCTCGAAACCCCTCTGCTGTCTGCTATTGAATGCAAACTGTGCAAATGTCTCGTATCATGGAGGTTTGTAGTATTTTTAATTTTTTTAAATGGGCAAGGGGTGAAGTCAATGTGAATCGAGTACCATATCCAGTGTTTTTCCGGTGTTTATTGGCAATACACTGATTTAATTTATTTTTTATCGGGGGTTTTTATTGGTTAAAACTGCAAATCAGAAGCCCTAAATATAGTCTAACATTCTATCGGTACGTTTACATGACAAAGCGTTTTCTAAAAACTGAATCAGAAAACTGATTTTCTTAAAAACGTCACTTTTCTGTGTTTTCTATGATTAACGATAGAAAATCTAATTAGAATTCAACTGTATACATGGATTGAATTTTTTGGAAAACACAGGATATTTTCGCATGCAAAGTACTGTTGTAGCCTAAGTACGATTTGAAGACCGGACATTTCTGCGATAGAACGGAGACCAATCCCATATAGTGCTTTATCGAAGTGTCAGGTCTTAAATTCAAAGATTTCTATCCTATACCTCTATTCAGATTCCCCACAATGTGCAATCAGCCTTTGCAACAACTCACCCTGTTCTATATTACCAGTTTCTTTTGCAGACATTATTTTAAATTACCACGTCATTTTAAAGCTGGAAAACATCTGCTGCTTCAGTATGGGCTATTAACAAATACATACGGCCAGACTACAGGGGTCGCTGGTGCGCGGTGAGCCGAGGACACCCTGGCCGACCTAACCCTCCCTCCCCCCGGACGACGCTCGGACAATTGAGCGCCGCCCCCTGGGAGCTCCCGTCCACGGTCGGCTGTGGAATAGCCTGGTTTCGGAAAACTGACTTTTGGAATATTCCGATACATTTTCCAAAAACTATGTTTACATAACTTTTGATATGGGAATTCTTATGCTCATGTAAACTCACTGTATTTTTCTTTTAAATTGCCTCACCACATTGGGGAGATACTTTTAATGATGACTCAAAGTCCTCGTCTCCTATATCCATCCCGTTCATTTTACACTTATAATGTGGATTGTTATGCCCCATATGTAATACTTCACATTTCTTAACATTAAAATGACACAAGTTTGCCCAGTTACAGAGAAGATCCAAATCCCTTTGAATTAGCTGGGCTGTGGATTCAGAGTCATTCACATAATGAGGAACAGTAAGGGTCCAAATACATCCCCCCAATCTGATGTTACACCTCTCTGTGCTTTCTGTTTTTTAACCAGTTCTGTATCCAATTACATGTCCTCCCCTGTATTCCTGCTGTTTTTTATTTTACTTACAAGTCTTTGATGTGGGACTTTGTGAAAGGCTTTTTGAAAATCAAGATAAATTATATCATAAGCGTTGCCATCATCTACATTAGCTGTAACATCCTCAAAAAGGTCAAGTAGGTTAGTTAAGCAAGACCCCCCCGTCTTCTGAACCAATGCTGGCTTATCCCCTATAATGCTGTATAAATAGTCTTCAAGGTTACTTCTTAATCTTGCTTCCATCATTTTGCTTGTTACGGAAGTTAAACCAATAGGTCTATAATTACCTGTGTCTGTCCTCTTTTTAAATAATAGCACAACATTTGCAAGCTTCCAGTCTTTAGGGACTTCACCTGTTTCTATAAAACTATTCATGATAGAAGCCAGTGGTCTACTTATTTCTACCCTTGTTTCCTGAAGCACCCTTGATAAATCTTATCTGGGCCCGGTGATTTGTTACTTTGTAACTCCTTTAGCTTATTTAATACTGCTCATGACCTGTATGTGCGCATTTGCGGCATATCATTTGTACCATCTCTGGATAAAACATTACAAAAATATTTGTTTAATACATCAGATATTTTGCAGTCCTCATAAACCGCGTTATCATATTCATCCCTTAATATAGTAGTGGACAACTGAAATGAATGGAAGGGCCGCATGTGTGGCCCTAAACAGCCTTGAGGGTCACTAGATACATTCACTGACTAAAATATAAGCAATGTTACCATTTCAAATGAATAACAAAAATAATGAATTGTAATATTTGTTCAGTTGTGACCTTTGGAAGACCATAGTTTACACCAGGTTTTTGAAGCCAGGCGTAAGCAAGGCTGATCCAGGCACATCGGGGCTCAGCCGAGAGATTTCTATCAGTCAGTCTGTTACAAATTTTTCGCTTATTTAATCCACTGCCCTATCCACTTTTTGAAGCAGCAGGTGTGTTCGACTCTCTGATACCCTTTCCACCTACTGTTGTCACACATGTATCAGTGTTACTATCGCTAACTGAAACCTTCTTTTCCCAATTTCACTGCAGTAAGTATAAACTTACTAATACTAACAACAACCGTCTCCTAGCAACAGACCTTGCAGCAACCCGACAAGCGGGTTGACTTGACTATTAAAGCGTGTACAGTGTTAAAGAAAACATTAGTTTTCGGAAAACACTGTCATGTAAACCTACTGACAAAAAAGAAAAATTACAGGTACATTATTTAAACAATATAGTAACAACATTATAGGAGCCAGCCAACATGGCTTTTGAGGCAAGTACAAAATGAATAGTAATGAAATAGAGGAAGCTATGTACGAAAAGTGGATGAATCTCTTAAGCCAACTAGACAGTGCAGAGAAGCTATAAAAAGGCAAATAGAATGTTAGGTTATATAGCCGAGACAGCTGAATTGAGATTTAGAAAAGTAATATTAAAATTATACAATGCACTGGTACGACCACACCAAAAATACTGTGTCCAGTTCTGGTCCCCATATCATAAGAAATACATTGAGGCATTGGAGAGAGTACAGAAGAGAGCAACACGAATAATTCCAGGATTGAAGGGTATGTCATATGAAGATAGACTAAAAGAGCTGAATCTGTGCAGCCTAGAAAGAAGGAGTCAGAGGCAACTTAACAGAGACATAATAATAGAGCTATATAATTGTCAAGGGGTTTAACAAAGTAACTGCTGAGAATTATTTTTCACAGGTCACAGAGAACAGAACCAGGGGTCACATTCAGAACTGAGGGGACAAGGAGCTTTTTCACGGAAATGGTGGTGAACCATTGGAACAGGCTGCCGGACAGAGTTGTTGAGAGACTACCGGATCCTTCAAGAATAGACTGGATGCTGTCATGAACAATACTGTATAATCCTCTCTGTGACCATAATAGGATCTTTAGCTAGTCACTTGGAGGAAGGGTGGTCCATTTAGCCACGGATTCCCAGGGGTTTAATTTCCCCTACTAACCTGGTTAGGGTTTTTTTGTTTTTCGTCTCTTGAGTGCTAACAGACCACGCTGGCATCAAATCAAGCGAGCACAGGTGGACCGAATGGCCTTTTCTCGTTCTAGAATTTCTTATATTCTTAAAACATGGGGACGTGAAATGCTATATTTTTACTTTTAAAATATTGGAAGATTTTTTTAGGATTATGTTCATGCAAGTCATATACATCTGTTTTTTGGTAACTGCTTGTTAAACCTGGTATTTTTCATTGTAGGCATATACTTGTCCTGCATGTCTTACATTAGAACTTTAAATCTGTTCCATTGAAATTCAACGGTCATACCCTCCAATTTCCCTGCCCAGTCTATTTCTCTCAGTTCCTGTCTCATCCCTTCAGTTAGCCTTTCTGAACAATTAATTTAATTAAACTGTGTAGTTATGGATAATATTTGTTACAAAAACATATTTCATATACTATGAACTGCTTCACCGAATTTAAAACAATTACAAAATACACTTTTGTAAAAAAAAAAAAAAAAAAAAAAACTTCATGTTTTATATACTGTTTCTGTTCTAACTACACTACACCCACACATATATATTTTCATAAGAATACTGTTTTTCCAATAATTATTTTTCTGCTAATGCATAAATACAGTATAGCACACGCACTGTCATGCCCCTCCCCCTTAAAAAAAGAGGTAGAATAGATTTAAAATGGTTTAAGCAAATAATCCATAGTTAATTTAAAAAGTCTGCACTCTGCTCAGTTCCCCTTCTCATGTGTCAGCCCTCATTAAATCTAAATATTCAGAGATCAATGTCTGACACTATGGTTAACAAAACTGTAAAAGCTTGGATCAAGTGGGCACATTCCCTACGTTTCGATATGATGTCATACATAGCGGCCCGCTGCTGAACCTAAAAGAAATGCTATTTCATTTATTTGGGTTTATAATTTTTATTATACTAATAATATGTATCTGTTCTCATGCTTGACTCCTCTTGGTAGGTAGCCTGTTATAAACGGTTCTGTGGGCCAACGGCTTGTGTACTGAAATTACGACATTTTTAAACAACTTGCAGAAGCATAATGGTTTCAATTTGTTCCAACTAATCTATCACCTGTTGGAGTTATTGCTCTGGTGTATTTTTTTTTTTTTTTGTTGGTAGCTGGTCTTTTTCTGGGTTTTTTAAGATAGCTGACCCCTTGCAAATGGGGCAGAGTTCTGTCGTTTCAGATCTCAGGTGGTTTGCTATTTTTGCAGAAGTATACCAATCAAAACCTCACACTGAAAGGTGAGGCAATAGAGAGAAAGCAGGTGAACAGGACCTTGATATCCCTCTGGATAGAGACATTGCTACTTCAATTCCCAGCTTATTTCTCTTTAGCTATGATATACAGGGTACATGTAGAACATAGTGGTTTTGAGAGAACTCCAGATATACATTCTAAGGTCAAGACTGCCTGGGACCTAAAGTATAAACTCTTAAATAAATAAATAAATAAATAAATAATCAATCCAATATTGCTGAAAATCTTGGCGCTAAATAAATAAATAAATAAATAAATGCTGTTCTCACATACAGAGATGCAGATATTTTACTTAAATGTTATGTGTGGAGGAGCTGTCTGGATCTGGGGGTCTGACATAATCAATGATAAATTTAACTTTTTTATCTGCCAAAATGTTTTATTATAAGAATAGTTTAATAAATATCCATATTCATTGTTGTTTCATGTACCTAAGTATTATAAATATTTAATATTCCAACTAAAATTGCCATTCTTTTAACCTTTCTGTTCACAATAATGGCTAAATATGACACTGAAGAAGAATATACAAATGTGCACCATCCTATTTATGCTATTTTATAATTCATATATTTCCAGTAGTAATGGTATTCTACATATTTTATTCAGAATTCTGGTACCCAGAACACAGCAAAAGAAGTTACAGAATTTCAATTCAGAACAGAAATCATAGCATCTGTGTGTAATGTAGTGATTGACAAGATGTATGTCTAGTACAGCCCTAACAGCATGCATGCTTTGGCTCTTCCTGAGTTGTGCTGACATATGGAAGTAAAGCTAACTAGAGTTACATTTAGCCTGAATGCTGGGGTCATCAACACCCACAGCTCATCTTTAGAGTGTCAGGGGATCTCCAACATCTGCAAAGGAGAAAGAACCTCAGTTTCACACCTCACCCCATGGACGGTGTCTCCAGCTGCACACACACACACCACACTGGAGTGTTGGTGGATGGAGTATATCCAGGTTTTCCCAACACAGGAATCAAACCAGCAACCTTTTGGCCCAAATGCAGATGTGTTATCTTATCATACTAACAGAAGAGATGCTTCTTGTATTTTGTATTTGTGTTTAACGCTAAGTCCCACTTTTTAAAACCGAGAAAAATACATTTAAAGTTTCTGAAAGGATGCCGTTTTAATAAAAGTTTACAGTTTCTTGCTCTAGGAACTAGAAATATAGGTTTGAATTAGCAGAAGTCTACTGTACTGCAAAGAAAAGTCTCATTGACACATGAAACTTCAGTTCTAAGCACATATTTTAAGTCACTTACAGTACAATACTTTGGTAACTTGAGAGGGCATGTACAGGAATTGCAAGATGGTTTCAAATATTAGCCAAACGAGTGATACTTTAGTTATAATTTTTTACAATGGAAACATCAAAACTAACATTTAAACAACAAATATTTACTTGAGAAGCCTGTACTTCCTCATCTTTTCTAAACCCTATTCTCACAGGTCCAGTAACGGATGCCTATTTTCACTAGTGTCCTATTACCTAAATCTGGAAGATATATACGTTTTTCTAAGTCTGCCACATACTCTACACCGAAAATAGTTCATTCATGTGGCAAGAAGTGCATTAACGTATCCTGTTATTTTCATTTAATTAGTGGTTTCCAGGTCTAGCTACTTAACTTTGCAACAGAAGATGGGAAGGTTTTTTTTTTTGATCTTAGGGAAGTTAATATAAAGTGACAATTTGGCTTCCTGTGAGGTGGAATCAATTATTGTGTTTTCCAGTGGAAGAACATCAGCTTATCTCTAAACTGACAATCCCCCTCCCCACAATGTGTACAATGTTCGCTTTATACAGTTAGGCCAAACATATGTTTTTATTTTTAGATTTGCAAATTACTTCAGAAAGAAAGAAAGAAAAAAGGTACAGAGCAGGATAAAAAAAGAAGAAACCCAAATCAGCCTTTTGGCTGGGGACAGGAGACAGGGAGGCAGGATCCTGCAGACTAAAATGTATCATGAATGTGTACTCTGTTACAATGTCTTAACCCTACGCAACACTGCCTCCAGAACACTGGACATTGTATCAGATGGTAATGATGGTATGCAAAAGTTGTTTCAGACAAAGTGTACTTTATGCAAGTTTTTACTCCACCACAACCTTTACAATCAGATCGCTTCATTACCGTAGGATATGTCTCGATACACTGCAGCTTTTAATTTCTGTAGTGTCTGAAATAGAACTAGTTTAAGCAGAAATACATTCCATCACTATAGTGGACTAGATGAGACAATAGTAAAAAGCAAAAATGCCTTGATGTATTCAAGTATCCGAGAATAAAAATCAAAAGAAAGAGAACACACCTGAGGTATTTTTTGCTAATGTAAAGAATTCAGAATGTTTACCTTCTCGTACAATTCACTTAAAATCTAATTATTGCTTGATTATAATATTCATTTTGGTATCTTACATAGATGCCTCCGTCTAACAGTTTTCCATTAAAAACACAATTTCCATTGTACCCAAGTGTGCAGGCCGGAGGAAGTTCTAGGCAAACCAGAGAGCTGCAAATTTAGGGGGTGGCAAATAAAAAAAAAAAAAAAATGAAAGCAAGGAATCTGCATTGTGAGAAACACTGCTCCAGAGTTGAAAACAAAGTGATTCTAGCTGGCAATTGCTAGGAATACTGCAGAAATGCCAGAAAAGTATTTGAGGGGTCTTAAAAACAACGTAGTACTCATTTTTGTCAGCAATAAATCAGCTTTTGTACGCTACAAAATATTCTGTATTAGAAGTACATGAAATTACTTCTGAGCAGAGCAGCTGAAGGCAGCACATGTAGGTGGAAGTCTACAAAGTAGCTTCAGCTAGGAGAATTGTTGGTTACAGAAATATTTTATGGTTTAAAAACAGATAATGAGACATAAAAAAGAAGAATATATTTCAAAATAATTACTTTTTAAATATATTTTATCAAACTGTTGTTCCTGTCATTTCAACTGGTCAGGTTTGGTAGTCTTTCTATTTAACGAGACGATGATGATCATGACAGAGGTTATATAGAGGAAGGACAGAATAAAGCAGGGAGGAAATGTAGGCCTCCAATAGATGGGTAGGTCTCCACACATTTGCACTGAGTAAAGAAAGAGGAGTCCAAATCTGTGCAGATCTTTTATCTGGGAAGCATATTCCTATTTGAGAAACATCAGAACCTATCACTAAGATTATGGGGTCTATTATAATTAATTTAAATAATGCCGGCTTGAAACCTGCACTAGTGTCAAAAGAGGGAGCTTTATGGTGCATACAAATAAACGCAACTTAAAAAAAAAACTTAAATATGTAGGGAAGTGCTTACACAAAAAAAATGATATGTACAAAAATGAATTACAAAAGGAAAAAGAGATATGAATTCCACATTGCTACGGACATTAAATCAAATTGTCAAGAGTTCTTCCAATATCACAGCTGCAACAGAACAGTAAAGGAAGAAGTCAAGAGTCTATGGGAGAACAGGGTAACCATAGTACAGGATGATAAAGCAATGACAAATGTATTGAATGAATAATTTATACAGCTTTTTCACTAGTGAGGATGTCAAGAACATGCCTCTGGCTACAGACAGTACACATGCTACACTACATGCATTTAGTACAAATCAAACAATAGTACTAAGACTACTGGGGGCTCTCAAGACCAACAAATCCCATGGACTGGATAGCACCTACCAAGAGTAAAGAAACAAGCAAAATTATCTCCAGCCAATTGTAGGAAAGACTAATCCTTATAAACCGGTGGGGATCCAAGATACAACAGTACATGCACTTGGATATATAGCTAGTTAAAACAGAGAAAGTTGAGAGTAGTTCTAGTTGGGGCCATGTATTCAGATGGGTGGAAGGGCTGGGGGAGTTGAGTTATTAGTTCTGGGTGAGGGAAGACTTGATTGCAGTTCAAGTCTTGCAAAATTCTGCTCAGACACCAGGATCAGAGGACACCGTTGGAAATTGTGTGGAGACAGACTTAGGGTAGAGGGTAGGAAAGTTTTTCACATGGAGAGTTGTAAGTGTAGGAATGGGTTATCAGCCACGTTGTCGCTGATGAATCATCGGGTTCCTTTAGGCACTGAAAACATCAAGTTCTGGCATCAGTCAGCTACTAGGCACTGGGCAAGCATTGGTGGGTCGAATTGCCTACTCTTGCTTGTAACTTTTCTATTGTTCGTGTGTTCAAGTGCAGATATTAGTACATATGCAACGTTGTGAACCAGAGGAGGCCATTTGTCCCATCAATGTGTGTACGCTTCCTATAGTACGTCTCCTACCCTCTGTTCCAAGTCAATATCCAACTGGTCTCTGTTATGCACTTGAAAAGGTGACTTAAAACATCTTTTCATTGTATTTTATTCTATTTATGAAGTTAAATAAATCACCTCTGGGGGTAAACACTAGTGGAATGAATAAAGTGAAACAGATCCACCAACTTGCTGTAATCTTTCTGTAATCATTCAAATATCAATAGGTTTTTTTCCCTCATTATTTTAAATTGTTATAGTCTCTTTCAGTTAGAATCAGAAGTTTAAGGCCTTAGAAGTTGACATATGAATGTTTTAAAGATGGTGGTGGCATTCCCTAATACTGTCTGTGCCTTGCAATACTCAAGATCCCTGTTTCTAATTTCTGAAAGCCAGCATCAAAGCGGAATGCAGAACAATCACAAAAGTCCTTTTTAATGGCATTCTTCATGAAGAAACAAACTAAATTAACATGGTGAGAGGACATGTTGGAATACATAGCAGTCTGCTTCTGTTACAGTGCAGTAGATCCACTGCATCACAGCTATTTCTGCATCAAACAGCTTTAGGACAATATTGTTAAGTATTCTGTGACACCCCCCACAATATAACACAAAAGTAGAGCTTTGAAATCAATCATGCTTATGGGAACCACTAGGCAATAGACTTACTACAATTCTAGTTATTCCAGTCATTATAACCTGCCATTATATTCACTGGTGAAGAACCCTTTGAAATAATAGGGCATGAAGACCTTTGCCTATACGCCTGTACAGTTCCATAACAGAGCTGGAATTGTTTAATGAATTTAAAATGATGGAAAGTGGATTAATACTCATGCAACCCTCCTAGTGCCAAGTTGCAAAAAAAGACTTCATAGAGTGTCCATGCACACAAGTGGTATGGCAAGCATCATTTGTAACATGTTTAAGAGGTGATGTGGTTTGATTCCATGAAAACAAACGCTATCTTAAAATCTGCCTTTTACAAGAACATATTGTTTTACTCTTTAATTACTGTTTCGATGCACATCACTGAAGGCTGTAAAAATCCTGCGCAACAAAAAACTATCCAGGTAGGGTCCTGCATAATACTGTTTGTCTTAGTGTTAAACAATTCATTTCATAACAGATGGCTTTTAGGTCACAGGTCAAAGTGAAGGGTGCTGTTAGGTTTTGCCCAAAGAGTTTCCATATCCTTGAAAATATAAATGACTGTAATTAGATCAAATAGTTTATGAGATGTTATCAGTTGTAGGTTAGGTGGTAGCGGCCTTCCTCTAGAAGATTTGAACTGGGACTCTCATAGTATGAGTTTACAACATGTACTTAAAAATGGCACACAACTGATTATAACACAGGCAGTAGCCTCACTGTGTATAAATATAAATAAAAATGTGTACTGTACGTGTTGTACGAGATCATTATTAACACTGTCACTTGTTTCAGAAGTCGTTGTACTTTTGCAAATTTTTTCACCTTTTTGGTGACCTATACCTTAGGGAATCTAGTTTCTTTTCCCTGAAGTTTCATTTTTTGTCATACAGGTGATACCTCCATGTGAATCTTGTGGTAACATGTCCCTTTATTTACACGCAGTGAGTGATGAAGATATCAACAAAGCGCTGTTCTCACCTGGCCCGTTCAGGAAGTCTTTGATCTGAAGGGAGAGGAGAGGAGGTGGGATGCCAGTTTTTGCATCAGCCTCGCCTGCTACTGTCTGCAACCAAAACACGTTGTAATCCAAAGCTTCCGGCAGCATCTTCCCTGGATCTGCAGCAAAAAAGTAACAAACAAATAAGTACCAGAGCTGTCATGACATGAAGGGGGTCTCTATCAAGAGCAGTCAGGAGATATGCAATCAGGTAAGGAGTACCAATAAATGAAGGCTTTTATTTTAGCACCATGTGTAGGTACAGTATATCTAAGGCTGTTCTGCCATTATTGTAATGCATAAAATATTCTGAAACTTTGATTACATAGTGTTTTCAGCACAAATATTTAAATAATAATTAAAATATTTGTGCTGAAAACACTATTTAATCTAGTGGACTGAAATACTGTTTGTTCTAACAATAGTTTACTAACATTATGCTTGCATACATTTGCAATGCATTCTAGAATACTTAAAAGTTTTAACGTTTTCTACTTATTATATAGAGCTCAGTGGCACTGGAACAATTTTTAAAGTGGGGGTGCTGAAAGCCATTGAACAAAACTGTGATCCCTGTTTATGATGGAAGCCATGCAAAGCCAGGGCTGCTGCACCCCCAGCACCCCTAGTTCCAGCGCTCCTGATAGAGATTGGATTATGGTATTTTATATAATATACGATGGTGTTTTGAGTACTATGAAAGAAGTGCACATTATTCAAACAAATGTAACCCCAGCTTGCTCAAGCAAGCAGGTTATACACAGAGTTTGTTATATTTTCTGATTGTTTGTAACACAAACAGCGGCTATCCTGGTCTCTGTGTGAAATGTAAGCTGATATTAAAAGTTTAATTTCAATTACAGTACTTTATCTGTATTCACCGATGCGGGTAACATGTTATGAATAAGAAAAGATGGTGATTTGTGTCCAGAGTACAGATGATTAAGCATATGTTTTTTGGTGTTTGGTATTTTTCACTCAAATTCTTGCCTAAAAGGGTTGTGAGACATGATAAAAATACATACTGAATGACGCTAGCTGAAATTTATAACAACATATCATAATGGAATGAGCACAATTGATAATATGACAAATTATTCCAAGATGAGTTTCTTAACCGAGGAAGCTGTTGTGAAGGTCCTGTTAGGAAATGACACCTCTGTGCAATCCTGGCTTAACCTTGAACAGCTTGTATTAGGCAAACCAGTTTACATATTTTAACATTTTATCTTACAAAGATTGAAAAAAGTTAACAAACTCAACCATACCATGCAACCCAAGGAAGAAATTCTGCCAAGTAATTTTTAGGTCATGAATATTTAAGTCTACTAACCCAAGACTGTCAATACTATTTGAAATATAAATACTGACATAATAGACCTGTCTTTGGGTTTGAGTCAAACTGTACCTTTTTCTTTTTTTTTATTTAGTAGTCGGCAATTAGGGTTTTTTTTTGTAGTTTTCTCCCCAATGTGTCCAATTATTTTTGTTTAGCTCAGCTCACCGCTACCACCCCAGCGCGACGAGCGGGAGCGGTGAAGACCTCCGAAGCGTGTGCCGTCAGCCGACAGCTTTTGTTTCACACTGCAGACTCACCATGCAGACACCCAGAGCTACAGCGCCAGAGGAAAACGAAGATCTGGGCAGCTTACAGACAAGCCCTCAGGCGCCCGGCCTGACTACAGGGGTCGCTGGTGCGAGGTGAGCTGAGAACACCCTGGCCGACCTAACCCTCCCTCCCCCCGGGCGGCGCTTGGCCAATTGTGCGCCACCCCCTGGGAGCGCCCGTCCTCGGTCGGCAAAGGAATAGCCTGGACTCAAACCGGCGACGTCCAGACTATAGGGCACATCCTGCACTCTACGCGAGTGCTTTTAATGGATGCGCCACTCAGGAGCCCGAATATGTACTGTAACTTGAGTGTATCTCTCTGAAATAATGCAATAGTGAAATTAACTCTGTTGTGTTAAATGCTTTTTAGATACAATGGACTACATTCTCAAAGTTAATTACACAAAATCGTCATTAGCGCAATTTCTATCTGAAAGAAAAAAAACACCAAATAAAATTCTAAAAAGAATAAAAGAAACAACTGAAGAATACTTACGAGTACCTAAGTTAAAAATCTTAGTTCTTTACATCTGGTTTGGTATCTTTATGTTTATTGTGTTTCTCCTGTCTGAAAAAAAAATGTGCTAATGGCGATTTAGAGTAAATAACTTTCAGAATCTAGTCCATTATATCTCAAAAGCATTTAATACAACAGAGTTCATTTCAAATCGCTTTGAGAATTTAGCCCAATATCTCACCTGAACATTTGTAGTCCATGGCTACACCTTTTAACACAGTGTCAAACACTGAGAGAGCCAGTTTCTGTTTTCTGTGGTGACAGCTCAACAGCAGGGAAGGCTGGGAAACCACCAGGTAGAGGAGTGGCTCCAGCATCAGGTCACTGGTGCCTCTGCGCCCTGGTTGCCTCACAATGGTCACTCCTAGGGCATGCCTGGCTGAAGACCTGATAGGTGTGTGCAGGCTTTCCAGGGACAGGTTACCAGCTGCCTTGCCGCTGAGCGAAGATGTGTTACTGTTTAGGAGATCATCAGCAGTCAGTACAGAAATTCCCAGCTGGCTGGATGGGTTTTCTAGGGTTACATCTGACTCATTATCTGACATATTCAATGCACTCTTGCCTACTTTCTCGCACTCTTTCTGTTCTTGTGAAGCAGCGCTAGGTTTGGATGCGGTCGTGCAACAGTAGGTCATGAGGGAGACACGACTGGCTGTGACAAATATGTCAAAAGGAATGAAGTTGAGGTTTTTCACAATGGAAGATTTGCGCAAGGGCCGTGCGATGCGATGGTGGCTGGCCCCGCTCAGCTGCTCGATCTGAACAATTCGAATCCGAGCACTATCGCTGCCGAAGCCGCTGTCCTGGGCCCTGCTGTGCCGGGAGGAAGTGTCCACACCTCCTCCCCTGTTTGAGGCGTTTTTTTTCTGCTCGTGTTTAGAGACCTGTGGATAAACAGAAACAGTAGTAAACTACCAAAAGAATAATGAGGAAAATGTGATTTCTAGAGACATTTCATTGTTTCCCTCACAGTGCTCTGGTATTTAATCAAAGCATTTTTAATAAAAAGACTGGATCTGTAGCTATTTTATTATGGCATTCAAATTAAAATCAAAGTACAAACTACAATTGCTGTAACGTTTGAATAAAGCTGCGGTTTCCTGGCTTCAGATTTACCATACATTTTTTGTTTGTTTTAAAACTCACAATGACACCATTCAGAGAACATGACTAAAGTAGTATTTCTGGTCACTGCATTGCACAAGGAAAAATTACACATAACACTCCCTTCAATTATGCTATGTCTAAATGGAATACCCTGCGAGACAGAGAACTGTATGACACAGCTCATATTATTATCTTGACACAGCTAAAGCAAGAAAGCAATACAGCTCTAATAGAAATACTATTAAACATTTATATTTACATCAGACATGTAACAGTTCTGCTATAAACAGGAAGTTTGTACAAATTTATTATCAAATCTATTATAATCTATTATCAAAATTATTGTCTTAGGGTATCCAGGATAGCTACTAAAACTACTAGTACTATGAAGAAGAATTCAGTCAACACTGTTTAACAAAGAACAGTCCCTTTCAGCAGACATCAGTCATATTTCAACAAATAATGCTTTTCTTTTTTTTTTTTTATCATAGAGAATGTTTGTGCAACTCCCACTTGTTGAAGTGCTAAAAATCAGAATCGCCTCTATAATTGCTTTTGGAAATCTCCACTGTTATCTACAATACATGGCAACCAGTCAACCTGCTGGCAAGTAGCTATCTGGGTCCTGAACAGTGTTTTCTTCATCTCTTACTTCATATTTTATGTTTAACATTACACAAGGAGTGCTTCATCTGTTTAAAATGTCCTTGGCAGATCTCTTGCAATGCTTCAGAGAAGTGACCCTAACATATTACATCACTTTTCTGATGGTCTCATAAATTAACTTGTTTCATGCTTGGCTGTCATACATACATACATACATATATACATACATACATACATATATACATACATACATACATACATACTGAGCTAGCACTTTAGAATCGCATGAGTTTAATCAGAAACACTAATAAATATCAACATAATTCTTACCATCTGTCTGGATCGTTCTTGTTTCCTTGTTATAACAGCTAAATGTGATACTTTTAAATCAATTTAAAAAACGTTATCTTTTATTTCTTGTGTAATCCTAGTTCTCCTATCATTGTAATACAATGGAACTTTTGTAATCTCATCCGCTTCATTAAGTTAAAATGCAGTGTTATGTTTCTCTTTTAGGGAAAATTTGTGCTAGACACAATAATTAAGTAAAAGGGATTCATTTAAAAAAAAAAAAAAACACTTCAATTTAAAGGGTACATATGGACCTTTTTATTTTATTGTGTTACGTGTTCCCATGTGTTGCTACAACTGTTTACGTAAGGTGTGTGTATTGTTTTAATTTCTTTTTTTTAATTTTTACCACTTTTTTAAATTTTTAAATTGCATTCTCTGCCTCAAGATGGCTTCCCATGTACCTGCATGGACCTCTCAGAAGTACATTTCCCATCATCCTCCTGCTGACATATGTAACTGAGATGGATTTACCAGTGAGCAGGAGGATGATGGGAAATGTACGTACTGAGAGATCCACGCGGCTACATGGGAAGCCACCTTGAGGCAGGGAATGCAATTTAAAAGTTTAAAAAAGTGGTCAAAATGTTAAAAAAATAAATAAAATTAAACAATACACACACCTTACGTAAACAGTTGTAGCAACACATGGGAACATGTAACAATAAAATAAAAAAGGCCCTTATGTACCCTTTAATATTTCACACATGCTTACTGTTATGACTGATTTTACAAGGAATGCATTGACACTATCTTTTTTAACAAAATGACTGACACATATGGCACTGTTGTGACTGTAAATCAATTACAGAAATGTTAGGCAGAAGTAAGTCTCCAGGACACCAAACCACATGACATATATAAAGCCCCGTAATAAAACTAAAATAAAATGATAGTATACAAAAAAAAAAGAAAACTGTTTATTAAGTCATAAAATGCTGATAAATGTTTTACCTATACCTTAGGAATCCAAAGTTTAATATACAAAGGTTTCACCTTTAAGAAAACCTGGGAAGTTAAATGTTTAGCAAACACAAAAAATATTATAATTGGGAACAGATTTCTGACAGGAATGGAAGACGAGTGACATTAGGAAAGAAATTCTGCTGTCTTTTTGGCACAAAAGGCCGCACTGGGCTGCCATGCACCGAAATCCATACTGTGTAAATTCAACAGTGACATCCATTAAAGGCTAGTGCTGTTGAAGAAAGCCCCCTGGCTCTTTACACAATCCATTTGATGTGAATGATAAAAGTTTTCTTTAATTAGCTACTGGTGTGCATTAACATGATTATGATTAAGCAATAAAAATCTACTGTACATTGCATTTCAGTGTCCTCTGCCCATATGTGTTGCATTACAGCAGCTCTGAGTGTGCTCTCTCTGCTACTTTTCAAGATCCAACCTTCTCTTAGAGAGAATCAAATGTGTGTGTGTATATACACACACATATATATATATATATATACACACTGTATGTTACATAGTATTGCAGAACTTCAGGCATATATTAAATGCACTGGCAGCACATTAAACAAAATGCTTGACTTATTAGATATTTCCTATTTTAAACAGTGTCATCAAAGGCTAAAACTGAAATCCATATAAAAAGCAATGCAGAGCTTCCACAAAGAGTTGTGCCAAAATCCCTGTCCTTTCCAACTAATGAGAAAAGGATGTGTACTCTTTATATTCGAATGTAAGATTTTCCGAGCATTTACATTAGGAAACAAGGATATTTGTTACATATGGTTTGTATTAAATTAAATTGTATTGGTAAAGAAATAGCTTAAAGGTATCTGGCAAATTAACTACCAGTACCTCAATTTCAAATCTATGTAATGGATGCAGCAAAAAGGATTTAGCAAAGCAACTGCAAATAAAAAAAAAAAAAAATACACATTTGCGTAAATATTTATAACATTTAACAAGTTCTCTTTAGGACTTGTAGCATATACAACAAGGCCGCATACATTTACCCTGTAATAGTTATATGGGAAACTGCAAATGAATGCTCTCTTTCTCTACTCTTGCTGTCATACAGTATGATATTTTATCACTGCTTCTCCTGTCACATGTTAAAATACAGGGTTATAGGGCAGCAATATGTATGAGGTCAAATCTAGTGACTGGTGTACTGGACCAATGTATCTATCACTGTTTTGAATTGTCTTTGTTGTTAAAAAGAATTAAGTATGATTTAAAAAAAAAAAAAAAAAATTAAGCAGGTGTTGTCAGCTCTATCAATATTGAGAATAATGTACAGTTGGAATTCAATACAGTAAAACTGAATTATTATTATTATTATTATTATTATTATTATTATTATTATTATTATTATTATTATTATTATTATTATTATTTGTTTATTTAGCAGACGCCTTTATCCAAGGCGACTTACAGAGACTAGGGTGTGTGAACTATGCATCAGCTGCAGAGTCACTTACAACTACGTCTCACCCGAAAGACGGAGCACAAGGAGGTTATGTGACTTGCTCAGGGTCACATAATGAGTCAGTGGCTGAGGTGGGATTTGAACCGGGAACCTCCTGGTTACAAGCCCTCCTCGTTACTGGACCAAACTGGAACACTAATTGACTAAGAGCACCTCAGCAGTCTGACATTTTTTTACCGTACAATTTGATATTCAACCAGCAAGCTTCCTTGCCCTTGGTAAAGCAGAGAGATGCATAGTGAAGTATGGAACAAACTACAGTTTGGCAAACCAAGGTAAAAACACATGATAGTATAAGCATGGAAAAGCATGTGAAAACCATGACCATGGTAAACTTTTATAAGGGTATCAATAGCAAGAAAAAAAGAGTGAATTTGAACAAAACACAGCCTTGCAACCGACATTGTATACCTTCCTCTCAATACCTCCTCCTCCCAAGCCTGTCATTTTTCCCCCCAGTAAAATTGTGAACTACATTTACATTACGTGGTATATTCTCTTGTGACAAATATGGGGCCTTTTACCACACAGAAGCCATAAAATAATCCCCTACCGTAACAGTGTAGGCACTTGTCATACTCAAAACGTGCAAGCTGAACAGGAGAATGGAAGTTCTTGTTTTCAGTTTTGTTTTGTACTGCAAAGATGGCTTTGTGAACGATATGCAAAGGTTACCTGTGTAAGTTTTCATTATTTTGTTTATGATTCACTGCAATTGTGTTTTTTTTACATTTGGTTTTTAAAAAAATAAATAAATCATTAAGTTGGTTAAAACAAACAAAATAATTTCATAAATCGTACCTGTTTTGCACTCCTATTCACTATATAGAGCTCGGGCCAAAAGTTTTGCATCACCTAGAATTTTAGGATTGAAACATAATAAAAATAAACGATATGAACATAATTTAGATCTTTTGTTTAATCAAAGAAGCCATAATAGTAGTACAGTATTTCATTTTGGATTTTGAAATGTCACATTTTTTAATGTTTGTTAGATTTTCTTTAAGTTTATGGAAAACTAGAAAGCGGTATGTAATTCTATATGTTAATGTAACATTATTTAGCAGATTTAATTCGACTTTATGAAGCAAAAATAGTTCATTCTATAGTGCGATGCAAAACCTTTGGTCATAGCTGTAGATCTGCAGTTTTGGAAATAAATAAATAAATAAATAAGGCTAAATGACAGGAAAAAGGCTCTAAAGGGGTGGAGACAATCACTCTCCAGGTGAAATGACCATAAGAGTGCAATACTTTATGAAAGCAAGGCCTGCAACAGAGATTTCTTTTTAAAACAAAAATGCATGCTAAAACATAGATTTCTTTCAAAACCACCCATTTCATACCAATAAAGTGAATGGATGTGCAAGGCATGGGAATGTATGGAATTGCTTTGTTAGCTTCCAACTTGAATACATCTCTTTTTTGTTCACATCAACAGGCGCAGCACATTGCAAAGTCTTTAGCGAGTCTTCAGAAATGCAATATTCCTGACATTCAGCATTTTTAGAGCTAATGAACGATAACATCACCCTTTGATACACCTAAAATAAAACTCCTGCAAATGCTGGCTTGCTCTTCTCCCATGCTTTTCAATCAAGAGGGGACAGCCAACATGGTATTTATACAATATTTAAGCCAGGAGGTTACCAGGTATATGCACTCTCAACATCCACCAATTTATCCATAAACGAAGAAAAAAATACATGTGTATACATTTCCAGTTTAAATCCTATTTTCCAGTCATTACTGCTATTATATAACGGCAATGGTGAAGCATTATTTCCAGCTCCAAACACAATCATTCCCTAACAGTGATCAAACCTCCTTCAGCCAATCATGAGCTCATCCTTCACGACATAAATTGTGGAACATCTCAGAAGTGTGAAACCACAGAGTCATAGTGCCAATCACATTTGGTGCATCTGTATGACACTACTTTTTAGAACTAACTAAAAGCAGCAGCACTGCTGTTAAATTAACGTATTGACAATTTCCAAAATCGACCCCATTCAAACTTTTAAATTATATTTGGGTAAATATTTTATAGACTTTTACTACTGAATGTGACATATTCTCCTGACTGCTCAGTGAATAGCACCATGATCCAGATACTGTGATAATGTCCCAGTGGAGTACTAGTATCCCCTCATTTCTGACCACTCGCTAATGTTCATCAAACCAAACCAGAAACTGCTTAAATTATCTATCTATCTATCTATCTATATTCATATAGATTATCTATATTCATTGAAAAAATGTGTTGTCAACAGTAGACCCGACTGGGAGGGACCAGAGGTAATCCAGGATGCTCGCCACTGGACAGGACCGGGGGTCTAGCTCCATGCCCTGACACCAAATGAAAAATCTCTTCAATTTGAAGGCGTAGCACTGGTGGGTCGACTGCTTCGGAGAGGCCTGAACGACATGCAGATAATATTCTTTTTCCCCTTTATTCTAACCGGAAGGTCTTTAAGCTTTCTCTTTCTACCTACCCGGGTGGTATCCTCCTCGGCACAGGCCTGTGACATCATATCTTACACACTGGAAGCAAGATTCGGTGTGTGCCATATGCCAGGGGAGGTCGGTGGGTTGTTTGATGTGCATCATATACCACTCCTAGAACTACGGTTACATGCGAGTAACCCTCATTTCTAGGGATGTGGATAAGGTACACTATCCACACTTATGGCAGACACCTAGCAGTTCTCTGGGAGGAGGGGTAAAGGCACACACCCCCTGTTTAGGAAAAAGAAACTGCAGAACCAATGCTGCAAGACAAGCATCCCAGCATAACTCAAGGTTGATATGGTAATGGGAGGTACAGATGTGTGCTGACTTCCAGGGAGCAGCCCTGCAGATTTCTGGACAGGAATGTCCCTGGAAGCATCCATTGAGGAAACAGTATATCTGGTGAAATGAGCCCCGTACCAGGCTCCCTACCAGCCAGCCTATATAGTTATTTGAATGTTTTGAAATGCTAGAAAACGGTAATAGTGCATTGAGACATGTCAATTATTTTTATACTTGCATTGAGATCAAAAGTGCATGCAAAACATGTTTATACGGTTCTGCAGCCTGCAGTGGGTGCGTATATCCACTGCTACAGCACCAGTGGACCATGATAATGGACGTCTCCTGTCATCTGGAAAGAGTTGCATGTTCTATGTCTTACCTGATGACAGCAGTCTCCGGTTGCTTGTGTTGTTTGGTTCCTTTGGCTGCTTGTGTGGGGGTCGGAATAGTGAGTTAGCGTTAAAAACCCTAACACCATGTTTTCTTGCTTTTGTGGCGATGAGTTCAACCCTAACTGCTGCATTAACGTAGTTTTTTGCAATTAATTTCCTTGCTTTTTGAGGAGACCACTTCTGTGGAGGTGTTCCATACACGACTGTTGAAAACCTCTGGAATGTGATCAAGAGGAAGATGGATGGTCACAAGCCATCAAACAAAGCCGAGCTGCTTGAATTTTTGCGCCAGGAGTGGCATAAAGTCACCCAACATCAATGTGAAAGACTGGTGGAGAGCATGCCAAGACGCATGAAAGCTGTGCTTGAAAATCAGGGTTATTCCACCAAATATTGATTTCTGAACTCTTCCTAAGTTAAAACATTAGTATTGTGTTGTTTAAAAATGAATATGAACTTATTTTCTTTGCATTATTCGAGGTCTGCCAACACTGCATCTTTTTTGTTATTTTGACCAGTTGTCATTTTCTGCAAATAAATGCTCTAAATGACAATATTTTTATTTGGAATTTGGGAGAAATGTTGTCAGTAGTTTATAGAATAACAAAAACAAAAATGTTCATTTTACCCAAACACATACCTATAAATAGTAAAACCAGAGAAACTGATAATTTTGCAGTGGTCTCTTAATTTTTTCCAGAGCTGTATATATATATATATATATATATATATATATATATATATATATATATATATATATATATATTATTAGAGAGTGGTAAGAAATATATACAAATATTTCAAACTAAACAGTCATTAAATAAAAATACTTTAAAATCAGATACACTTTGTTTAAATGACGAAGGAAAAGTTTACTTTATTACAATGCAACCACAATAAAGAGCTGGAATGGTACTAATAAAGACTTTCTAATATTTTCCTGACATGTAAAACAGCTATTCGTCCAATGATGTCACATTTTGGATCTAAAATACTGAATATTGGTGACAATATAATTTGAACATTTTGACATTCTAGTCTTTCAGTCATGAGCATCTGAATCCCACACTCACAGGATGTAATAAGATCTGGAATTATTAAGATTACAGGCATCTTGATTCAGACCCTTAGTGAAACAAAGGTCAGAGGAAAATGAGCAACCTTATTGTGTATTTAAATTATTGGCTATAACAGACGTTCATAAATACAGTTTTACTGATCCACCCTTTGTAGACAAGAGACCCAGATGTTGCTTAAATGTTTGTAAGTGTCAAGGAGCCTGTAAAACTTGCACAGTGCTGTGGGCGTCAACGCAGATTCTTATCATAACAGAGAGAACAACTGTGTCTCATTATCTTGGGTAATTTATATTTAGGTTTGATTTCATGTTGCAATCATTTTCTAATCTACTATTTCAAATATAGTATGTATGAATGCCTAAGTCCCAAGTGTTAGGTGGGCTTAGCTGGTAATCTAGCTCAGAGGTCAAGGACTTGTGACAAAGTCGTCCTGTATCTTTCTGATTAAGTACTGGATTTTTTAAATGGTTAAGCATAAGCTTCAGGGACTATGTGGATTCATTTGGGCTGAAATACTGAAAATACAAACAGTGAGACTGACAAAAAGAATAACATTATAAATGGTAAGGGAGGTATAAAAGCAACATGGTCAATTCAGTGTCAAGGCTGCCTGTTTTGTACTGTGGTGGTCACATTTATTTCAGTGGCAGAAAGATTTTGTCTTGGGCATGTTCAAAGCTGCTGCTCTGTTGGTGGTTCTTAACTTAAGAATAACACTTAAATAAATGACAGATTGTTCTGCAATTTTAGGTATTATCAATTTCCAAAGTTAGCACTGCAAATAAGCTGAATGTTCGCAAAATATAAATATTTGTAAATAAGCATCCTTTGGGTTACTTTGATGGGTTTGCTGTAGTAACAGCAAATAAACAAAAGAGTACATTTGAATGGGATAATTAAGTTGACAGAATAACTGTTGAGAGGGCACTGCTTGTTAGTAGTTTAGTGATGCAGCAATGTTTCTCAATATACTGGCTAGACACTGGGGCTATGTGAGGAAGAGCACTGGCAGACATATTATTGTGGTCAGGAATGAAAGAATAAATCATCCCAGTAATGATGGAACATTCAAGCTCTGAAGTGGTATCAGGCCTAAAGGGTTATGAAAACAGTATTCCTGCTATGCTTTAGTCACACACACACACACACACACACACACATTTCTGGTGCACTGAAATCAATAAAAGTAATAGCACGATTATAAAATACAAATGTACAAAACAGTCAAGAATGTAGAAAAGCCAACATGACTAAAGTTAAAAGATGCTGCGAGGAAAATGAGAAATAACACAGTGGAGGCAAAGTTATTGAGTCAACCAACTGATTATTTAGCCTGGGTGTGCCCCGTCTTCTGATAAAAACAACAGGTTGATTCAGGAACTCTGTGTTCTTACAACTCTTGTGCTTTTTTAAATGAGTGATAAAATAACTGTCAAATGTGAAAAAAATAGAATCATTCCCATATACGTTGTGCTACAATAGTAAGAAACTCAAGTGCAAAATGTTGAAGACAGAACTGATAGAATTCTCCCTTTAAGAATAAGATCCTTTTTAATTATACTGGGCCTCTATCAGCAACTTTTTTAGATTCTCCACATCAAATTGTTGTTTATTATGAAAATTAAGAATTATATAGTGTCAGATACAAGTTGTCAAACAAGTGTGATTGGTTCAATGATACAGAGCAAAGATATCAATAAAAGGCAGTGACTTCGAAGATAAGACACCGCAGAAATGAGCAGTGTTTATTAATGAGGAGGTTATCATGTATCAGAGTTGCAAGGCTTATCCAAGTCCCTACAGGGATCCACCACATGGCCAATGTCCAATACAATTGAAAGAAATGACTGTTTTTTGTTGAAACTGCGCTGGACCAGGACTTCCTCTGGGTGGGCTTGCCCACAATGCAAGTCTCAGTGATTTAAAAAACGAAACCAGGGTCATCACCAGGCGACTAATGTCACTCTAAAATACTGTAGTTGTCTTTATTATTTTTTTTGTCTGCTTGTATCTACCTTTACGCCTATTTTAATGAGCCAATATGAAAAGAAAGGTAGTTCTGTGGCTACTAGTCATAATTTGATTTTCATTAAAATATATTATTTAATCAATTGTTTGTTTAAGAAAAGAGATCTAAAAAACAAATTATAGTTTTACTGTATAAATGGAAGTCAGTGAAATGTTTTGACTGGTTGTCAATTAACAGCTTTTTCACATATTAAGGATCCCTAAAACTCCTAAGAAAAGATATAGTTTCATAACATTGAAGAGAGCAAGACGAACTGTCACTATAAAAACATGTGTATTCAAGATAACTTAAACCAATCTGCTTACTTAACAGATGTTTAACAAGAAAATGTAAAGACAGCACCACAGGGAGGGCTAGATATTTATTATTGCACACTAAAGCAGTCTCAAGCTATATTTCTTTCTTTTTTTCAGTTTCTGAAACCGATATGCCTCTTAAAGAGGGTTAAACAGGGTTAACAAGTGATAAAAAAGTGACAGCTCAATTTCACTATCTAGCGCTAAGTTTTGCATTTGTTTCTAACAAATAGCATTTGCAGTATTCTCACTGCTGGTACAGTACTTGACTCGCATTCACTGAATCCTCTTGGAAGAGCTGAAGTACCTTGCTTTTTATGAGGCTCAACCCAATCTTATATCTAAGCAATGGACAATGCATCATGCAACTCTGCTTTCCTCTGGCTAGTGCAAGCACAACTACATTTCTTTAAAGTGACTCAAGCACAGCTGGATTATAATACTGCACTTGCTAAATGTGCAGTGCTGGTTATTCTCTTTTTTATGTAAAGTCTCTATGTATCAAGACATGACATGGACAGAGAACATTCTTCAGACCAATTACTGAGAAGATTTTAATAAGAACATAAGAAAGTTTACAAATGAGAGGAGGCCATTCGGCCCATCTTGCTCGTTTGGTTGTTAGTAGCTTATTGATCCTAGAATCTCATCAAGCAGCTTCTTGAAGGATCCCAGGGTGTCAGCTTCAACAACATTACTGGGGAGTTGGTTCCAGACCCTCACAATTTCCTGTGTAAAGAAGTGCCTCCTATTTTCTGTTCTGAATGCCCCTTTATCTAATCTCCATTTGTGACCCCTGGTCCTTGTTTCTTTTTTCAGGTCAAAAAAGTCCCCTGAGTCGACAATGTCAATACCTTTTAGAATTTCGAATGCTTGAATCAGTTCACAGCGTAGTCTTCTTTGTTCAAGAATGAATAGATTAAATTATTTAGTCTGTCTGCATAGGACATGCCTTTTAAATCCAGGAATAATTCTGGTAGCTCTTCTTTGCACTCTTTCTAGAGCAGCAATATCCTTTTTGAAACTAGGTAACCAGAACCAAACACAATAATCTGTGGTAGAACTATAGAACATATAACAGGGACATTGCAGTTGGTACCATTTAAAAGAACTCCAAATGTCATTATACCAATAATACCCTTCTTACTGGCAAACTGCACTAGCTCTACACCTTTACCCTACCCATTCATACCAACATACAGCACCACTTAATAAACAGCTCCTCTTCATGTTGGTAAACTTTCTCTGCAATTTTAGAGCCACAATTTGAAAGATTTGCATCGGTGGCATACTGTAAACATTTGAAATAAATATATAAGGGCAGCAGTTAGGGCTCTGGACTCTTGACCGGAGGGTTGTGGGTTCAATCCCAGATGGGGGACACTGCTGCTGTACCCTTGAGCGAGGTACTTTACCTAGATAGCTCCAGTAAAAACCCAACTGTATAAATGGGTAATTGTATGTAAAAAATAATGTGATATCTGTATAATGTGAAATAATGTGATAACTTGTAACAATTGTAAGGTCGCCCTGGATAAGGGCATCTGCTAAGAAATAAATAATATATATATTATATATATATATATATATATATATATATATATATATATATATATATATTTTTTTTTTTTTAGAAACAACTGAAATAGATATGTAATAGAACAAGGGGGTGGGATGACTGCATTCTTTCACAGGAATCACCATACCAAAAAATACAGTACATGGATACTGAAATATGAAACACATCTCTACTGTACATGCTGTCAATGCACCTTTAATCCATTTGTTTACTCCCATTACTGTTCCATTCAGACACAAGCCTGCCAAATAGGCAATGCCAGTGATTCAATTCCCAGTGAAGCTTGGTACTAACCCTAACCCACATCCAAAAGAGGAAGGGTTAGCTTTTTTCTCAGGATATTAGTATGGTGGGGTTTGGCCAAGTTTTATTTGATTTTTTTTTTTTCTTCACACAATTTTTAATGTAATCATTTGCTGGAGACAATAAACAGAAGATATAGTTTCGTATTTACAATTTTCTTTAACAGCTGAGGATGCTAGAAGTTCAGCTAATTGTTTTTTCTGTTTGCCATTTTTTAAATATTTTGGAAAGAAACTTGTGGTGACTACTGGCGGACAGCCTCCTGCCTGAGCCAAGCCATACTTTCCACTACAAAGTTACTGCAAAGCGGATGGTAGGGACATAGTAAACACAATACTTGGGAAGGCTATATGTGCCATGGAATACAATTAATTTGCCTGCATTTTCATCTTTTACAAATGCACACAGAATTGCAATTGCAATATCATGCCATGTCAGTTTTGAGGTTCTAGCACATTTCTAAGTTAAATACATCTTAAAAGGTGCAGAGTTGAAACAACTTAGAAACATCAATTATGTTGTGTGTGTGTGTGTGTGTGCGCGTGCGGTGCCACCTGCCATTCTGAAGATACATGGATATGGCTCACTGCTTTCGTATTTTTAGTTCACATTTAGGGATTAATGCAGCATTCATTTTGTCACTACCAAGCTCTACCCCTTGCAAAACAAATTAATGAGTATAAAACAATACAGCTGTTAGGTTCCTTTTGTTATGTACAATGTTTTCCGAGAACGAAAGCCAATCTGCATCAATAACCAGCAAACTGATCTTACAAAGTGCCATATCTTTAAACAATTTTTACACCTCACATTTTTTTATAAAATAAATTATTTTTTATTTCATATTGGTCTGAATTTTTTTTAAATGTTGTGTATTTTGCATTTTGTTGTATCAGGATCTAACTGTAACCCCACAAACAGTATCTTAATTTTACTAATTTGCCACTAGAGTGCACTACAGCATGCCTAACTGGAAGCAACAAGATCCGGAGTGTAAAAGAAACACAGACCTAGCGCCTTTGCCTTATCAGCCTTGCTGTATACCAGATTAATGATAGCAACACTATAGAAGAACAGCTAAATATCATGTACTGAAGGCTAGTAACCTAAACTGAATCCAACAATAAATGCAAACTCTGAATCATTGCAAGAAAGTCAAATAAGAAACAGATGTCTGTTACTTGCTGCAATCAGCTTTTGTTATCATGTACATTTTGGACTTTTTTCATACAAAATTATTTTATACTTATCCTAGGATTACATTTTAATTATGGTCCTTAGAGACTTTTAAAAAGTACCAAATAACAAAACAAATATCAGCCGTGATGAAAATAACTAATAGGTTTCTAGATTTATACGTAGTGCTGGCAGTAAACAATTTATTGAGTACGTTTTATAAAATTGAATCCTAGGGTTATTTAAAGAGAGCTTCAGTTCAGAAGCTACAAAACATTATTCTTGACTGACATTCCTCTTCTCCAGCAAAGTAAAATTGTCTAGCTTCAAAGTCCCCTCTTTGAAGCTAGACAATCTCCCACTCCCCTTCTTTTCAGTGTTGTTTAGTAAACCTCCCTCTTCAGAGGTGCTCTGTAGTTATATTGTATTTTTTGTGTGTCCAACCCAATGATATCTGAACTGAACACCCTTGATTGATACCCATCCATACCCTGCACCAATTGAGGCCTTGTACAGCAGTTCAACTGGCTTTGTTGTTCTGTTTACATTTTTAAAGACGCGCAAAACAGCTGGTAAATATTATGTCTTATTATTACCGTAAATAGATATACAAACAGACAGATAGCAAATTACTGCCAGTTTCTTATTTCATAAACAAAAGCTGAATCCAGCTTAGTTTAATCAACAACAATTCAATTCTTTTTGTAACTCAAAGTAAAGGACAATGACAAAATAATATTTTTTTTTGAAAGCATTTGTAGTAAGTGAACTTGCTCGGTTATCTGAAATGTACTTAACGGAGGAAGATTAGTGGTGCACTGGCATGGCTTTTACTGAGTTTTATTGAAAACAAAGTGGTGGAAAGAGGCTGTAAATCAGAGATCCCAAAGCGTTTACCTCGGTGGCCCTGTCAGGGGGTTCCAGACTCAGCAGATTAGCCTTGACGAGCTGTTGGAGGAGTTGTACTTGAGCCACACTGAGGAAGAAGTCCAGGCTTGTGGTCATGTTCACTTCCAAGGAATGGCCACACACTACAATCTCCTGCAGAGAATTAAACAGTATTAAACATTATCAGCGTTTTCTCTTCCTCCACCAGAGAATGGCTTACAATACAGCAAGATCTGTGTGTTGAGCGTGGGGGAGGAAATTATTTCTGAGTTTGAAATTGCACACAATTTATATTGAATGACATTTTTTATTGTGTCCATTGGGAGCACAAGACATGCACCAATGAGTGCTTCTTAAAGGACTACAGACCACTGAACATAAATCAACTTTCAATGTATTGAATAGGGACTATTCATTTAGCATTGAGCTCTTCTGGCATTTTAAAAAACGTTACTGTGCAGTGTTCTCAATAAGAGTACTTTGTTGTTATTTAAATAATAATCAAGCAAAGATGATTTTTGTTCTTCTCTAAGCAGAACAATTTGACAATTCCTGAGAGAAGCAATTAGTCCTAAATAGCACAATCCCAAAAGATATGTCTAACACTGTGGAGCAAATCTCTGATCATCACACCCATTGACTGAGTTTGAGTAAAAACACAGAGCAGTACTTATAGTGCCTGTATAGGAACAGAAGTTACAGTAAGCACTGTCTCAGTTTTCTTCTAATGTGTATTCTCTACTGCATAGACAATAGTCATGTCTGTCATACCCATGGTATGATAACATACACGGTAATAAAACTTTCTGTGTTGAATTTACTACACTACAACATTTAGTTGTTGAAGTACAGCTTGCACCAAACAGAATCACATGTTCATTTTTGCAAATGAATAAAACTTTCCTTTCATTACTGTCACTTTTAAAACAAGTTTGTCAAAGTACATGTACTACAGCTTTAAGCTGTACCAGAATAACAGTGTGCTACCAACCTCAATCTGTGCATTTTCCGGGGACACCTGCTTTGTAAAGATAATTGCAGGAGCTGCAGTTAGACGCACAGAGAAATCAGTCAGAATTGGAGTTAGAATCGCTCTTCTTTCCTGGTGGCGCCTAATACTGTAAAGGAAAACAAAGTATATTCAGTTTGCAGCAATTCATGATTTGCTTATGGAATGTTATACGGACGCATATCTGTGGTATAGGGCATCTAAACATAAAACTCAGTGCTGTGATGGTTTTGCTGTTTGTTTGTTTGGCTATCACACATTTTAGACTTGACTATACAGGCCATGTTGTTCAGTTTTCAAACAGTAGAATAACTTCAAAATAAAACCTTCAAAACACATTTATTCTTGGAAGTTGACCTATATACTGGGCATTTCAGCTTCTCAGCATGACACTTTAACTTTTAATCATCAATAATTTACAAACTAACGTGATCCATTATTTGACAATTCTCTATTGCAAACACACCCTAGTTGTATACACAAACCCTAACTAAAGCCTTAAATATAAACTTTCCCCTTTGGTTAATGTTCATTCCCACAATCAAATTATATTTGTGGGAACATTTGTTAGCAGTAAAACAAATATACAACTCGGCTTTATAAGGTGGTGTTAATTGCCACATCTGCTACTATTAAAACAATCAAACAGTATAGCTTCCAATATTTATAGTCAGCACAGTATTAGAAAAAGCTGGGTTTGTAGGTGGGCTAGGGATTTTTTTTTTTTTAACCACTGCCAATATTATATCATATTCCTATGCCGAACTGTATACTAAACACCATCCTCAAGGGATGCATGCCAACCACATTTTTTTTCCCCTGAAAAAAAAAAAAAATCATGCAGGATGCCTGTTATGGTGGAAAGTTATGTGCAAGGTGCATTTAGGTCAAGCCATGCAACATAATTGTATTATTTATCAAAAATGGCAAATTACTTCAATACAATATAGCACAGTATTTCTAAACGTTTTGCCAGGAGCTGAAAATGGTAGCTGTAATGCTTTACAGTTGCTCTCGTTTTTTAAAAGGTCTGCTCTCCAATTTCCAGTAGAGGAAGAATAGCACTAACAAAGCTACTCAAGGAATTATGAATCATACTGAGATAACTGGTGTGAATACAACTGAGGAATTACATGACACCAAATGACTCAATGTAGGAAGGTGGAAAGTTCATGAGTAAAAACTCAACATCTTTTGTGGAACTGTACACTATCGTACAGACAGGTCCTGTCAGCATATTGTTGCGGATGGAATTTCTTACAAAAATCAAGTTGAGTTTGGTGTAACTCCTGGAATTTAAATTAGTGGAATGTAAAGCAGTGTTTTGGTAGAGCATAGAGAAAAAGGCGTGAACTTTGGAACTGAAGTACCGTTCCAACACTGCAATTGTACCTACAGTAGGAAATTGGTGTACACAATATATTAGAATAAACTGCAGATAACTGTTTCTAGAACACAATTAGGTTGTTTGGGGTAATTTGCAAACTTCTATTCATTTAAAAAACAAAATAAGCTCTGGTTTGAGCATATAGACCATGTAACGGTTGGATTTTAAAGACTCTGGAAACACCTAAAGTGCATGACATCAGTCTTGCATACCATAGAAATTGTTATATGTCAGAAAAGTCACATCTAAACTAGACAATCACCTAAATGACTAAATGCATCAGTCAGTCATGCATACCAAGTCCTTAGTCCATACTGTATATTACAGTACACTGAGATGTTTGCTTGTAGAAAATAAGTCCTACATTTTTCCAGATTGTCTAGTACTAACAGATATGACATGACAGAAAAAATGAATGTGGTGGCCATAAACAAGTATAAGATGGCTAGCCAAGTCTACTAAGAAAACAGTTGAGTCCAGGAAGTCTGATTTCCAGTGATGACACAGAGTTGAAAACTCAAGACATTTTCACACTGCACTCAAAGTGTATTTGATTGCAGTCTGGAAGGTTTTATTTACCCACTCCTTCTCAGAACAGGTAGGAGAAAACTCAGGATTAACAGTTGAATGATATATGATGTTCCCTCTGATTTAATGAAAACTCATTTGTCTTTACAACACTTTGTCTAAATTATGCTTGTGTTACTTGAGCGAAGCCCTGTCAACAGTGAACAAACCACAAATTCCTTTCTTTTTTTATTTTTCGGTCTCTTCTCTTTCAAAACAAAAGTAAATGAATAAAATGAGAACAGTTTGTTATCTGCTTGTTTTAATGACCAAATGTACAGGTATTTTTTAAACTTTTAACAAAAGGTAATTTTATTACCAGTTATTACAAAATAAATGTAGTTATGTTTAGTAATTAAAGAACAGCAAGATCACATTACAACATCCATCCACTACAGTACCTGGCAGTACCTTGTGTGTTTTGAAGTAATTCCATTAACAGTAAAGGTCACCCCCTTAAGTTTAATAGTGTGTTAAAGGATGCTACTGAATTAAAAATGAAATGAGCAAAAATACAGATTACACACATTAAGTAGTGAGAGACAGAGTTACAGTATAAAAATAACTCTTATGCAAGTCATTTTTAGTGGGATCCTGCAACTAATCAGTGTTGTAGCTGAAGTGGTTGTAACTTCAGGAGGTCAAGTAACTTACTGAAAGACTTACAAGGCTCTACTTTAATCCTAGTAATGCCAATCAACACCAACACCACATAATGGTCTTGCGCCAGCATTACTGGGACTTAATGTCTGTAGCTCAGCTGGGATTTAAACCCAGGATTTCAGTAATTTCGCTCTGACCTTTGCAGTTCAGTTGCGATCTAACATCATTAAATGTAACATTTTATGTACACCCCGTCAACTACCATTTATAAAGCAAACACAATTAGGGTTTAAGGGTTAAAGTGTGGCTGCTATGCAGCTTGGAGGTAAGTAAAACATAGTTGTATTAAAAGTTGTATGAACAAAACAAAGACACAAGTGGTTTTGGAGGAAAGAGGTCTGTGTGTTGGCTCATGGTGTGATGATTCACTAAACATGGCATTTATTTATATCTAGGTAGAGCTGTTTTCCTTAACAGAAAAAGCATGTGTAAATAGTGATGGTGTGAACGTACCGTTGTGACAATTGAACCATTCAGGTCTTACTGCCCCTCCAGGCACATAGGCAGCGGGGAGGGAATGATGGGAATTTAGTCAAGTTCAGGTAAACAGAGAAGATAACTGCAAGTGGAATTAAGTGCAAAATTGAATTATATAGGAGGAGTGTATGTGGGTGAAGGAAAGTTTTAAATTACCTATTCACCTCTGTACGGGTCAATTAACTCTACATGCCCACCTGCACTACAGTACCTGTATGTTCATTTTCTCTTAACAGGACTACAGAATTAAAAGTTATTTCACTTCATCACCTGGGTGTGGAGCCAACACTAACCTCTAAAACTGATTAAGACCTCTAGTCGAAATTTTTGTAAAATGTTTGTAAAAATCGAAGCAGCTTACCTGCTGGCCATGTTCCACTCCAGGGCGGGATTCTGTGAATTCCGCTCACTTTCAACAAGCACGCCTCCCTTGAGTCCTTCCTTCTCTGGCTTCAGCTGATCCCACTGCGCTGTGCCGATATTGATGGACTGGAGGTCTATTTGGTACTGTCTGTCTTCTACCTCTGACCCTGGGTCGCTCAGTATTCCCAGATTCAAAGCCCTCCTGTATATAAAAAATAAATGCAAAGTAAAAAGTCTGGGGTTTAACATTCTGAGTGAACACATTCTCCCTAAAATACAATAGATAGAAAAAGAACCTGCTGTTAGAAGCTGTCGGTCATCTACTGATTTATGACTTTTTTTGTGGAAGGCAGTTTGCGGAAAGGGCTGTAGGTGGACAGCGTTTAATGTTGTTTTCATAACATTTAATCAAAACAATTTTAAGAAAACAACATTTTGCACTGCTACAGAATTCCAGTGGTGCAACTTCCTTGTTGAACATGCTGTAATACTCAAAATCTCCCCATGCAACACTATATGCCTAGTGTTCTGACACCATAGGTGTCATTTTGGTTGCATGCCACCCATGTGCAATCAACCCTCCGGTGGCTTATTTAGCCTTGTTAACTAAGGACATTGTCAAATGACTGTTGTTTATTGAGATCCCCATCTTAGCCATGGTGTTGAAGAAAGTCAAGTTTGTCATTGAATAACAGAACCTCCACTTAGCTCAGAGGTTGCATTTTTGTAGTTTTTAGATCATATCATAATGGGTAGCTACTGCTGCTATCATAGGCTAAAGAGCAGTACATTTCTAATAACTGTGGTCCAACATTCACTACTTGTGTAGGAAAAATAACAGTAATGACAAGCTCTCAAACTGTGAAAAAAAATCTCATTGCAGGGGTTAGAGCCTTTTCAAAATGCATGTGGGGATCTGACCGTCTCATTTTATTATATTTTAGTTCAACACAAGATAAATACATTAGGGTTGCTACAGCACATCACTGCTATCACAAAAAACTCTTCTGTGGTAAGTCAACTTCAATAACTTAACATTGTGTGTTATGCTCCAAACATGTCTCAAGCCTGTATCATCTCTTAGTTAAAATGGTACCAGAAAAAGATGTAGATAAATACAATGCCCCTCCACTAAAAGGATTTGTCCTTTAAAGGCTCTGATTTATGCCCTGTTTACAATTAGGGGTGATGTGTTTCAAAATCTGTTTAACTTTTCTGGACTTTGCAGTAGTCCCAAACCTTCTTAAAGTACTTAAATGAAAGCATTTTGTATACAAACTCCACATCCATGAAAGTCTGTAATGTATCAGAATTCGTCTTTTCTCTGAAAGCTAAGTGCGCTCTTCGCAACCTTCCTCCCCAGGAGATTAAATCCATTTAACAATGATGTCATTTATTTTGCTTTGAAAGACACGATTTTGCAGAATTTACTAACATAAGAAACAGAATTTACATCTGCAGATGACATCAGGGCTCACAGCTAGGAACTGTTTATTTATCCTGGTGAATTTAAATATGAGTTTAAATATTGTAAATATGGGCTGAAAACTGCAACAGATGTTATGACAGCATTAGTAGTTATATTTGTTTCAGCAATTATCGATGGCAATTTTCATATAATATTTCTTCATTTTTCTAACACAAAGTAACACATTACCAATCACACAGAAATGTTATGACAAATTCTATAAATATTAAAACAAAGAACATGAGAAGATTAGGGGTGCATTACAGGATTTCTAAAACGCTGTTGATTTACATTATTCCTTGCAAAATAGGGGAAAAAAAGGTTCTAGTACGTGTTTTTTAATGCTCTCCATTATAAATGCTTCATCTATATGACATGGGTTGTGGAAAAAAAAAATACTTAATGCTTTTTTGGCCAATTGGGCAAACGTATCTAGTAGCAACATTTCACTATTGTGGTTTTTAAGCATGAAATATAAGAATAACAGGTTAAACAAAGGGATACAGTTACCACTCCAGTGCTTTTGTGTGGCCACTGGTAATGTATGTACTTGTTAGAAATCTAATTGGAAAAATAACTTCTATCTACAAACAATACATTAAATATGTACACAGATGACTGAGGCAACTGGTGTTTCAACATGTAGTTCTGGTGGGTTTCCGAGCCAAGGCAGACTTTTTTTTTTTTTTTTAATTGGAGGAAATACCACAAAAACATTGTTTTATGACAACTCTGCTATTTTTAAAACTAGATCAAAAGTGCTACAAGACAAAAGTTCTCTTTCATGGTACTGCTACTATTTTCTTAAACATTCCATTTTTTTTACACACATTCTAAACCAATTTTAACTTCATAAGTGGCCAGATCGACAAGTTTCTTTTATATTTGTATTGTTATGTTATACAGTGCCCTGCCACATTAAAATGAACAGTCTTGAAACAGAGGTGACATTTAATATACTGCGACACAACCTAAGGACAAAACTGATCAGAAACAAACACATCAGTATCTGGTAGCTAGGCCTTTTGCATCATACAGGGCCTGATCCCGTGCAGGCATGGAACTAGTGAGATAGTGCCATAGTCTGATGATTTTTGTCTGCAGTTCATTCACATTGGCAAGTAGTGGTTGAGTTTTCCGCAATTGTTTATCAAGGTGTTCCCAGAAATGTTTGATTGGGTTCATGTCAGGACTCTGAGGAATTCAGGAAAGAAGCTCCAGTCCCTCTTGTCTCTTCCAGGTAGTGGTGATTCTGGACGTAAGGCATGTGGTGCTTTCCTCCTGCAGATGGTGCGATGTAAACTGTAAAACCCCTAGGCTGAACAATGGTAGAGATGGTTCTGAAGGATAGCAATGTAATGTGCCAAATTGAGAGGTCCCGCGATGAACACCAACTCGCTCTTTCCACTGAACCAAATCACACCCCAGATCATGATGCTGCAGCCTTTAAGCAATTGTTCTTCAATTCATCTTTAGCCCTCCTCCATACTAAATGCACCTATTCGAATTGAGTTGTTGGAAGGGGGACTCACCAGAGATCAGAATGGACCTCCAGAACTGTAGAGGTCTGTCTAACATCTGCTGGGTACATTTGCATGGATAAGCAGGGGGTTCCATCAGGACACTTGACCATTGTAGCCCAGCCTGTGCAGAACCTGTTTTTCTGTACACTGGCTCGTGTTCATGGAGCTGGTGAGGCCTACAAGGCTTTGTCGTGGGTTGGAATGGACTTGGTTTGTGACTGTCGATGGGTGGCCAGGCCAACGTTGTGCGGCGGTCAGACTCTCCTGACAATATGTCACAATAATGTTATGCACCCATTCGAAAGACCATGATCTCTGGCAATCTGCCTGTCACTTTGTCAAATGTCAGAATGCCCAATTATGCAACCTTGTGTAAAAGGTGAAATATCAAGTACATCTATTCTCTGCATCATATTGTCTACTCCTGAGCTCCACATTGCAGACAGCTGATATTTATACCATGGATGTGGAGGTATTGTGGGCATTTCAGATGATACCACTATGTTTGGGGCTGCTTATTTTAGTATGGCAGGGCATATATGTAACAGTGTACAGTGTAACAGATAACACCTTATGTGTTTTAGAGTTCAGAAAATGTGGAAGCCTGTTACTGGTAATCATTCCTGTACTGTATGTCTCTCTACTCTATCCATTCATGTATACATGCAGTGGTGTCCATACTATTGACATCCTTTATTCATTTCAACAGTATACTCCTAAGCAGGATGCTGATTTTGATTACATGAAACACAACAGTGGAATGAATTATTAATGGATAATAACTTTGGAATTTATTGGATAAACATTTTTTTTAAAATGAGGAGCTTCTTGTTTAGCTGCAAGTAGCATGGTGGCTTCCAAAACAAACAAAATAATCTCATGTACATCACAGTAAATTAAGAGCGCTAGACATACATTTGTAGAGTTAAGAAATCTTTGGAAAAAAAAGCTCTGCAAAAATAATTTAGTAGGTTAGCAACCTCCAAGCTCCAAGTCCTGTAGGAGGAAAACCCATAACAGTTGGTAAATAACAGTGGATTCATGACACACCACAGGGGGTTGTATAATGACAGGAAACATGGCACTACAGCTCCCTTAAAATGAATAGGGTCTGTGCCAACCTTTCTGCCTTTAGACAGATGCCATTTTCTGCTGTTTTTTAACACCTGTACTGACAAAGATCCTTGCCAACTATACATGCTTTCTGCTGATTACTATATTATTTTAAAGTGGGTGGGGTTAGAGTAAAGGCTAGCAAATAAAAAAAAGGTTTATGGCTTAATAAAGCTGAATGCTATTAAATCCAGTGTTGGTCAAACTATATCCATTAAACAAACAGAGGTACAGTTTATGAGTGGTGGTCGCAAACTGGCCACTGAGGGTTAGTTAGCGAGTAACAGAAACCCACTGACTGCTGAAGGTGCATTCTGATGTGGTGATGTACTGATGTAAGTTGTATTTCTTTCAGCCTGTTTAGTGATTCTCGGAGGAGATTACAGGAGTTAAAATGTTTTAACCCCTTTGACTTTACCTGTTAGCAACCCATAATGATTCAGGCTGACAAACTATGAATAAAGTAAAAAGCCAGTACTTCCGACAGCACTGTATAGCAAACCCAAAAAGATGTGTCCTGACTTCTCTTTACCCTGATCCGACTGTGAACAGCTGCTGTTTCTAAGTGGGGGCCCCTCTTTTTGTTATAGCAGTTTCTAAGGGTGAAAAGGTTAAATGCAGTTCAAGGTAATAAAATAAAGCAGTGTAAAATCTGCGTTTAAGCACTCAAAACCTGCAGAAGGTTTTTTCAATGCTGTCTGTTTCTCAGTGTAAGGAATTGCAATCCACAACAGCAAGAAAGAGGCCCTCAAGGTGGTGACTTTAAATATTCGGGCAACATTAGTGCCAAGCACTTCTGCATGTTTTGTACCATATGGCATTGGCACAATATTTTTTGTGACTGTAATTAGGAGAATTTGAAACAGAGGCAACAGCATTTATTTATTTTTAAAAACATTTTTTGAATTTACTGTCACTAAAAAAATATCTGGTTTGTATCATAAAATTAGTCATTACTTTGCAAGAAAATAATACAAATAAGAGTAAAAACCAAACTAGAAGCCTCAAGGTTATTGAATTTGTGAGAAATAACGCAGCTGGCAGAAACACTTCAGAGGAACATCAGTCAATATGCTGTTGCTTGAAAAATCAAGTCTGCTTATACAAGGGACTGCACTATTAACATGCAAACCTCATAAACCAAGACTCACTCTCCTGCTCTGTAGGACCAAGGCTTTCATCTCTCATGGCACATTATTCCTCCAGAGAATAGTTGGGGTTAGATCATGCTTGCACACATCCATTCAAGGGGCAACTCATTAAAATATTATTCAAGGGTCTTGCAATTACTTAGCTAGCAAAGAAACCCGGACTGTAGGTGGTCCATTTTTAACTGACTGGGTATTTTGTGGCTTCGAAGTCAACTCCAACTGCCCCTAATTTGCATATAAAACACTGCAATCAGGGCTTTTAATTAGAACTCTAGTCCTTCAAAATTAACAGGCAAATAATTAGTCAAAATAATAATGGATATCATGGATTTTCATTATTTTTTTTTATTATTCTATTTTACTCGGTTACATAGGATAAAGCCATGATCGCTTTTGACAAAGAAATACACAATAATATCAGAATAGATTAAGATATCAATGGCAGTATTCTTAAAGCAAAATAACACTATCTGATGCATAGGACTGCAATGCATTAAATGCAATGTGAATGCTTAGAAATTGCATTTTGTCCCAGCACTCAGAATACTAACATTGAGGATACTCCCTCCCCTTTTTAAAATACATTAGCATTTACTGTATTAAATTGTACTAACAGTGAAGAATCTATATACAGTACCACAAACAAGCATCTTCATGTATGAAGGGTATGAAAATGCAACATCTAACAGTGCATGTGAGTATCTTTAGTGCAATTCTTTAACAATATTTAAAACACCAGGGTGGATCTTCCACCATTTAAATTAATCGATTATCCCCAATTGGCTCCTTTAGACTATTCAAGCCTCCTTCTTATTGCACAATACTTAAGTTATTATTTGTTTATTTAGTAAACGCCTTTATCCAAAGCAACTTACAGAGACTAGGGTGTGTGAACTATGCATCAGATGCAGAGTCACTTACAACAATGTCTCACCAAAAGACGGAGCACAATGAGGATAAGTGATTTGCCCAGGGTCACACAATGAGTCAGTGGCTGAGCCAGGATTTGAACTGGGTACCTCCTGGTTACAAGCCCTTGTCTTTAACCACTGGACCACATAGTTTTAATTTCACCGGCATATGATTACAATGCACTTCACTCAACAAGTCAGCTTAGTGCACTCAGAATCATATTTTAAGAACAACAGTAGGAAAACATAATACATTAAACTTTACAGCATATGTTAAAATAATTATATATCGGATATTCTTTTTATGTTAAACTATACACAATTTTAATTATTTAGGCTACATTTATTGGTATAAAAAGGGTCCACATACCTCCTTCACCGATTATGTACAGAAGCCTGTTATTAATTAGATTGATTAGAGTTTAAAGACATTCCGGGTCATCAATTAAATCATATTTATACAAGATATTTAAATCAAGAACTATATATATATATATATATATATATATATATATATATATATATATACACACACACACACACACACATACACACACACACAAAGTACTTAATTCAACAGTTCCCGATTAAAAGTAAAATCCTCAGTTCCTGACAGTGGTCAAACAAGGCAGCACAGAACAATCGGGATGGATTTTGTTTATACTTAAATGGTGTATACTAAAAAATTACTGTTTGCACTATGATTTCAACATCTTAATTGCAAGAGCCATTTATCTCCAGCTTAGTTTACATGTCAGAATAAGTTCGTTATAAACATGGCATATTGACTGTATAGTTCTAAAGATGCGAACATGTGGTATTTCCCAACTGTAAAATATCAGAATCTTAATATCATTTACAGGCGCTCTAACACATTCTTAAACAGTTTTAATATCAAAGTTTAACGCTGCATACAGCTCAATCCAAACTCGATGGAAACCAATTTAATTCAGCACTATTTTCAAAATAGTTCAAATGTAAATGCAGACTTAAATTCTAGAAAGACACTAGTGTAAAAAGACTATTAGATGTACTGTACTGTAACTTCTGCCTGTAAAAAATATGGTAAACATATTTCAGCTATGATGGTATTTTGACATTCCACAGTTTAGATCAACAGAATATACCCCCCAGACTTTAAAATCTGCTCAAATTATTGTTATTATTATTATTATTATTATTATTATGATGCACCATATTATTTAATTGTAGATACAAATGATCTTAATCCTAACTCGTTACTTCTTATCTCACTGTGTTCTAGTAGTATTTGAATTTACTGTAAACTACACTGTATATAAATATTGTTTTTGCACTCAAAGCGAGAAGTACAAAAAAAGCTGTAAAGTGGTAGGAATCAGGGATCCACTGCTGTGTATTTTTTGTTTTTCACTGTTCTACATTTTTTGTTTGCAACTGTTCATTTTAACCTTTTTTTGTTTGTTTTACACAACACTACTCACACACGTTTGGTCACCATCATAACTGTTGCATGAAACTGGAGTGTAATAATCCAGCACCTCTGCACTTAAGTGTTCAGCTGATATCCCATCACGCCTTTCTTCTTAAAGGCATACAACCTCTATACATGAACCCCCAATATCTCTCACAAGCAGCTGGGTACATATTTTTACAATATCACAACAAAAGGAATAAGCTTTTTTTTTGTGCATATGTATAGCTATTATGTACTACATCACCTTACAGTACAATAATACAACAAAAAATGGACTGAATGATAATACCCGAAAATAATCGTAATATTTTTAATAAAGTAGCCGGCGCAAATATAGTATTAGGTGGTGGATTGCGCCGATCATCAGCTTATTTTGAAAACCCTGCATTCAATGTCACTATTTTTGCTTTGAAAATAATCAGTTAAATGTTGTGTCAAGGCATAACACAGCTGTCATGTGGTTTTTTTTTCACCCAGCAAATGTGCAAGTGGTTAGCTAGAGGCGCAATCAATCCTTATTGCTAAAGGCACAGCAGCATCTGCAAGACGGGCGGATTGGGTTTTTTCAGCCGGGCGGCGACAGGCACTTCACTGGGCAGCCCGCCTGGCTGAAAAGGCCTGGGGAGAGCCCTGAGTTTCAAGTCAAACTACTGCATTAGTTCATTATCTCACAATGCTTTATAACTTTAAACACCATAGTAACCATGACCTTATCTACACACTGTAAGGCGTTATAAGCTCATTTAACCTTAAGAAGAGGTCAAAGGTCACTATCAAGGTAATTTTTTAATAGAGCATATATGGGTTCCTAAATGTGTTGTTAAGTACCCATAACTAGGCTTGCTACTATTCGATTTTTATTTTTTTGCCAAATCGACAATTAATATCGACATTCATTTTAGAAAGAATTTACCGTTTTTTTCAATCTTTATTTTTCCATTCAAGCCGAGAATGAGTGAAATCAACCGTTACGCTTTAAAAATAACACAGACTTTTAATGCCATTGAGAAACGTCTTATTTAGCGAAACCCCTTTATCATATTCAACATGCAACAAAACCATGGTTACCAACATTCTAATTGAAATAACGTTTGGTCACAGCAGAGCTATACCTTTGTATAGATATAGATCCTACACAAATGAAAAAATAAACCGTAAAAAATGCAACATATAGTGTATTACACAGACTTTTATAGCATAATTTACAAGTAAAAATAATATGCACAGAACAAAACATTAGATAGTTGAACAGAACTAACTTGCACTTATTATTTGGAGTCTGAGCTCCCTCTCTCCTGCTTCAGGCTCAGCACAGCTGGACTCAGAGTCACTGGAAGGTAAGGCAGACAGGCCCGCTTCGTCCTGCCATGGAGACTTCAGACACCAGAGTATTGTGCATAATATTCATTAAGTGTTTTCCTCTTGCGCCCCATTTTCAAATCAAACTAGTAACTGTCACCGTATACCTATAGCAAAAGCTTACCTACACCTTAACCTGCTAATTTCAAAGTAGGCGCTTTGAATGACAAGGTCTGTAGCTGGCAAATGAAAGTGCACAGTCGGTGCAGGTCATGATGACTGACAGTCATTTAAGCGAATGAGAGCATTGTAGCACTGCTTCAGTCAATGAGATCTGTCAGAACAGGGTGAAAGTACAGAGACAGTGAAACTACAGTAGTAACGGACCACTGAGATAATTAACAGCGATCCCTAGCCATTCAGAGCGGAATGGAGACGGGACAGACAGCAAGTATAAAAACTACACAAACTAGAGATTATTTCTAAATGATTATTTTTGGTAAGAATAACGAGTGGTTTTACCAATGTTTATCCTATATAAATTTATTTCAGTCAAACTCATATTTTTGGGGAATTCAACGTTTAACACGCTTTACCGATTCATATCAAAGTAGCAAGCCTAACCATAACCCTATGTGCACTGTAAGGAGTTATAAGCTAGTTTTACATTTGATCTTAGATGTCAAAGGTCACTGGTAAGATTACTTTTGGATAGAGCACATATGGTTTGCTATATGTGTTCCATAGTAACCAGTAACCTATCTGCACTTTGTAAGGAGTTATAAGCTAGTTTCACATTTGACCATATTGGTTTACAAACAAACAGCATTTTTGAAAAAGTCAATTGTATTGACACAGGGATGATGCTTGTCAACTTTGGAGTTAATCAAATAAACACTTTTTCAAATGAAGCGGTTTTAAATTTAAGAATGAAACATAGGTCTGGCCGCCATTTTGTTTGACAAAAGAACACCATTTTGCCATATTTGAATTCCACTGTCCCAAGGATGATGCCTACCAAGGTAAGAGTTAGTTGGTTAAACGGTTTGCAAACAGAAGCAGTTTGATGTTTGGGGCATGTTTTGGCAAATTTGGTGGCAGCCATTTTGATAGTAAAATTTATCACAGCAACTTCTTCGCAAACTTGAAGAGGGTTTGGTTGCTGATGACGTATGCGAAGTTTCAGATCAATCGGTTCACCGCTCCCCAAGAAGAAGATTTTGAAGACTTTTAAAGAAATGTGTCAGGCGGCCATCTTGCTTTACGCATAAATACCAAATCTGAAAAAGGCAATGGTATTGATACAGGGATGGTGCTTGTCAACTTTGGAGTTAATCAACTAAACCGTTTTCAACTGAAGCGGTTTTTTAAGAACTTTTTTAAGAAATTTATGAATGAAACATAGGTCTGGCCACCCATCTTGTTTTATGAAAGAACACCATTTTGCCATATTTGAATTCCATTGTCCCCAGGATGACGCCTACCAACTTAGGGGTTGGTTGGTTAAATGGTTTGCAAACAAAAGCAGTTTGATGTTTGGTCGCATTTTGGCGAATTTGGTGGCAGCCATTTTGATAGTAAAATTTGCTGATGAGATATGCAGAGTTTCAGATCAATCGGTGCCCAGCAAGAAGATTTTGTTTTTCCAAAAAATGCGTCAGGCCGCCATCTTGGTTGATGCAGAAGCACAATTATTTTTGCATCTGAACTGTAATCTGCACGGGATGATACCTGCCAAGTTTCATGTTGATTGATTACACTGCGTGAGAACAGGAGCAGTTTAAAGTTTTGGGAGGAAAAATGACAATAATAAAAATAAATAAATAAATAAATCTTTACAATAACAACAGGCTTCCCAAGCCTAATAATAATAATAATAATAATAATAATAATAATAATAATAATAATAAGCCTAAACATTGAACCCACAAAAGAAGCCACCCAAAATACGTTCAGTGCAGGCACACACAAGGCAAGAGCTCTTGAATTTGAGCTAATCATCCACTCGTTTGGGCTTATTTGCAGTACTAAGCATTTCATATTGTAAATCTTTATTTTAAGCACAAAGTTGACATTTTCTGCTTCATTTTACGTTACCATGGAAAAAATGTAAGAAAATATAATGCTAATTGCTTATGTCATGTAAGTTTAATAAAAAAAAAAAGTTTAAACTTAAAAAATCGTAACGTTCTGTTAATAAAAAAGTTTCAAAAGATGCTTGTTTAAACATGCAGTGTATTTTATAATTCCCTGGATCACCATGTTTGTCTCCATAAACATCAGGTCACAAAGAAAATGCAGATGACAGGCTGTAGTTACTATGACAAGTATTTATTATATCTACATGTTTTCTGCAGAGAATATGGCTTTCCAACGCCTTGTACCCTCTTGATCCATAATCAGGGGTTCACATAACAGGTGCGCAGGTACGCATGCGGACCAATAAAAAAATGCAGACATAGTTACTGCTGTATAAGACGCAAGCGTACCGTCAGTATATTTTTAACAGGAAAGCATTTATAATAAAGGCAGAGACGGTGCTCATGGTTTGAAGGTGAGCTGTGCATGTCTAGTTTATGGATTATTCCAGGCGAGTGGATGTCTACAGGTTTGGTCAACAATGTCTGCGACCAAACCCCCCCCCAGATCTGCATTGATCACATCAATAGCCCCGGGGAACTTAGTAAAAGCGGAAAACCACCAATCCTCTCAGTGCACTGTAACCTTACATTGCCCATGTAGAACCTGTAAGTTCTCTCTTCATAAAAAATGTGTCAATGACGTTAGTTTTTTTTTGTACTTCTTAAAGAGATATGTTTGAAAACCAGGAACATCTAAGGCATGACTCTCCTGCTTTCAGAAACCATGTCTTGCCATACAGTATTTCTACCTGAAATGCATATTTTACTGCTGTGTGAAAGCAATACCTTACTTACTACTAAAATCTAAAACAGATTCTGTTACACAGAGGATTCTTAAATTATGTAACCTCACCACAATTTGAATTAAAAAGGGTGTATCTTTAATTAAACACTACACTGAAGCATGGGATAGATTATTCATAACTGCATTTAATAGGAAACATGGCATAGAACCAGGCTGGAATGTACTCAGAACATTCATTTAGATCAACTTAAAATGGAAAAGACACATACCTCAGTGCTACTTCCGCACTAATTAAAGTCAAATGATCTTCCATTTCCAACACTAATACACACATTTTGATTGATGCTGTTTGGAATGAGTTTGTTAAAGCAATAACAAACTACAATTGCAAAATTACAACTTATTATTATCAACCTTAGTTAACCTGACATCTACAGTACCAATATACCAATGTTACAGGCTGTACTAATCTACATATATAATTAGTACTAGCAAAATTATCACTGGTACCCCTTTCTTTGTGTGGAATGTGTTTTGGTTTTCAATAGCTCTTTATCCTTTAAATCAGTACAGTTTTAGTGCTTAAAGATAAGGAAACTGTTAGATCCTCGTGTATCTTCCTTTGCTGTAGGTCACAGAGCCTGACTGCAGCTCAAACACTTGCGTGAAACTGAGCTACAAGACGGAAAGTGATTTTGTATCAGGAAGTAGCAGCAACTTTTATTTCACTACTTTTACTCTGTCAGTTAGCAGCTTGCAATGCCACTTTTGCTAGCCAATGCATACAATCCCCATCATAATTCACATTCAATAGTGTTACAAGTTTAACACGGTCGTCATTTTGACGGTTTTCACTTTTAAAATTTAAATTACTCTGCGTGTGTTAAAGACTGGCGGTTGTCTGTTCTTGACTTTTCCTAAATACATGTATTAAATATACTGATGACGTTTGAAAGTCAGAATCGCAAAAATAAAAAAAAAGTTATGAGCACTTCTACCTACAACCGCCAAAGGCTGTCATTTTGACGGCTTGTTACAATACATGCTTTATTGTTAGTATAACCTACAATATGGTATTTTTAATATGTATACAAGCCAGTTTGTTATCTGTACCTCCGCTGAGTTTACAGCAGTATGTATTTGAATAGAATATTGCTCTTGACGTCTAGATATGTGTTATCCAAATATCTATTGTAATCCTATCAATTCCTTGCCGTCTGGCTGTCTATGTGAGCATATATAGTCTGCTGTATTATAATATTACTATTGCAAGAATTTTTTGAGAAATCTTGATATTTTTGCATTTTAATTTGAGAGCAACTACATTTGCCTTGGCATCAGAAATTTGGAACGACTTCATTGAAAACAGCGTTGCCTGAAAGCAATCACCGGTGTCCAGTCGTTGTATTTTACAATGTACTGGACATGGCAGCCATCAATTCCTTCATTTTGTACAATGAATGCACCGAAGAAAATATCTCTTATTTAGATGAGAAAACTGCAAAGCCTCAGGGAAACGCAGCTCAACCTGGATACAGTGTGCCGCAATCAAGTGACACACGCATCAGAAAACACTGCCAGGTAACTACATGCAGTAAAAATAAAACTTCTGATATCTGTGCCCAGTGTGAAAGAGCAGTATGTGGTAAATGCACACAAGTTGATAAGCGTTACATCTGTGTGGATTGTGCCCCGCCCCTGTGTGCATTTCTGTGTTATATGTTGCGTGTGGTGTGTTAATGTTGGTGTATAGATGTGGCTGCACGGGATATAAATGGGTGTGTGCAGCACGAGTATTTAAAATGTATAATTGTATTTAGGCACGTGCATTTAAAGTATATAATATGTGAGCACGAGGTTGCACATAATTAATTCACGTGCTGGGATTCAAGTGAAAAATTAATTAGTAATTGAATCCCGGCACAACAGTATATATAGATGCACATTTCATTCACTTGGGGTTGTGCGTCAGTGTCTGTTCGTTTTGTTTGTCTGTTTATTTTGGCTAAAGTGCCGTGTCCTGTGTTTTGTTAAAACCTTTTTATTTATAATAAACTGGCGGAAGCAAGCGTCTTCATCATTTCATTTCATCTGTCCTGTGTGTTACTCATTTCCTGGATCTGACGGCACCACTCAGCCAGCCGTGTGACAGGGGGCTACTTTGAAGTATGTTTCCCTGAATGCGCATTCCCGTTACTGAGTTATTTTCTTTATGTTATTTTTTATAAATAATTATTTTGATTTTACAATTGTGTACGTAGGCCTACACATACCCAGCTTACAGCTGGTTACACTATTTTCTTTTGAAATGTTAATTTTATTATAGTTTTTCATTTTTTGAAGTCGTGCTATGCAGTAGGCTAATGTGAAAAAAAGCCTTTTATGTTATTTTTGTCAATAATTACTTTGTTTTCATAATTTTGTATGTACATATAGCAGTTTACACAATATCTTCTTTTGAAATGTTTATTTTAATATAGTTTTTCATTTTTTTACGTCATGCATTATATGCGCTAATTTCTAAAATAAAGCCTTATGTTATTTTTGTAAATAATTACTTTGTTTTTACAATTTCGTATGTACATACAGCAGTTTACACCTGTTTACACAATATCTTTTTTTGAAATGTTTATTTTATTATAGCTTTTCATTTTGCTATGCAATGTTAGATATGATGTTCATAAATCAAACTTTTGAGTTGTATCTGATAGTTTGTGTTTCATTTTCATATCGAAGCTGTTTAAAGTGTACCCATCAAAATGACTACTGCTGGCGGTTCTAGGTAGCAGCATAAACCTGGAGGTTGTAGTGTTAAGGGGCACGTGCTGCACAGAAATGTAATTCGATAATTAGCAGTAATCCTTGAACCTCAACAGTTCCTTATTCTAATACAAATTTCCATACAATAAACATTCTACTTTGCAAGTACAATGAATTGGTACTGGAAGTAAATCATAACACAATCAAAAACTTCTGTTTCAATCAAGAGATTTTTATTTAAAATCCAAGAATATGAGTTTTTAAGCCTTGAAGCTGCCACTTTCTCACGAGATAATGTCCAAATAAATTTATGTTAGTAACAAAAACAGAATTAAATAATTAAAATAATCTGCAGCACAGATGCTTCCGACATAAGTTAATTCTTCCTCCCAAACTATGTTTTGGAACTGTATTTATAATTCAGCCACATACCTATCCAATTTGCAAATGCTGTGTGCCGTGTTAATCCTGTGAGTGTGATTTGGTTATTTAGAAGACCTATTAAATTACCAAATCCAAAACAGAACATTCTCATTCCTAGTTAAAAACAAAAAAAGAAAGTTTACCATTACTTGTTGGAGATTAGTATACAATACAAGATGTGTATGTATTGCTTATTTTCATATTTCCTTTACTTTCTTGAGAGAATCAAGGTGTTTGCAGTGATTCAACCTGTGTGTCATAATGGACCTTACAAAAAATAAGTTCATAAAAGAACTGCACTTTCACGTAATTTGAGGTTCTTATCCACCAGTTATGGACCTGCAGTTGGCCATTTGATCAATTCATTACAAAAATAGTTATGGTTGAGTCAGGAAATTCCTTTAAAAAAATGACAATTAAATTAACTTCAATGGTGCAACTTGAAGCCACAAAAGGTGAAGATATGCCACACCACCCATAACTGCATCCAGGTTAGGCCTTTAGCATAAATACTGAGATGTGATGGGTAGCATTCAATGACAAGGGGAGCAGTATAAAATGGCAGAGGTAAGGAAATTCATTTTAAAACCTTAGCAACAACAGCTTTAACAAGGTAAAGTTCCACTAAACTAAGTTACCGAAATTGCCATAAACTTTTAAAAACTCAACGCCACATCACCTGTAGGCCTCAACAAATATTACAGTCTGTGGCCATTTAACGCTATTCCTGAGTAATACTTTCATTTGTGTGATTTATAGTAAGTTGAGTTGTAGTGCATTGGGCGTCTCTTACTGTACAAGAGATGTCAGTTTCATTATTCTCAATGCACTGAAAGACTGCACTTGTGACAAGTATCAACTTAATCAAAACCTTTTTCTTAAATGGGTTTTGACCGAGATATTAATGGTTGAAAATGAGAGTTTAACATAAAAACAAAGTTAAAACCATAAAATCGCCAAGGGAGGCCTGCTCGCCATCACCCAGGGAGGTGAGGAGACCACCTCCACCCGCAGCAGTTGCGCTGCCAGAAATTCTGGGGCCAGAGCCCAAAAGAAGGGAACCGCATGCTACAGGGAGGCTATCCGCTGCTCCTGCCTTCGCCGCCAGGGGTAGACTACACCCTGCTCCTGCCTCCATCGCCAGGGGTAGACTAACCACTGCTCCTACCTTCGCCGTCAGGGGGAGACTACCTAAAGCTCCTGCCTCCATCGCCAGGGGTAGACTACCCACTGCTCCTGCCTTCGCTGCCAGGGGGAGACTACTCACTGCTCCTGCCTTCGCTGCCAGGGGGAGACTACTCACTGCTCCTGCCTTCGCCGCCAGGGGGAGACTACCCACTGCTCCTGCCTTCGCCGCCAGGGGGAGACTACCCACTGCTCCTGCCTCCATCGCCATGGGGTAAACTACCCGCTGCTCCTGCCTTCGCCGCCAGGGGGAGACTACCCACTGTTCCTGCCTCTATCGCCAGGGGTAGACTACCCACTGCTCCTGCCTTCGCCGCCAGGGGGAGACTACCCGCTGCTCTTGCCTTCGCCGCCAGGGGGAGACTACCCGCTGCTCCTGCCTCCATCGCCAGAGGTAGACTACCCACTGCTCCTGCCTTCGCCGCCAGGGGGAGACTACACGCTGCTCCCAGCTCCGCTGCCAGGGGGAGACTACCTGCTGCTCCCACCTCCACCACCAGAGGGAGACTATCAGTTGTTCTCATCACCACCACCACCAAAGGAGCTGAAGGATCAGCTCCCACCACCACCACCAAAGGAGCTGAAGGATCAGCTCCCGTCATCACCTCCAAAGGATCAATTCCTGCCTGGGCCTGCAAAGCCTGCATCGCCTAGGCCTGCCAAGTCTGCATCGCCTGGGTTTGAAACGCCTGGGGCGTGCCGAGCCCGCACGGCCTGGGGAGGCCTGTACAGCGAGCCAGTCATGGTGCTGTCAGAATTGCCGCTGCCAGCATTGCCCCAAGTAGCATTTCCGCTGCCAGAGTGTGCCACCCCACTGTCAGCCTTTCCACTGCCAGCGGTGCCACTAGAGAAGGACCTGGCTGGAGGAGTCAGTCTCACCAAGGTCAACATTGCCGCTGTCAGCCTTGACACTGACAACATTGCCTCCCGTGAGTCCCTAATACCTCTGTTCTCGGCCCAGGAAGATGCTCAAGACTTGGGATTTTAAGGTGGGAGGTGGCCTTTAAGGCTATGAGTGCTGCACACAAGGGGAAAGATACATGGGTGCCCCGCTCCTGTGCGTATTTTGTGTTTTATGTTTTATGTGGTGTGTATGTATTGGTGCACAGGGTATAAATTGGGGTATGCAGCACAGGTGATTTAAAATCTTTATTTGTATTTAGGCACGGGGATTGCACAATCACTTCACATGCAGAGTAAAGTGTGTATTTGTATTTCACATCTGTATCTGTATCTGTTCTGTTTCACAAATTAGTTCACGTGCCGGGATTCACGTGAATGATTAATTAGCAATTGAGTCCTGGCGCAGCTGTATACATAGAGGCACAAATCACTCACTCAGGGTTGGTGTGTTCAGAGGCGGAACGAGAGTCAGGAGGTAGAGAGAAAATATAACTAATAATTACAACTGCTATTTGTGCTGGTTTTACACCAGCACGATACTTGTGTGTTCTGTGTCTGTTTTGGCCACCATGCAGTTTTCTTTTGGAAAGTGTTTTGTCTGTTCAAATCATTTATTTTACAATAAATCTGTGCAGCAGTGCCTTGACTCACCAGACTGTGTGTTTCTTCCAGGTCTGACGTCACCACAAAGCTATCTGTGTCACACATCCATTAGGGCCTAAATATTTCATTTTAAATCACTGTTAAGTTTTAACTAATAGTTTAAAAGAAACAAGTGGAGATAGTGTTTACAATGTTGTTAATTCAGTTTAAATTAAATGAAGATCATCTTTAAATGTTGTTAATTCATTTTGTATTTATGGCCCGTCTGTGTTTCTGTGGCTTTCTTCAAAGATTTCTGAGGTGCAAGCTGCAGTGAGTGTCTGTGTAAAAATAACAGGCTGCTGGGCATGGCATGCAGAGAGAGAGAGACAGGCACCAAGCTGCTTCACTGAATAGTGACGGAAGTCCACATAGGGAAGCCTGCGGCCTGAAATTTGTTCCATGAGGCCATCCACAGAGAGCCGATATCACTCGCCAAGCGGACAGCATTCTCACACAGAGCATTGTGTTACTGTATGTGTGAAAACCGCCACCTCTCAAACACTCGAATTTACACGTAAAAAAAAATAACTTTAAAACTACAAATCAAATTCAATTCTAACCGCCGTAGGAAATTAAGTCTGCTGAAAAATTACATTCTAATTAGTACTGTACACAGGGGAGATTGTAACGTTTTGACCACCTCTTTTTTTATCTTTTTAAAATACTGATCCTATTGAAAGATTGTTTAACGATTTAAAGAGACAATGTAACAAGGTATTTATGTTCCAAAGAACATCACTCTACCACCAACCATTTCTGAGATATTAATGGTTGAAAATCGGAGTTTAACATGGAAACGAAGCTGAAATCAAGCTGCTATAATGGAGAGTGAAACTTGAACAAGCTCATTAAAACTTGTTGGACACGTCGCACTACTGTTATTGAAAAAGAGTTTAAACTGGACATGTTTTGTTTTTTTCTCACAATAGTGCTGCCAAATCACAATGCCCACAGGAAGTTATGATTTTACTGCAAGAATATGCATAAGAAGACTGGCAATAGATCTATTATTAATAACAGATCCATTGCCAATCCAAAAAGCCTCAAAGTTATGAAATGCTTATATAACATAACAAAAGACACTGACAAAGACTTATCATCGAAACATATGTCTTGTTTTATAAAAGTATTTAATTTGCTGCATATCTTATGGTTGAGAGTTTAAAGTTATGCTTATAGTACTTTACATTATAGTAGTTCTATTGTCTTTCAAAGCTAAAACTGATGCTATTTAATTGAGGTTTTTTTTAAAAATCACTTTAAAAAACTAAAATAAAAGTAATATTATAGCTGCGTTTTTTTAAGATACAATATTCTTCTAAATTTTAAAAAGAAACAAAGAGCCAACATTTTTTAAGTTATGCTTTTATTTCTGTATACAGTAAGTATAGAAACAAAGTTAGAATACAGTAAACTTAGCCAGGGCACGCTCAAGTCTATGCGTTAAACTTCAATTTTATAAAGCAGAGCCTCTACTCTAGTAAACGATTACCTCAATAATGTAGTTCTTTAGGTCTAAACTGAAACTATTTCAATGGCATTCTATCACTGTCAGGTATACAAACAGAAATGTTAGGTTACTATCATAACCCTGGTTCCCTGAAATAGAAATGTAACCATTGCTGTATGGGTACTGACCTCCTAAAGACCCGAAACCTGACCAAGACATATCAAAGCTGCTCACAGCTGCAATCATGGACGCAGCGATCTTGATGGTTAATGGTTACACTTCTATTTCAGGGAACCAGGGTTATGATAATAACCTAATGCTCTCTTTGAAGTACGAAATGTAACCATTACCGTATGGTTGAGTGTACCAAAGCCATCGCAAGGGCAATATTGCAGAACGACTGGAATGCTACAAGGCTAAGCCGAGAGGCTACATTGTGCGTTACCACACAGAACCCCAGTAACAAGTAGCTAGGGCTAGAATATTGAGGGAGAAACTCTAGACCTGTGTTGTAACGGTCAACTGGGAAGCCGCCCTTAACACTCTAGTTCCAAAACCAGGGTTTTAAGGATACATGACAAAGTCTGTAGAACCTAGTAAAGGTATGGGGATTAGCCCACACCGCTGCATTGCAAATGTATTTGACAGATGCACCTTGGAATAAAGCCCACAAAGTTGCCATGCCACTGGTGGAATGGATAGTGAGCTTTTCTGGAGGGGGCAAGTTGGCCAGCTCATAGGCAGTCCTGACCATGTCTGGGCTTAGCCCCATAATAGACCAAAAATTGTTCAGACTCCCTCCAACTTTTCGTCCTGTCAATGTAATACACCAAAGCGTGTGGAGCTATCACTCCGTCAGACTGGAAAGGAGGTGGAAGGAAAGTCTCCAATTCCATAGAATGGTTGACATAGAATGCCTTTGTCCTGGCCTCTGTAAAAATTAAGCAGGCTTTTGCAATGGAGAATGCTTGCATTTAACTCACCCACTTTGTGGAGGTGATGGCAAGCAAGAAAGCCAATTTAAGTGATAAATATTTCAGCTCAACTGAATGCATGGGCTCAAATGGAGACGTGAGTGCATTAAGCACCACGTTTAACCTCCAGTGAAGAACAATTTCCTACATAGGCAGCCGAAGTCACCAAGCCCCTTTCAAAAATTGCCCCGCCAGGAAGTGCGCTCCTGGGGAGACAAGACAAAATGGCTGCCAGGTAGACATTACATTTATTTATTTATTTATTTTATTTATATAGTACCTTTCATCACAAGGACCTCAAGGTGCTTTACAACATTGTACAGTATTATACAAAATTTAAAAGGCAAAGATAATTCCAATAAAACAACTAAAAACGATACAGTCATGGTAAAAAAGCCATTTTTATAAAAATGGGTTTTCAATGCTGTTTTAAAAGGAGAAAGATTCCCTGCTTTTTTGACTGAAGATTGTAGAGCATTCCACAACATTGGGGCTTTACAAGAGAAGGCCCTCCCTCCCGCACCATCTTTATTCACTCTCGGAATAACCAACAGCCCCACATGATGTGATCTTAGAGTACGACTTGGATTGTAAGGGGTCAACAATTCCTGTAAATAACTTGGTGCAAATCTATTTAGGGCTTTATAAGTTAAAAGCAAAATCTTATAATCAATTCTAAAATGCACAGGGAGCTAGTGAAAAAAAGCTAAGACAGGGGTAATATGCTCATTTTTTTTATTTTAGAGGAGGTTCTCGTGTGCCCAGAGCAAAAGCTTGCGGGCCACATGATGGAGACTGGTGATCGATGTAAGCCTCCACTGTGGTGTTGTCTGTACGGACAAGCATTTGTCTCCCTCGATCCTCCTGCAAAAAATTCTGCAAGGCCAGGTAAACTGCCTGGAGCTTCAAAATATTTTTTGTGGCGACGCTGCCAAGGGGGTTCCACACACCTTATGCCCCCCTGCCATTCCACACAGCGTCCCAACCCAGGCTGGACGCATCCATGGTGATGACCTCCCTTCTGGTGACACTGCCCAGTGCTACGCTGAGGCATAGATGGACAGGCTGTTTACACAAAGAGAGAACCTTTAGACAGTGACGAGACACTGTCAATAGGCAGTGGCGTTTCAATGTGGGCTGAAAAACCCTGCTATTGAACTAAGCCTGCATAGGGCGCATGTGCAGGAGACCCAATGGAAGGATCTGGGAAGCTGCTGCCATCAAGCCCAGAAGTCTTTGGAACTATTACTGTGAGCGCTCTGTTGAGCTGAAAGAGCTCTAAACATGCAGCTATTCTCTGCACTGTCGTCCGAAAGAGTGAACAGCATGGACCTGGAGTCCAAGCACACTCCTAGAAAGGAGGCTGTCTGAGAAGGCGTGAGCTGGCTCGTCGCATGATTCCCTCTAAGGCCCAACTGTTGAAGGTGGCCAGTGACAAGTTCTGTGTGGGCCTCTGCCTGTGCTGGAGACTGGGCGCAAATGAGCCAGTCGTCCAGATAATTGAGCACTCTGATGCCTTTGACTCTCAAAGGAGCCAAGATAGCTTCCATGCACTTCGAGAAGGCATGGGGAGCTAGGGAGAGGCCAAATAGCATGACACAGAACTTGTATGATGTTCCCAGAAAAGCAAACCACAGGTACTTGCTGTGCGCTGGTTTTATGGGGATGTAGAAATAGGCATCTTTGAGGTCCAGCGTGGTGAACCAGTCACCTGGCCTGATTGACTGCATCAGCTGTTGCATCATCAACATTTTGAACCTCCTTTGACTCGGATACAGGTTGACCTGTCTGAGGTCAAGGATTGGTGTGAGGCCATGTGACCAAGCGGGTTGCAGTGAGCAGGTGTTGAAGTGATGCGGTGGAGAAGTAAAGACAAACAAGACAAACATGTGATTTCACTATCCAAACAATGTTTTATTTGGGGGAGGGTTTGTAATCCTGGTTGTTTGTGACCACAAATAATAATCCCAGGCAATATACAGCAATGTACAGCCCTGGATCGTGTTAGCCATCTAATAAATAACACACGGTACAATTAGACTTGACAAAACAAACAAACACTAAACACTCACGGTTATTTTATATGTGTTCATTCACTGTTTCTCTTAACCATAAACAAAAGAACAGATCACCTAGCCACGCCCCCTTTTGTACCACCAGTCACCCCCCTCGGTTAGCGAGTGCAACCGCTTATCCTCCAATCCGCAGTTGCCACATCGCTTTCCCTCTTGAGTGATGACTTTGTGTACCGTAGCTCCGCCCCATTTCTAGATGGCCGACTTCCACCTAACCCTTGGAATGAATTGTCTGACCATCCAGTCCAGGGCACTTATAACCAAGATTCATTCTTTCTCTGTCACAGGCCACCATCCTGCTTAAGCACTAGGAAGTACCTGGAATAGAACCACTGCGGCGTCCTGTGGGTCCGTGACTGATATTACATTCATGACTGATATTACGTTCATGGACAGGGGCACTAAATTAGGTGTCTGTACCAAGCCGGCAAATAAACCTTCCACCGGTGGAAAATGCTTCTCCGCATCATGTACCCTGTCTAGGGTGTTCATCAACCGGGAAACAACAGGAGCTGTAGCTGGATGACCCCAGAACGACTGTGACCGCAGTACTTTTATACCCTTGGGGGCGGGCCATGACTGCTTCACAGGCTCTGCGAGCAGCTTTGATATATCTTAGTAAGGTTTCAGGGTCTTTAGGAGGTAAATACTCATACGGTAATGGTTACATTTCATACTTGAAAGGGAACTCTTCTTATGTTATTTGAAGAATAGGGACTACTTAAACTATTTGTTCTTGTTTTATTTGATGAATAGCACTGTTTTTGTTACAAGAATCCAAGCATCCAATTAATTACAGCTGTGACCTACAATTAAGATTTTCAGGTATGTTTCAGTTATTTTTTTACATTCACCTGAAACCAGGCAGAGTTTCTTTTAAACACATATGGGATTGGTTTATGTAACAAAGGGTTTGAAAAGGACCAAAGCATGCTAGCTTCAACTGACTATAATACTAGTAGGTTATAATTATTATAATGAATACATTATATTCTAAACACAACAAGACACAGTAGCCTCTAGTTGAAGAGGAAGGTCCCTTCTGAGCCCTCAGTAAAATAAACCACATCCTAACAGTACTGTATTTCTCTGCTAACAATGAAATAGAGTGAAATAATTAGTACAATCTGGACAGTCTTAGGTCTTGCAGAAGAAGAATATACAAAAGGCCACAAAACGTATTAACAAAAAAACAAAAAACTGAACCAGTTCTAAAATCCTGAACCTATAAAAATTCAACTGCAATTTAGAGTTGTGTGTGAGCAACTTAATAGCTAAACCACCTTGGTCAAAACATAGGCAAACAATGCTATTTCAGAGGATTCACCAACTGAAACCATTTTCAGAAAATCAAAACAGAACAGGTCAGTCAAACCAGGAGCCATCTCTCTTAAAATGAAAGGAGCTGAAGACGACATGACAAGGTCAGAAATCAGTAGTGTTGACTCATTCAAAAGCCACACACGACAATTAAGATCACACATCAAATACCAACATTATGCTTCCTTCCTCCAATCCTACTTGCAGGAAATGATATACATATCCTGTGAGGTGACCATACATTTAAAAAAGTACTTTCTTTCTGGAAGCCTTAATAAGCTGTACTTCCTCAAGTGAAGCCATAAAAAGCTTGTGTGAAGTTGTTGAACAGCAGAGCCACACTGCAGCAGTGAAGAAGCACAAGAGAGGCAGTGGAGCAGTCACATTGTCGTCACATTCAGGTAATAATAATAATAATATTTATTTTTTATATAGCGCCTTTCATAGTGGACTACCATAACAAAGAGCTTTTACAGAGGTAGGCTGTGAACTGTGCATTATATGCAGAGTCACTTACAACAGGACATTGATTTAACATCTCATCCACAGGATGGAGCAGAAGGAGGTTCAGTGACTTGCTCAGGGTCACAGCGTGAGTCAGTCAGTGGCAGAGGTGGGATTTGAACCGGTGACCTTCTGGTTACAAGCCCTGGACTGCAACCACTGGACCACACTGCCTCCTACAATATTCCTCTTCACTAAAGTTTTAATCCAAGGATATAATTCAATGAAAATATTTAGATTTTATTGAATGCAATTATGCCAGTGTTACTTTTATGATACCAAAATATAATATTCTAAAATTTCTACAATCTAATTTTTCATTACCGATCAGCATATTAAACTGTAAAACCAAGCATGAGATACAATTCAAAGCTTGGTTTGTTTTTATAATTAATACTGTAAGCTTTAAATCTTAACCAACATGCAAGTAGTCCTAACTCAGCAGTGAGGAACATTCGTTGTCTGTAAGAAAATACAGAAGGTGATACGCATATAGCAAATTCTCTTTGCTTGATATAATCTAACTTCTTTCTTTTCAGCTTGTTCTTTTACAACAGACTGTTTAACACAAAGCTTTCAGTGATATGTGCTGTGATAGATCAAGCATGTTTCAGTGGAGTTATACCTCAGTCTTATCAGGTGTTCAAATACAATCGCCTGGCAACACTGAGGTTTAAGTCTACTTAACATTAGCTGCATGCCTTTTGTACAGAGCTGAGTTGGGCCTGGCAACACTGAGCAGGGGTCAGCCATGGTTTATGTTCACAGTGTGCTTGATAAGCTAAAACGAGTCAGGTGCTTTTCTCACTGTTGTGTCCAGGGGTCCAGATAAGCTGAGCACCTGCCGTTTTTATGCATTAAAAAATCCAAAATGCGCACTTAATTTAAATATAATGCGTAAAAATCTACATAGCAATTTTGCTGCACAGCTTGTCTGCCTCCCCTCCCTCATCCCCTAAAACTTCCACTAACAACTACATCTTCCACAATACAATGTCTTCAGTTACTAGGAAACTGTCCACAAGAAAAACAAAACCAACCCAGCAAACATTATCCAATCTCTGGCTAGCTCTGTTGTCTTTGCAGCCAATCACAGTAAGAATAAGAAAAACATTCGAAGCTACACAGGTTAGCTACAAATCCAACTGGAACCGTCGTCAGAGGTGATGTTTTATAACTTATCAATGCATTTCCTTATGCTATCATTTGTGTGGCTTTTTAACATGTTCACTGAGTTTAATAATTTAATGTTAAAATATAAGTAACGTATTTAATTCACAGATCTTTATCGAGATTACTCATGACTTCAAGGTAATGTTGCATTTTACCTCATGAAAATACATTTTACTCTCTGTGTTAAAATTAGAGGGGAAGTTACTCCCAGACCCAAAACCTTATCTGGAACTCTGGCTGTGTCTGTTCAAACTTATGCTTGAGTTAAGGATGATATACAATACGTCTCATATATGTATGGAACCATGCTGTTTGCAGTAACCCACTAGAAATTCCAAGTGTGAGTTCTATAGTACATCATGCTTTTGTTTATGTTTCATAATGGCAAAAACACTTTCCCTTTAAAAAAAAAAAAAGTAAAGTGATGGGAAGGTTTAGGATTTGTTACACTTCAAAGTCTTTCTTAAAGATGAATGTATCTTTATTTCATAGTTTGTTGATTACCAATATTGCCTCTTTATTTACTATGAGTTGTGATCAAAGTCTGTCAATGCATCTATGCTTAGAGGAGAGAGGAGAGTGTGTGTGTGTGCGTGCGTGTGGGTGTGTGTGAGAGGGAGAGAGATTGGTAGGGGTAGAGGGTGGGCAGTGTCTTGCCTAACTTATTTAATTTATTTTGACGTGTCTGTTTACTAGTGCTAAACTGATCTTTTCTCGGGCCATCAGTCAAAGTTTATTACATTTTAACTCTAAGCATCTATTTTTTTAAAATAATAAAAACTATTGTTTCTTCCCTTATCTATCTTTGAAATGCTATTTGATTAAAATCATGCCAGTTTGGACCACACATGTCAGATTAAATAACTGTTTATCAAAAATGCTTGGATTTGAAAGCAGCCCTGGTTTGGCATGAGGCATTGGAGAGGGAGATGCAGTCACAGGAATGAATGAGTGGAGGCCCCCCGTGTCTGATAAACTAGAGCTTTGATTCACGGTGCATTACAGATAACATATGCTTCTCAGCTAGGAGCTTTATGAAAAACAAGAGTCTTTATAATTTAATTAGAAATGAAATACTAGTCAGATGGCTTTATAAACTAAAGAATGTCAATAAATTAGCTGTCTGGTTCTGGAAACTGCTGTATACACAGCAAGTATAAAGCAATAAATAACTTTAGAAATAATCTTTTAAAATAACTGGATATTAACAAAATAATCAATAATGAATAAAATGATCAATCTTCCAAAGTCTTAATGGCTTCTCAATTGTTTATTATTATTATTCCTCAAACAAATCATCATACTCAAGTACATACATGATATTTCTGGAACATTATATTTCTGTGTAGTATCACTGATACTGTAATAGACGCACAAAGTTACAGTATTATCCTAATGTAATTAAGTGCCAGTGCACAATGAGACTGGAAGACATTGTGCTCTTTCTAAACACCTTTTCTGTTTCATTGATTGAGTCAGTTGCAGTGGACTATAGTCTTGTGATGAGTTATATTTTTACAAGACTGCAAAATGTTGTTGCTTCAAATTGCCATACTAACTTGTAAAAGTAACAGTAGTATTGCAATGCGCTAATTTCTCTAGATGAACATTATACCCATTATTACATTACACAACTTAATTACTTCACTCTTTTGCAATTAAAAACCAAAACATAAAAAAATATTTTGTGCATATTTAATTTAATCCTACCTACATTGGTTTAAAAAAGTATTTTAGAGTGTATGCTGACAGCACCTAAACTCTACAGTATTCTTGGCTTCTACAGTTGTATCAGTGATAAATGCTTACAGAAACTTGTCTGAAAGACAGTTTCACGCTTACTACAAAACACAAACCCTAACTGCAGCACTCGCTGATAGATGTTAAACTGCTGCACTCACTGGTAGATGTTAAAACCATCACTTAGAACTGGCATGCGGCTTGGAAATGTACACTGATGGTTTCCAAAATCCTACCTCCGGTCAACTGTACCACATGTACAAGTATAAATTCACCACAGGTGTACAACATATCTATGAAGTGGAAAATTAACAAATATTTTCCACTGCCAGCATTTTTTTTAATCTTTTTTTTTTTTTTTTACATTTAAAAAACAATTTTAATTTTTTTGGTTGTTTTAAATCTGACCAAAAGAGCTATGTTAGAAAAACTTATGTTGTTTTGTATGTTTTAAAATGTTAAATAAAAAAGCAATGCTTAAACCCACTCCTCTAGTGGAGACTGCAACCTGCAACAATGAAAATATTTCCTCACTTTGTCACAAATAAGTGGGATTCGTATACAGAGTCTCAAAAGTGCTCCTCCACCCTTTACTCTCACGTGATAATAAAACACTTCCCAATAGTGTACAGTAAATAGAACTGGCATGCCAACTAACATTATGTGTTACAAATAAAATTATGTTAAGAATAATGCTGTTAATTAAAACCAAGATTTTATACTATAGGAAAAACATTTACATCTGTTAAGCCTGGTGTAAACTAATTTAAAATAAAATGGGTCAGTAGAAACATGAATTGGAATCTGGAAAGGGTTTGTACTGGTACAAGTGTAAGTGCATTTAAGTGATAGCACTGTGGTAAATTTAAAGATGTGTAAAAGATTAGATATTGTGGATTTAAAAGTGTTATTGTTCTAATAGCATATGGTGTCCTATCATTCTAATCATACTTGGTTGTTGAACATTTAAAACAAAACAAAACATATGTAAAATCATCTCAATTTGAACTACATGGTAATCTATTAAAAAAAAAAAAATGCTCAGAGAAAATGTACAAAAACACAGTGTGTAAAACCAGTAGGTTACACGATATTCATGAGGATGCTTTTGGAATAAAAAAAGAAACATAAAGCCAATTATTTTGTGATGGCTCTTCAGACCAATTTAAACATGTGACCTTCAGCTGTAAAACAAACTTCTTCAAGCTTAAAATATTGAATTCATATACAGTGCACTCCGTTTATAAGAATCACATCCGCCCCGGATGATCTAATTCTTATAAGCGGTTGATTCTTAAAAGTGGACCAATATGATTATAATTAGCAAAAGTGTGCCTCTGCACATCAGCAGTTTAAATTAAGTATATAAGTCTCAATGGTGCTCAATCATTGCGGACAATACATCAAAAAAATCAAAACAAGTCCTTGTGGGTAAGTAACTTGTTATATGATCACTATTATGTTTACTCAAGGCTGCAGAATCCTATTTAACTACAGTATACTTGAGAAGCGATCGTCTCGTGAGGGTGCCTAGTTTAACTGCCGTGCGGTGCTACGTGTAATGGCCTTTGAATTAAAATGACATTACAGTACAGTATTTTACTGTCAGGACTACCACTGGCAATGCTGGCAGCGGCAATGCTGACAGTGGTGCGGGGCACTCCAGCAACGCTGGCAGTGGCATTGCTGGCAGTAGCAGTGCTGACAGCGGAAATGCTGGCAGTGGTACGGAGCATTCCCTCGATGGCAATGCTGGCAGCAGCAATGCTGACAGCAGTGCGGAGCACTCTAGCCATGGCCACACTGCCAGTGGTGCGGGGCACTCCATCAGTGGCCTCAACGCTGGCCCCTCAGGACGTGCAACTGGAGACAGCTCCCCCTTCTTGGGTGGTGGAGACGGCTCATCCTTCTTAGCCTTTGGGAACGACTACCCCTCCCTTTCTTCAGCACTCGGGCCGGCAGCTGTTCCTCCTCCTCCTCTGGGAGGGGGCAGTTGAGCACTAAGTGCCCCCACTCCCTGCAGATGAGGCTCTAGCTTGAGGCCTTGAGAGCGCGGAGGTAGGTGTCCCAGCTGCCCTCTTCCTCTGGCTCTTGGGCAGGCAGCACCACACCTCGCTATTCTTAACAATGCTTACCTATGCTTTGACTATGCGTTATTATATGATCAAAGCACAGGTAAGTGTTGTCTGTATTTCAGGTGTAAAGAAGATAATACTAGCATGACAACATTATAAAACCTGGCACAACTTAGCAATGGAGCATATGAAGCTGTATAACCAAGGACAATTGCGCATTTCACACAAATAAAGCAATCGCCTCATTCAACCACAAAACTCTCCGAAATGCACAAGAAGGTGGCTGTAGCCACAACATGTGGTTGCAATAGTTCATATGTACAACATCTTAAATAATCTGTAAACAGATTTACACCATAAGGGTTTATAGGAATATAATTCTTATCTCCTCCACCTTGTTAAATAATTGGTTAAATTTACAGTTAAGTGAATTTCTTATTTTGTGTAGATATATATATATATATATATATATATATATATATATATATATATATATATATATATATATATATATATCTACACACACACACACATACACATAAATACGTATACTCTATACATAAAATAAAAAGCAGATTATGAAGGACTGCACAGTGAGCAATTCCTTTTCGCCTTTAAAAGAGTATTATAAACTTAATCAAAACCTTCAGCAGAGATGTTTTAAAGCGGTTCTTTTAATGTGTTTGAAGTCCTAACTTAGGGTTCAAGAGACTGCTGACTGCTTCCCACTAGGCTGGTGTTAATTACTGTACTTTTAGGGCTGGGTGGGGGATAATTTAGTGCAGGTTAAAATCATGCAACTGACAGCAATGGAAACTCCACGGGCCAAAGTACTGCTTTTCCCACACTTACAGTACACAGTAAATGGGCTTTAGTTCAAGCTCAAATCTGAGACAAGTGAGGGTGGTTTCCAAAGTATATTTATCTGCTTTAGAGAGGGCTGCATGTGAGGCTTCTACTTTCTGAACCCATCCCACATGAAGCCTTCCAAACATAGAGAACCGTGAATTTTGGCCAAAGTGGTCTGCGCTGAGTTCAGTATTTCACCAATGGGACTCCTGAAAGATTGATAATCTAAAAGTTGTTTATTCATCTCAAAAAATACCATGCAGCCTGTATCTGTCTATTTATCTATAGATCATTTTAATAGTCAAGTCTTCTTTTTATTTTTATTTTAACCAGAGCATTGGAACAAGGTTAAAGTTCTTCAGACTTCAGGAATAAGACTATAAACTGTTTACAGTACATAAATAATGTTTTATTTTATTTAAAATATTTAATTAATATTTAATTTTATTTTTGTCCCCCTTACTGCATATTCATGTTGTACCCTGCATGTTTCGATTCATTCGGGGGAAGACAAAGAAATGAATATTTTACTTACAAGAAGCTGTCAATTAACTGTCCCATTTTACAGAAAACATAACCACAAGAAAGTTAGTATTGAAGACATGCAGGAAATTCACATATTTGGAAAAATCCACCTTTTTAAAGTTAGAAAAATGATTTTAGCTGTGTAAACTGATAGTGGCCTTGTAAGAGCTGAATGATAGAGAATACGGAGCACTGTGTCATCATTTATATTCTAAACTCATGGTACACAGTATGTTATGGAGTGATATTGTTTTATTATGATCAAATGCAAAAGTATTTATTGATTTCAAATTAGTCTTTATAAGCTCCACATTTTGCAAATTGTTTGTTTTCTCCCTTTAAGTGTTATGTTTTTTGTTTTGTTTTTTAAAAACACAACTAAACACACTACACCCACGGTATTCAACATAAGGACCTTTTGATGATTTACAGTGGCCCGAGGTTGGAAGTATGTCTAAAGGGATGAGAGCCAAGTTATTTTATGTCAGAACAAAATATTCAAGTTGTGGGTTATGCTTTTCTCAAGTACTCTTAGAACAAGCTGGTATTTTTCTCAGTACTGATGCAAGAACAGCGTAGCTACGGAAGTGTACTGCTGTCACCTAAGTAAAAACTGTTTTTTTCGTTATTACAAAAAGTGCTGTCACAAAAAGAAAAATCTAAAACAAAAAGTGCTGTGACATAAAAATAATTTTAATAGTAACTTTTCGTAATTACCCAGTGAAATCATTGTGTACCGGTTACAGCTGGACAGTCAGCTAAACAGGAATGGCAGATCTGTCCTTATTCATATAGAAATATTGAAATGTTTGAGTCATTTAAATGTAGTTGTGCTTTGTATGAGAACTTTATGAAGGGTCTTAATCAAATAACTTGTACCGTCGGAAATGTATTTATTTCTTTAACGGGGACAAAGTACAGTTTTTAACATTTATGACATAAGATGTACTGCACCCAGATTTAGCTATATTAAATTTAGACATACTTGAAGTAGCACTGTTCTTGTCGGCAGAAATTGGTAAACATGGGAAACTACATGGTTATAAATAGATGCAGGGTCATTCCATGCCAACTCAACCAGTGCCGTTGCCCGTCTGTCTCAGATTTTCCTAGAAAAATTCACCTGGGGGTTTTCAGACACGAGTTCAGAAATGATAGCCTAAAGTGAGAAAGGGACCTTGACCAGAAAAATCACCCTGGGTGCAATTTAGATGCTATCATCATGTGTAGCACCTTGTTCTACTCGTACTGAAGAGGGCTTTTCAGAAAAAAATACTAGGAGCACCCTACTCACTTCTGGCAACTTGCCAGACGAGGGGTAACTGATGAGTTTTATTCAAACTTCAGCCTAACCCGTTACCCTGTAGGGGATGTGGGTCCTAAAATCTAAGTATTGCTGTAAGATCCTCAGGTACCAGTCTTCCAAATTCTGTGAAAAACTTTTGGTTTCAAGTCCCACCACTGGTCATAAACCCCCTTGAAATTTGAATTTTTGCTATTTGTACCAAGTTTAGGCTGTAATACCTTGCATGGGGGGGGACTCACCCAAAAAAAAAATCACCCAAAGATGTGTTTGGATAGATGTTAATGAGATCTACAAGCATCAAGCAAAATATATTGGTATCCGGGGATTTTGGATTTTTTAAGTTGCATTTGTCATGTATTCGAGCACTGCTTATGGCCAGTTTGGTGAGGTTAAAGTACCACATAGTTCTATCCAAACTGGCTATTTCTTCAGTTGTGCATTGTCTGAGGATTGACCTACAGGAAAAGGTAACACTGTGGGCTTCCAATGGCACTAGCTTGGAGCTGAGGGGTTATGAACTTGCATATAGGACTTGGGACTTAATTTGATGACACATTTGAAACTACCAAAACTACCTTACTGGTTTCCTGACCAGAAATACCCAACAATAAAGGATGCTGCTTTGAAGGTCTTTTCATTATTTCGATCCACATATTGCTGTGAAGCAAGTGAAATCCGTGCATCGCAGTACTTTGACTGGTTCACACCTACGTCCGTTATTAAGACTTGCAGAACGTGATACATTGCCGCAGTCCACAAATGTTGTGAAGGAGAAAAAGAAAACTCAGCTATCCCATTAAACAGGGAAGCATTTGTACATAGTTATTTGAATGTATTTGGCATTTGTAAAGGGCCATTGTCAAATTGGAGAAATATGTTTGGGTATGTCCGGCCCTTGAGAATTTTCATTTGGGGATTCTTTTTGGAAAATTCGGCCCTCACAAAAAATTTTCTTGAGTACCCCGCACTACACTGTCTATACATATCGCCTTTTTCTTCTTACTTTTAATAGATGAATTTCTGGCTACATTCTTTTTTAAAATAGGCTTTCCAACCTGTCTAATAGTGCACCAGGGCTGCCTATATAAACATTCACTAGGTGATTTTAATGTACATGTTGATGTAGAACGAGATCCCCTTGAAAGAGATTTTATGATATTGCTTGAGTGGCCATACTCTAGATTTAGTTTTCTCCTGTGGCCAAACATTCAGAACTTGTCCATCATTGATCTTATGGTTTCAGATCACTCGGCTATTATTTTTGAAGTTTTAATACCTGGTTCTATAAAACTCCCTGCTCGATGCATTAAAACTCGATCTATCAATTCATCAAACTACTGACAAGTTCTTGGAATCATTGTCCGCTTCATCTTTTACTCAGTCAGGATCGGTTGAAGAGCTAGTGGAAAATTATATCAATAGTCTAACAAACACCTTAGATACTATTGCACCTTATAAAATTAAGAAAGTGGGTATACTGGAGATTGCAGGTTCGAATCCAGTCTATGTCATTGCCGACCGTGACGGCGGTTCCCAGGGAGGCGGCGCACAATTGGCTGAGTGCCGCCCAGGTAGGGAGGGCTTAGGTCAGCAGGGCACGATTCACCGCACACCAGCGACCCCTGTGGCTGACAAGACATTTTGGAGGACACGTGTTTCAGCCTCCATTTCCCGAGTCAGTGGGTATAAAAAGATTCTCCCCATGGTTTAATGACACAACACGTATGAACAAAGGCATGTGTTGCAAATTAGAACATAAGATGGAGAGCTACTAGACTTCATGGTCCATTATTTTATTTGGAAAGATAAGATCAGCATATTATTCAAATCACATTGAAACAAAGTTGGTTGAATGGTGAATGGTGTTGATATCCTCTGACACAGGCACACCTTTGGTTCTTTGACACTATTGATCATTCTGTTTTAATTGATCGCCTTGAAAATCTATTACGATTGTCAGGTTGTGTTCTGTATTGGTTTCGATCCTATCTCTCGAACAGGTCGTAATTTGTTAAAATAGAGGAGGAGACCTCTTTTTTGTCGAAGGTTACATGTGGTGTCCCACAGGGCTCAATTCTTGGCCCAACTCTGTTTTCTTTGTATATGCTGCCTATGGGCAATATTATTCGTAGCAATGAGGTTAATTTTCATTGTTAAGCTGATCATACACAGCTATATTTATGAAACAGGATAACGGCTAACATGATCCGAAGCTGTCGCTAAGGCCAGCACTAAACCCAGACAACACTTCACAACTGTGCACGAGTGCACGTTATAAATAAACGTGTTGTTTGGACTGTGAACTTTGTTGTCTGTCTTCTGTTTCGTAATCACATCACCACTACACCTGCACACTGCAAACCACTTTGCCACACACTGTTGTTTTTAAAACAAGACTAAAAACACACTTTTATAGTGTGGCGTTTTTATGCTAAAATAATGTTCCTATTATTCTTTGCCTTGTTTTACTGTTCTATGTGTTTTTATGGCTTTCTCTTATTAAATGTTTTTTATTTATGTGAAGCACTTTGCTGCAATTTGTATTGTGAAAGGCACTATATTAAATATAAAGATTATTATTATTATTACACCCACGTCGACAGGCATAATAATGACCCTGACCGTTGAAGAAAATGAAAGGTTAATCAAGTCAAAAGATAGTCTCAGTCTCCCTCTTCATTCACTCCCCCCCCCCCCCCCCCAAAGACTCCTCAAACACATCTATGACAGTGACCTCTGCTGGTGGAGACAAGACCTGTGCAACTGTGGGTTCAACCACAACCTGTCATTAAGTCAATGCTGGCTTAAAAGTGCAACTTTCTCTTCTGCCAACTCAGCTAACACCTTTGTAGTGCTCTGCAGCTTTGTAATGGAAAACACATTAAATGGCACAATAATTACTAGTTTGTTTTGTGGAATGTTTATATCTGTAGCACATGGGTGATAAACAGTTCAATAAAACTGCAAAACACAAGCCAACAGGCGGACACCAGAAAAGAAAAAAAACAAACACAATCAAATTATGGAATGCCGCGAAGACAGGGTTTCTTTCTTCGTTTTCTTTGTTTGTTTTTTTTTAAAGGAATTTATGGCTTAACAGATGATGTATCATAATATGTAGTGCATTCATGTATTGGGCGACCATTCCTGTGCTATTCTATACTATGAGACAATGAAACATGATTCACTGTCTTGTTTCTGACGCACTACTGTTTTAACTCTAAAGGTCTCTACACACCAGACACGATGCGATTTGTCCTATGATAAAATGGTACTTTTGTTGCGCCACTACCTTTCACACCAGTGGCAACAGGCACGCATCACATGTATGATAGTCCTGTTATACAGCTAATAAAAATGTAAAATACAGAATAGCTTTTCAGAATATTCAGTAAAGGTAAACTAATTATACACAACAACTATATCCAGTTCCCTGGAAATGGACTGACAAACGTTAGCCCTCATTGCTGTGTCTTTATAATTTTTGAGTCCTTTATTGTACAGTGCTGGGTATTTTCATACTGCAAGAATGATCCTTTCTTCATTGTTTACTGAAAAAGGCACACACAGGAAGCTGTTCCTCATTAAATCAGTTCCATAGCTGCCGCACGACAAAAATACAGACCAATCCTGTTTTTTACATCGCTTCACTGTTGCCCCGTCACATCGCAGGCAGTGTGAATGGCTCGTATCAAAAATACATGTTTTATTAATTTTGTCGTGGTGCAGTGTGTTGTACTACACACTCGCTTGTCGCATCGCGTCTGATGTGTAGAGGCCTTAACTTACAACTGTCAAGCAGACTTACACCAGATATTACCACCACTCCTAATAGAAAACGTGTCTATATTGTAAGACAAGCCACTTAAAAAAAAAAATAGATAATTGAATAGATCTCTTTTATGCACCTTTTCTATCTAATATTAACTGTCAATCTGCCTCTTATGTTTGGCAGCAGTGCCAGCTGTACAAAGTATCATGCATTACTTTTATCTTGCTCATTACATATGTTTGCCAGTCTGCTGCCCATAAACGATTGGTGTGGTTTGCAAATACCCATGACACAATCCAGATCATGAACATACACAGAAAATGTGCTTATACTGAGTATTTCCTCAGAAGTTTGCTTTTCTTCACAGCTTTGATCCACATGGCACTAAGACTTGTATCAACAGTCTTGCGTTTCAGATGCCTGCTTACATTTCATTTATAAAAAATCTGTCACTCCTGGGGAGTCAAACCACATTGAAGACCTACCACTGGATTCTGTAGGCTTAAAAAAGGACCTTCCATCATCTGATTTAAATTTTCTGTGAACAAAAGAAGCTCTGAAAAACGGAACTATGCAAGAAGCAATAACTTCATGTCTATTTTTATGAAGTGTGACTTACTTTTAGTACAATAATAAAATCACATACATGCAGGTCAAGAATGTCAAGATATGCAGCAAGTAAAGTCAAAGCAATAAAATGATAAAATAATGACTCACTTACTGATATATGTCTTTTCGAAGGGCAGTTCTGCTTAAGGGGTTATCAGCTTGTGGAGCCATGCTGACAGAGCCAAGTTTAAGGACCAAAGTATCTTCCTTTTTCAGGGGGCTTTCTGTTTGAAATATAAAACATGTTTGAGGCATTTTTTAGATATCTACAAAAATCCTCATTTGTACTGTAGAATGTAGATATACATGTAATATGTCTTGAACCTCCAAAGATTTCACTTTTCAACTGAAACTTCCATGTTATCAAAGACATACTTATGTTTAATCTGCAAAATCCTTTAAATGAGGAATACTATTATTAAGACGTATTAATATTAGCAGCATGATCCCTTGTCCCACTTTTCTTTTGTTGAAAGATAGTTTGGGATATACAGGTTTCTGAAATACAATGCAATAGATGAAATGAAATCACTTCCTGTGTGGTAAGTCACATGGCCATTGGAGTGAAAATTAAATACAGCACAGAAAGTGATTGCAACTTTTACTTCTATAGCATTGTCTTTAAAATGCCTATACATTTCAAATTGAAGTACTGTAGAATATACTGTATAAGCAAAACAACAAAAGAGGGACAGTGGTTATAATCCTAGTGCTAAAAGGTAAACTGTGTTTACATTTTTGATAGAACATATGTCCCAGATTCCCTTTATATTTCTTTAAGTAAGCTATAAATACCCAATACTAAGCGATGCTAAGTAAGCATTATTATATAGACAGTGCTGGCATCAGCTTGCACACTTAGAATTGGGTGTTTTTCCTCAAATGACATGCATTCCACATCCTTAACGGTTCTACTGTACAAATGTGTCAGACCAATCCATCTCAATGGGGAGAAGTGAGTGTAAACCATCATGCTGGCAACTGGGGAGTATTCTAATAAAATCACAGGGCAGTGCATGTTATAGGATTGCTTAAGTCTCCCTAATAACATACTTCTTCGTTGGCCTATCTTGTATATACATATTTTATAGGCCAAAAAAAAAAAATTCTACCTGTGTGGTGCTGTCTCTCCTCCACATTGGGGAAGAAGACCCGTATGACGTTGGTGTTGATGTAGATTAGAGGGAGGCTGCGTGATGTCAGGCTGTGTGTCCTCATTGGCTGCCCGACTGATTTCCCTTTATCCTTGTGCCTCTTGGGTAGCTTGGCTTGGAATATATTCCCCACTGTGGCCAGCAGCGGGCAGGACAGCACCACGTCAAAGGGCTGGGCCGTCAACAAGATCTCATGCAGGAACTGAGGAGAGCTATCCACTAAACCTTCAGAAAGCTTCTGCAGACTCTGTGAACCCCTCTCGTGCTTGGATGTCAATTTGTGCCTGACATTCTTTGTTACTGCTTTCGTATATGTCACTGAAAGGAATCCATGCTGCTGGTGTGAGACTTCTAAAACTTTTGCGGCAGTCTGCTTACAAGAATGAAAAAAATACTGTTGAACGGGAGAATGAGTAGCTTTTGAATGGCAGTCTTTAACTCAATTAGATTAGCAGCCGCTACACTCTTTTATATTATCTAACAAAACGTTTTTTTTCTGTCACATATTTAAAAGTCAGACAACAGTTAATAATACATTTCTATAGGCATGCCCAGATGTATCTGTGCAATTTACACCAACTCAGAAGGTTGGGTTATACTCTTATATAGGACTTAAATGACTTGATTTTCTTCTCACAAAAATAGTAAAAATTGCAATTTGCTGTAAAAAATTCAGAAATCTGGACGTGAAACATTTTTTATTTAATTTAAAATAGTTTTGTGACATTGCATATTTTTAGTCTTCCAGTAACTACTTTAAGTCCTCATTTCCAACTAATATCTCAAACATAATGCAAGTAAAATCATTTTAAAATTGCTCATTGCTATATTTTGCTGCTTTCAATTAGCTAAGTTACCAAAAACATAAAAAGTGTAAACTGTGAGAGTGAACTGTTTGTTTGATAAAATTACTACTACAGTAATTATTTTCTGCATAGCTTTAGTACAAATTGAAAGAAAGACAGAAAATATATGCTGCTCTTGTGCATCGTCTATACTATACTATAGTATTATACTGTATCCCCTTCCTGGAAATCAGGATTTGGACAGAAAACTTAAAAAGACTTTCAGAGATACATGCATTTCATTTTCTTGGATGACAAATGCAAATAGATCACATCAGTAAGAGCTTTCATTAGCTTTGCAAAAGGGTGGATAAACAGTCTGCTTCTGTGTTGTTGATGTTTTAGAGCAGCTTTTTAGCATTAGACCAAAAAGAAAAACTAAATGAATAGAAATGGCCATCACACAATGCAGGTAAAGGGGGGGTGCAAAAAAACATTATACTGATATGTATTCATAGTTTACATTTACAATCACCCTTATGGGGCTTTTTTAATGGCAGAGTGCCATCAGGGGATCAAATCTTGTAGTTCCTAATGAATCACAATGGGTGTTTGTAAAGTTGTAATAGCACCTTCAAGCATGTTTCCCTAAGGCATCTTGAACAAGAGGACCTGGGATCTTACAGGTGTTTTTTTTTTTGTTTTTTTTTGCACACCCCTAATTAATAGTTGTGAGCATGCTTTTAATATGCAACGGTAATGGAAGCTCTGTTGTAAAATTAATAAAAGCTGGATTCTTACAGGAGGAAAAAAGCCAGAGAAATGACTGAAAGGATCTTGCTTGCTGATGGGTCGAACCAACAAGGTGCGTCTGTTCAGCTTGTCAGTACAAGAAAGAAGGACACCTCCAAAATGCCCCGGAGACCGATGGCCTTCCTCAAGGCTGAGGTGATGAATAGGGGCAGGGAGATTTAGGAAAAAAAAGCAATAAAAAGCCATAAGCTGAAAATTGATAGAGATCTGATGATTTTTGCAAAAGGCTGGAACAGCTGCAATAAACAACCTATACATGGCCTTATCCTGTGATTTTCTTTAGCAGCAATCAATACAGCGATTATTTGTTTGGACCATAATTAGATGACGTATAGCATTATTGGGTCATTCCATGCCAACTCAACCAGAAAAGGGCAGGCCGTCTTGGATTTGCTAGAAAAATTCACTTTGGGGGTTTCGGGCCTGCTATTCAGAAATGCTAATCTTTTTTTTTTTTTTTTCCCCTTCGAGCTGTGACCTGGCAAAGGTCAACCTAAAGTGAAAAAAGTGACCCTGACCAGAAAAACCACCCTGGGCTCAACTTTCGAGAAAAAAAAACCAGGCGCACCTAACTCACTTTTGGCAAGTTGCCAGACGAGGGGTAAGTGACAAGTTTTATTCAAACTTCAGGCCAACCCTTTACCCTGTAGGGGATGTGGGTCCTAAAATGTTAGTATTGCTGTAAGAACCTTAGGGACCACTCTTCCAAATTTTGTGAAACACTTTTGGTTTCAAGTCCCGCACTGGTCATTAACCCTCTCTGTAATTTGAATTCTTGGTATTTCTACCAAGTTTAAGCCAAAATAGCTCATGTGGGGGCGCTCCAAAAAATCACCCATATTTTTGGATATATATTAATGAGATCTACAAGAATCAAGCAAAGCATTTTGGTAATCGTGGATTTTGGATTTTTGACAAATTTTTGAAGTTGCATTTGTCATGCATTCGAGCATTGCTTATGGCCACTTTGGTGAGGCTAAAGTACAACGTAGTCAAACTGGTGTTATTCTTTGATATTGCATTGTATGGGGTTAGATCTAGAGTAAGAAGTGACAGAGTGTGCTTCCAGTGACACTAGCTTGGAGCTGAGGGGTTATGAACTTGTATGCGGAACTTAAGATTTCTTTGTTACAGTGGCACATTTGAAACTACCAAAACCTCACTTAGGTGTGTTTTAGAAACTACAAACTGATAGAAAACACAAAAAATAGATAATCTTGGCAAACTTTAGGTGCTTGAGGGGGTAACCCCTCTCTGTCTAACCACTGTCTGCTCGACCCTAAACTCTAACCACTCTCTGCTCAACCTTCTCCAATCTGGTTTCCGCTCTGCTCACTCCACTGAAACTGCTCTCCTGTCTGTCACTAACTCGCTAAATTCTGCCCGTATTGCCTCTCTCTCCTCTGTCCTAATTCTCCTCGACCTCTCTACCTCGCCGCCTTTGACACTGTCGATCACTCTATTCTACTATCCTGTCTTGCTGACCTGGGAATCTCCGGCACTGCTCTGGCCTGGTTCTCCTCCTACTTCTCTGACGCACCTACCAGGTAACCTGGCGTGCAGCAACCTCCACACCACGCCCTCTCTCAACAGGATCAGGATCCTTGATCCCCAAGGATCAGTCTTGGGTCCTCTCCTGTTCTCTCTCTACACCAGCTCCCTAGGCCCCCTCATTGCATCCTATGGTTTCTCACACCATTTCTATGCTGATGATGCTTGGATCCTCTCCTTCCCCCTCTCTGACCCCACCATCCCCTCCCGTATTTCTACCTGTCTGTCTGCTATCTCCTCCTGGATGCACTCGCATCACCTCAAACTCAACCTCTCTAAATCTGACCTCCTTTTCTTCCCCTCCCCCTGATCTCTCTATCTCCATTCCTCTGGAATCTACCACACTCTCTCCCTCCTCCTCAGCCAAGAACCTCGGAGTAACCCTGGACCCTTGCCTCTTCTACTCCCAGCACATCTCCACTCTCGCACACACCTGCCGTTTCTTCTGCAACTCCCTCCTGGCCAGCACCCTTGCACTTTAACTTGCACTTATCTGCTCACTATTTTACTGTATTTAATCCGGCACTTAACTCAATCTGTAGTATTTCACTTGCACTCGTAGCTTACCCTGATGTAACTATCAACACTGTTATCTGCTCTTGAACTGCCCCGATATCAAATCGTACTATGTTTTGTATTCGCTCTTATTAGGACTGAAGTCATTGTATTTTGTATCTTGCTCTTAATTGTAGTGTAATTCTTGATATGTATTTTTTGTATACAACTATAAGTTGCCCTGGGTAAGGGCGTCTTCAAAGAAATAAATAATAATAACCATTTCATAATCTTTACGACATGCTTACTATACTGTATGCGGTTTCCAATCTCAAAATTTCCTTTGGCTGTGAGGTTTTGGAAAATTCAGTGTTGTTCACACAAAAAAAAACAACCATCCCCGTTTACATACGCATGCCTTCTGCCATCTTGACAATGCAGCATGGTTGCCATGAGAAGGTGATCCAGTGAATATATGCCTGTACCATCCTCAACTTTTTCTTGATAAGTACAAGCATCTCATAGTTCCAAAGTGGTGTGATGATCCCACTAAAAGCCACAAGTTATTACTCTGAAACAGGCAGAAGACATCCCAAAGTTCCGGGACTCAAGCTCTGTCCTCGATATGTCATCTGGATAAACGATCCAAAAGTACAAAACCAGTTCTGAATGAGTCTCTTGACAGCATCGGACAGTCTCCAATGAAGTGGAAAGTTCCTGTTGAACGCCTTGAGGCTTACGGTCAACGTAAATTAAAGAAGATTTCTTCTACAATAGCAGCGAAGGTTTCAAAAGTTTTGGGTGTTGGAGAAATCCCCTCACCTAGTATATCCAACCCAGCGTATGTTCCAAGTGTCCCAGACAGTGATTATGTGCTTCAGAACCTCAAAGACACCTTTTCTTCGACTACTTTGAAGGAACTACAGGTCCAGACTTTGACTCTGGCTCCCAAGTCATGGTCCCAGAAAAAAAAAAAATTCTTTGAGTCTTTTTTTTCTACGTCAGTTCATGAAGTCAAGCTAGCATGTAAGCTAAAAAAGAAAAAGGTTTTGATGGCGAAGCCTAACCCTAAACGTGGTTGGACTTTGACGAAAGACTTGAAAGACTGCATACGAATCTTCTACAAAGAGCAAGAAGTGAGTTGCATATGTCCAGGGACAAAACGTGTGGTAACCATGCGTGCCAATAGAGAAAGTGAAGAAGCAGAAGCACTTAATGCTTGTTGTCCTTCGCAAGGCACACTGTACCTTCCAAAAGTGATACACCGACAAGGTTTCTCGTCATTTGCAGCTCAGCGACCTAAGTGTTGCATATTGCCTGGCGCTTCTGGGACTCTGTGTGCGTCTGTATGTACCATCAGAACGTAAAGTTGATGATAAAGGTGTGTGGTGCTCAGGAGGACTACAAAAGCTTGCTTGGTAAGACCGTGTGCTCCCTTGAGGAAGCTTGTATGACAGGTGCTTATGAAGCATGTCCTGGTCGTCAGCACCTAGAGGAATACATTGATGGTCCGGAAAGTCTGGATACAGTTGACAATGTTGTATTCCATCAGTGGGTGTACATTGATCACTCCAACCTGCTGACTTTGACAGAGAAGGTCGAGGATTTCAAAATAATCCTGGTTCAGAAACTTCTCAGCCTGCGGAAGCATCGCTTCATTGCCATGAGTCAAAGCAACTTCCTGAGGTGCCTGAAAGAAGATCTAAAAGAGGACCATGCCATCTGTCTGCTCGATTTTGCAGAAAATTATAGTTTTGTGATCCAAGACACTGCCCAAGGATTTCACTGAGACAATTCTCCATCCGTTTGTGTTCTATTTCCATCGGGATGGTGAACTTAAGCACATGAGTGTTGCAGTGATGAGTAATGAAATGCAACACTCCACGTCGGCAGTGTATGCATTTCAGGAGGTAATTCCTTTGATCAAGAGGGAGGTCCCTGACTTGAAACACATACATTGCTTCAGTGACGGAGCTGCTAGGCAGTACAAGAATCGCAAAAACTTCGCCAACCTTAGCTTTCATCAGCAAGACTTTGGTACCACCGCAGAATGGCATTACTTTGTCACATCACACGTAAAATGTCTGTGTGATGGTGTGGGAGGTACTATTAAGGCAAGAACAGCATGAGCTAGTCTTCCAGGCAACATCATTTTTAACGCTTACCAGCTGTATGAATGGGCGAAAGGACACGTAACCGGTGTGCAGGTCATGTTCGTCCTCAAGAACAGGTTGTAGAGAACCACACTCACCTTAATGCCAGGTATGACGACACCTTAGCCATCACTGGCTCCAGGGAAGCACACCACTTTGTACCCGATACCCCAGGCAAGATAAAGGTCTAATTTACCAGTCAAAGTACGGAATTCCATGTGGTGACAATGTTAACCCCTCAAGTTCCTTAAGTTTACCACGGTAATCTATTTTTTGTTTTCTATCAAATAGTTTTTAAAACGCACCTAAGTGAGGTTTTGGTAGTTTCAAATGTGTCACTGTAACAAAGAAATCTAAGTTCCACATGCAAGTTCATAACCCCTCAGCTCCAAGCTAGTGCCACTGGAAGCACACCCTGTCACTTTTTACTCTAGATCTAACCCCAGACAATGCAAAATTGAAGAATAACACCAGTTCAATTAGCACTATGTTGTACTTTAGCCTCACCAAAGTGGCCATAAGCAATGCTCGAATGCATGACAAATGCAACTTCAAAAATCTGCCAAAAATCCAAAATCCGCAGATACCAAAATGTTTTGCTTGCTTCTTGTAGCTCTCATCATCTATCCGAGTTATTTCAGCCTAAACTTGGTAGAAATACCAAAAATTCAAATTACAGAGGGGGTTAATGACCAGTGGAGGAACTTGAAACCAAAAGTGTTTCACAAAATTTGTCCCTAAGGTGGTCCCTAAGGTGCTTACAGCAATACTAACATTTTAGGACCAGCATCCCCTACAGGGTAAAGGGTTGGGCTGAAGTTCGAATAAAACTCGTCACTTACCCCTCGTCTGGCAACTTGCCAAAAGTGAGTTAGGTGCTCCTGGTATTTTTTTCTCAAAAAACCTTTTCATTACGAGTCGAACGAGGTGTTACACATGATGGTAGCGTCTAATTTGAGCCCAGGGTGATTTTTCTGGTCAGGGTCACTTTTTCACTTTAGGTTGACCTTTGCCAGGTCACAGCTCGAAGGGGAAATATTACAAAAAAATAAAAATAAAAATGATTAGCATTTCTCAACTAAGCGGGTCCAAAAACCCCCAGGTGAACTTTTCTAGAAAAATCAGAGACTGTCAGGCAACGGCTCTGGCTGAGTTGGTATGGAATGACCCTATTCTCTATTTTTAAAGATCTAGGCTTTTCATACTGAACAGAAGAAGATAGAATAAGGCCATGGTACAGAGCTAGAAGAGGTCCAGAGGCTCTGCAATTCTGAAAGTTTCTCCAACTGGTAAAGAAAGCTTAACATAAATGAATTTGATGAACCCAGCAATTAGCACTGTCAGAGCTTAGGAAATTGGTTACAGGGACTAAGCATTGCTTGCAGAATCAGGACACAATTTATTTGACTAATGATTGTATGTTTCAAACATGATTTAAGAACCGAAAAGGGGGATTTGTAAAGCTTTCTGCATTAGCACCTGCAAGCATATTTCCCATGTCCTACTGAACAAGAAGATTAACATATGCCCCAGGTTTGGAATAGAAGGTTTTGAAACAACACGTGTTACTAGATAAAGTCTCACCACAGATTTTTCCTTGCACTGTAGAATCACTCCTTCAAACTGTCCTGTCTGCCAGCCTTCACCTGGCCTGGAAAACACAATGCCTGCCTTGTCTATTGTCTAATGATAAATGTATATTCTAAACCTGCAATTCTACACAGCAATAGGGTTTGAAATCATTAACACAAAAGAGTATGAATAATTACTGTTGGGCAGAAATGATCAAATGATTGAAATATGTTAGGTTGCTTTGATTACTTACTCAAAAAAGGGTAATACCAATAAAACTGAACCGTAGCAATATAAACCAGGTGGTTGGGTTCAGTCGAAAGTGCTAACCTTCTATAATATGTATAAAAACATCAAACAAAATCACAGTTTATTACCACTTGGTCTATGAGTTGCATATAACTTAGTCTATGCCTGGCATATCACACATACACATCAGAAGGATGTATTGTCCACTCAAGAAACTATGCAATTTTGGAATATATCAGATTATGAATTCAACTTTCAAGAGGTTTCAACATTTTTTTGTGGTATAATAGGAGACATCTTTACCAAATAAGTCTACATTTCCGTATCAACCACACACGTGGAAAGAGTGACACTTTGCATTGGAGACAAAAATAGCTCATTGATTATGGCATTTGTAAGATAGTAATAGCTCCTTAGGGGATGAACGTGATCTCGATAGCACCTTTCCTGGACTCCTGATCTAAATCCAATCAGTTCATTAAAGGATACTTTGCAATAACTTCTCAGCGCTAGTGGAGCTCTGTCAACTAAAGATTCTAACAAACATGGATGGAAATAACATTTTCATAACAGTTTCATCCATTCCAGGTTTTACTACAAGGTTGACAAGCTACAGCATATAGCTCAAGTGTGTCTTGTTAAACGCATCGTAAAACAAGGAATAGATCAAACTGCTCTACAATGAGAGTCTTATTTCCATCCCTGCCTAACATGGTATGAGTCCAATTAATTAGTGTTAAAGAGAAACTTGGTATGGGTATGAAATATCACAGTTATCTTAACTACTGTATTCCTCTTGTTTAGATTCACTTTATATGTTTCTATTTCAGTCTGATTTTTTCTATGTGGCATTGATATCTACTGGTGCAAGGGGACAGGTTACACGGGTATACCAGGTGTGCTTGGAGGTTAGACAAAAGTAATCTTAACAACAAGAGTACAGTACACTTGTTAAGATTCTCTTTAACAGCTAGGGGTAGAATCAGATTCCATACCTGTAAAGTGCATTACTCTATTTGTAGGTTTTGGGAAGTCCTAGAAAAACTTAATATCCCACAATTTCAGATTCACCTAGTTTATTGATATTTACAATCCAAAACTATTTTCTGGAAAATTTAAAAAATGTTGTGGAAAAATTAGTAAGTAATAAGGCACGACAGGGTGTGCCTTATTGCGCTTATAAAATGGGTTAACAAACTAAATTGAAAAAGTAACAAAAAATTTATTTTTATTTAAAAAAAACAAACATACATGCATTTATAAAAAAAAAAGCGATTTATAGATGAACTGATCATTCGCTATTGAAAGTCCAGTTTTTCTGTACTTGATTCGTATACTTCTTGTAATTCTTGTTTTGTTCATTACATTTTAAAGTAAAATATTACTGCCCATATTCATCATGACACAGCACAAACGAGTTTAAATCACGCACTTCCTCACAAGACCTTCAACAGTATCAGATGAGAGTGCTGTGTTTTTTTTTTATTTTTTTAAATAGTCCTTTGTTATCCAGGGTAGTAACAGGGGGTATCCATACCAGATCTGTGGCGAGAAACACGTTGTTTTTATTATGGAATACCCGGTTACTTATCAAACTGACTGCAGTTTACAGCTGGACAACGTGGAGAATTACTGGGTCTGTGTTAAGAAACAATTTAAAACAATGCAGGGCACAGCAGAAGAGATGATACCATCGAACTTGGACACGTTTATGTGGAGAGAAAAGTACTGCCGGAATTGTCGAGATGAATTTATAAATACTCTGCATAAGACCACACAGTTGCGCAGGGGGTGTGACCTGTGGCCGACCAGAGAACAACGCACAGAGACAGGGGCAGCGGCAAAACGTCCATTTAACCACCAAAGTCTCTTTTAAGAGCGATCCAAATATTTTTTTAAAAGCTGAAAGTTTAAGATATATTTTTTAAACTACTTATTTTCAGAATGGGATAGGGAAACGCTGAAGTTATTATTATTATTATTTATTTCTTAGCTGACGCCCTTATCCAGGGCGACTTACAATTGTTACAAGATATCACATTATTTTACATACAATTACCCATTTATACAGCTGGGTTTTTACTGGAGTAATCTAGGTAAAGTACCTTGCTCAAGGGTACAGCAGCAGTGTCCTCACCGGGGATTGAACCCATGACCCTCCGGTCAAGAGTCCATAGCCCTAACCACTACTCCACACTGCTGCCCCGAAGTTCAGGGAGAAGCAGCAGAGCGACCAGAACGGTGAGTTTTTAATTGATTTGAATACTTTTGCCTTTTTTCACTACTTTAATTAATCATTGGTGTCCGATTCAGACTCATTCAATATCTCATGTACACTTCGGTTTCCCAAAAGGTCAACATCTACATAAATCTCATCAGTCATGTTTATTGTGATAAATTCCCATATGTCTGCCGTTTTCTTTCCCAAAATTCTAGTGGTGTATGGATATCTACCAGTGATTTGCCCCCTTTTGAAAAGAAGTGCTGACCAATGGTGATGTGCTGTAAAATCAACACCCCCATGTGACCTTTCTGACCAATCAGGATAGAGTATTTAAAATACCCATTTTATAATTGAATTCAAATGGTACTGCAGCAAGAATAAGTTATCCAAAGAAAACCGAATTGTGGGTTATCAAGTTTTTTCCAGGACAATTAATGAATCTGTGAAATAAGATTTTATAAAAACGTGCTTCATAACAAAGATAAATAATGTAAAAATATAAACCTGGCAATTTCACTAGAAAAGAAAAGACTTTGCCCAAATGTACCTTCTCTTGTAGTGATCAACGTTGAAGCTGCCTACTTTACATTTGACCTTTGTGTAAACGTCCTGGACATCCACAGATGCACTCAGGTCTTCCAGCTCACTGACTACGCAGATCTCTGTAACCAAAGATAAAGTGTTACCATCAGTTACATTCCATGTGACCTATCCTGTGCCAGGAGAGCTGCAAACATTCAATTAACCCAACTTTATTAAATCAAAGCCGGTTACATAAAGCAGGCAGTGCTTGAAAAAATCAGGCAGATAAATACTGTGCTTAACACTAATTCTGCAAAGGTCACGGCCAGAGTGATGTGATGTGTATGCTTTTCTTCTACACTCCTTTGAAGATTCAGATGTTGAACTTCGTTCCCACTCTGCACTGCTCAAGTCACCTAGTAACAACACATGTTCATAATAATATTGCACCAATGTTAGTTGTTTTTTTTTTTTTTGTAATATCCCACATGGTACTGTAGGTTCAGATCTTTAGTCATAATGAATATCAGCTTCCAAGCTAAAATAAAATTGGTTTAAAACAATAGTGACGTCATATAAAATATTATTACAAAAGCCTTGTTGCTAAGTGCCATGGGCAGCCTGCAGATGTCCTGTCAGAGAATAAACTTTTTTCTGTTTAGTAAATTATGTAACTAGCCCCTACTTCTTAGTGATAACAGTATTGGATAACTACTGACCTTAGCACTCAATAAAGCTAAACGAACCACAAAACACTTTACAAACCAAAAAATATATAAAAGTAAATGTTGCTACAACCATATACAGTACAACAATGTCACCAAGTGTGTAAGTTAATTAGCTCCAATTATGGTAATTTTCACAAGCTTAATTCAACATGCCTGAAGGACATTTTTATTGAAACAAGAAGGACATTTCACCTCCAAGTACTTTTTTGACATTTGCAAATAACACAATATTTAAGGTTTAGTGAACATGCTTTACAATTATTCAACTGATTTTCTTAAAGCAGATCTTTTCTACTTGTTTTTACTTTTGGTCACAACACTGAGCTGCAACTTGAATCTGCTGTTTCAGCACTAGCCCTGACTAAATGAACATCTGTGTTTAAAACAGTTGTTTTCATTCAGTTTGTTAGCATATCCGTCTGTACAATATCAAACTTAATTAAAAAAACACAAATGTACGCAGAACAGATTCCTTCTGGGATCCTAATCTAGTGCTTCCTCGTTATTTTGCTATCTGACTTAGAAATCGTAAAATACTGAGGGTAGTGATGGGCTGTTACACAGTAAAGTATAGAATTTATTGTCAACGGGACTTAAATGTGAATCAACCAAAATCATGAATAATTGAACAGTGAAATAGTGTGGATGCACAGAGTTTACTTCTTTTCAATAAGCATTAAACCTTATTCTCAAAAGAGAATCTTTGTAAACTGGTAGCTTTTCGAGATTCCCCTATTCCCACCACACATTCACAAATCATAGACATTAATGGTCATAAATCTACTACATTGTCTGTTACATACTTCTTGTAAACCTTGTTCCAGTTTAGACATCAATTAAAATTATTTATATATCCATAAATGTCTTATAATTCCTCTACCTAGTAACTCACATGACAAATAGATAAATCCCAAATAATTCCCTTCTAAGATGCTCCTAAATTGCAACATGTCTGCAAGTTAAATAAAAGCTGAATTTCCTGTTTCACAAAAGCTAGACAATAAAAACTGACATAAATCATTTAGCATTATATGGATTAATTCTCACATTATTATTATTATTATTATTATTATTATTATTATTATTATTATTATTATTATTATTATTATTATTATTATTATCCAAAGAAGGCAGACATAATCCTTTTGCAAAAGAAAGTTAATTATAACATTATACAGAAGCCATGGGTTATTTGCAAGTGACATCACCTGTTCCCTTTGTTCCTTGTTCTGGTGAAAATAGCTTTATTGTGACTTTTGGCAACATCCACTGCATCCACAGACTGACACGACCGCTTGCTCCACCAATATTGGTGGTTTTTTGCTCTAAGGTTGCAGAATCTGAGAATGGAGAGTCATCCCCAGTTTGCAATGAATCGCCCTGGAAAATGAAAAGAAATTAAGATTTGTTTTTTAACCCATTCACATACACTGGCATGCAGGTAACACACTGTATGCCCTGCCATGGCTGTAGAGAACAAACCACAGTACTGTTACAGGATCATGAAAAAATGGATGGTCATGGCGTATATCAGGGGTTGCCAAACTTTTTTTTTTTTTTTTTACCTGAGGCCCACCTGTTCACCTGTACTGGGAGCTGCGGCCCACTATTAGCACTTAAGAAAAATGACAAATTAATTATTTTTGAAACCTGTAACACTGTAAATTGTTATTTTTTTTCATTTGAATCTTATTTTTTCTTTATAACGTTATAGTGGGTAGCTATAGTTACAAGACCATGCTATTTGTGTTCACCTTATAACGAGTATAAAAGGGCTACTGTAATGACATTGTGGAGCAAATGGGGGCCACGACCCTACCGTGTTATAACTGATTCCACACTATAACGAGGCACGTTATAATATATAATATATATATATATATATATATATAATTCACCATATGTAATTACAGATGGACGGATGAATAGACAAGACATATTCCTCCATGTATTCCTGGATTCTGATATTGTCAACAACAAAATAATGCTGTAACCAAGACTGTGACCAAGTTTTATCACAATTGTATAAGCCATTCTAGAGATACAAGTACAATGCAGTTGTGATATATGTAGTGTATTATATCCCCACTCTATATAACTCAAGATAAAGAATTTACTAACACAGTTTCCTCACACTTGAATACAAGGGTCTGTATTTGTAAAACGATACAGAAAAACAGATGGATGTTAATAGCTTTAACCTTAAAAGTTCAGTATCTTCTCCAAATAAGCTGTTTTTATTTAGAGGTTTTGACTGCATAAATGACAGCCTTGAGTGTATAAATCTGAACAAAACATTTTCCCACAGATTTTTCCTAGGAAAGTTAAGTGAAGGATCCTGCTTAGAAAACCGTTAGCTCATTAATGGGTTTGGCAGAAGTTCTCTTATGACAGCATTTGTGAGCATTTTTTTAAGGATCTGTTTTCCAAACATAAATCAAATTGCCCAATAAAGTACAAAACTTACAAACAAACAAATTCATATATAACAGCTTATGGTATTTTTCCATAGGCTGTTAGAAACCACACTGGTAATCGTACAGTGTGTTGCAGCCCTAACCAAGGAAACCTCATTAGTTCATGTGCATGAAAGTGTTAACACGGTTATCAACGTTAGGTTATTATCATAACCCTGGTTCCCTGAAATTGAAATATAACCATTACTGTATGGGTATTTACCTCCTAAAGACCCGAAACCTGAATAAGACATATCCAAGCTGCTCGAGGAGCCTGTGACGCAGTCATGGCCCACCTCAGAGGGCACAAAAGCACTGCGGTCACAGATCTCAACGCCATTTTTCCTTCAAGCCTGCTGCAATCATGGATGCAGCGAACTTGAAGGTTAATGGCTACATTTCTATTTCACAAAACCAGGGTTACGATAATAACCTAACATTCCCTTTCAAATACGAAATGTAACCATTACCGTATGGGTAAGTGTACCAAAGCTGTCGCAAATGCTACAAGGCTAACCCAAGAGGCTGCATTGTAAGTTACCATACGGAACCCTAGTAGCAAGTAGCTAGGGCTAGAAAATTGAGGGAGAAATTCACCTCTATGCCTGTGTTTTAAGGGTCGACTGAGAAGCTGCCCTTGACACTCTAGTTCCAAAATCAGGGTCATTAAGTCTGTAGAACCTAGTAAAGATCTAGGGAGTAGCCCACACCATTGCATTGCATATGTCCTTGACAAATGCACCCTGGAATAAAGCCCACAAAGTTGCCATACCCCTGGTGGAATGGGCAGTAAGCTTTTCTGGAGGGGGCAAGTTGGCCAGCTCATAGGCAGCCATGACCGTGTCTGCTATCCATTTGGACAGCCTCTGCTTAGACAGGGCTTGACCATGGGGCTTCGCTCCATAGCAGACAAAAAGTTGTTTGGACTGCCTCCAACTTTTCGTGCTGTCAACATAGTACGTCAGGGCCCGAACTGGGCAGAACGTATGGAGCTGACACTCTGTGTCAGACTGGAAAGGAGGCGGATGGAAAGCCTCCAATACCACATACTGGTTGACATGGCAGAATTGGCATGGAGCATAACATGTCCTGGCATTTGTCCTGTCTTGGTAAAAATTAAGCAGGATTTTGCAATGGAGAATGCCTACATCTCACTCACTTTGCACTTAGCCACTTTGAGCAATAAATATTTCAGCTCAGCTGAATGCACGGGCTCAAATGGAGGCTTCATGAGTGCGCCAAGCCCCTTTCAAAAATTGCCTCGCCAGGAAGTGAGCTCCTGGGGAGGCCGATTCAATTTTGATATGGCAAGCCGAAATGGCTACCAGATAGACCTTTAACGAGGCTGTGGGGTCAAACCCATGAGGCAGACACCACGTCTGAAAAACACCCCACTTGTACCCATACTGGGAATGTGTGGATGGTGCTCTGGCATGCTGCAGGGTGTCAATGACCCTATTACAAAGCCCCAGACGGCTCAAATGCAACTGCAGGCTCGATTGGGTCGGAATGCCATAAAGTCCCCCGTGCCTGACTGAGCAGGTTGTGGCGCTTGGGGAGTCTCCACGGCTGACTGCTCAAGAGCTGCATCAGGGTTGAAAATGCAGTCGTCTAGAAAATTGAGCACTCTGATGCCTTTGACTCTCAAAGGAGCGCGAGAAGGCAAGAAGAGCTAGGGAGAGGCCAAATGGCAAGATGCGTAACTCGTACACTGTTCCCTGAAAAGCGAGACACAGGCGCTTCCTGTGTGCTGGTTTTATAGGGATGTGGAAATAGGCGTCTGTGACGAGGTACGTCTGCCCCTATGTATTATGTGTGTATTATTATGATTTAAATGGACTGTTTTGGGGTTTAAAGTAATGCTTTATTGTTGTTTGGCAGCATGGATGGGATTAACCCTTTGCGGTCCATTTATTCAGTCAAATTTATTTTCACACGTGCTGTTTATTTTGCACGCGCTGTTTAAAAGTATTTTTTTCACAGTAAAACAGATTTAAAAGGCACTGCATATCAACAGGACACTCAGTACTGCATCTCCAGCCCCGCCCCACCCCTTGTTTGCTGTATTTTTCACTGTAATCACATCCTGATAACTCGTTTTATCACCAAACTCCTCAATCCAAGTCATTATTTTATTACTATAACTCAAAAAGCTCTGCAAATGTATGTGATATTCTTTGAGCGCTGGATGCGGAAGCAGCTATCTTGTTTGTTTATGTCCATGTTATCTCTGTGGTGCAGGGGCTATATGTATTGCTCAGATCTGCCGCTTTTTTTTCGGTTTCTCTTGGCTTCTATTGGTCTCACTCCGCAATTGAAAGGTTTTCTTGGCTTTTTCCGGAGAAAAAAGGACTAGAGACTAAGTACCTGGAGTAGAACTCTTCTTCCAACTGGAGGGGGTCTATAATGCGATTAGCCCATTTTTGCAGCAGAGCTGCTGCCTCCTGAGACACCACAGCAGTGTCCTGTGGGTCTGTGAATGATGTTGTAGTCACATCCTGAAAGGGAGGGGGACCGTGCTTGAACTGCAGCAAGTAACCGGTCTGAATGGTAGTAAGCACCCTGATGTCTGTGGTGCACTGACGCCAAAAGTCCAGATGGCTCCCTGAGAACAGGGTGGCAGAAACCATTAAAGCCTGCGGCGAGGAGTTGCGGCCCAGTTCTAAACATCACCTCTGGCATTGGGAGTAGCTGGCTGTGCTGGTCTTTGAGGGTGCTGGGACCTAAGGCGCCAGTTTGCCGCTGGTTAAAAACTGGAGATGGTTGCTTGGGAGTCAGCTCCTTCGTGGATTCCCGCACGTGGTGAGAGCGCTGCAGCATTTCGTCCACCACGGGACCAAACATATGTCCTGGTGTAATTGGGGCATCTAACAGCGGTGCCTTGTCCCCGTTATGCACGCATGCCTGAAAAAGCGTGTTGTTAACCAGGCGTAGCTCATCCAACTGTGGTGAGGGCCTGTGGTTCTCAGAAAGGGACCTCAGCAAATGGTACTGGGTAGGCTACTAGGATGCTATTATAATTGCCCAGCCTTGCCGCTAACGCACTGGCTGAATAGGCACGCTTGAGGATCACCTCAGATAACCGGCACTGCTTGTTGGGGACAGGAGCGCTAAATTAGTCACCTGGACCAAGGAGGCAATAGAAGCTTCCACCAGCAGAAATTGTGCCTGGCCCAGCTTCTCTACATCATGTACCCTATATAGGGCGTACATCGACTGGAAAACAGCAGCAGCTGTTGACGAGTGATCCCAGGAAGACTGGATTTCAAAAAGAAATTCTGGGGGCACGGGGGAACACGGGAGAGATGGTAGGCACATCATCAAATAATGACTGCCTTGTTTCTCCTTCTGTATGCCAGGGCATTTGCAAAACATGGCAAGCCTCGGGAGAGAAGAAGGAGAAGCAGAGGAAGACCGTGAAGATGGTTCCCTGTGTAGGCTACTTTCTCGGGCACATCATCCAGTCTCCCTTGACACAGAGCCACGGAGTGAGGATGCAACCAACTCTCTAACAGATGGTGATGGGGAAGAGCCCTGTGCAATAATAAGGGGCGCAGTGCTCTGGTCCTAGGCAGGAAGAGCATCTGCTGTGCTTGCCCTCAACAGGCAGACTGGCCTTGCATATGTCGCAGGGATAAAACCCAGGCATGATGCAAGAAGCAAGCAATGCAGTGTACAGTATACAGAAGTACAGGTGCTGCCTCAATCTGTTTATAGACAGCAACCAGGCGGGTCAAGACCCAAACAGACAGGTTTGGTACCAGACTGTGAGCACCAGTTGGTAGCAGGCCGAGTAAGACTCGGGTTACAGTACCGGGTTGAAACCAGGACAGCACCTGGTCGGTTTGGTACCAGCGGTGACTTTAGCATCGGGTCAGTACGGTACAGTATCAGGTTGATAATATAATACTGTGTACTTACCGAATTTATGAAACACTACTGATAAATGCACTTCTATAACAAACCTGCATTGCATACAAACGTACACATTGTACATAATGATATAGGGAAGATATTACAGTGTATGATGTCCAGAGATCATGACAAGCCAAATCATTAAACTCCTATAATGGTAATGTGCAACAGGCATCCAAAATCTGTGTGTAAAACTATATTCTGTTTATAGAAATCTAATTCACATATTTGACATTTTCACTAAAAATACTGAAAATGTTTGAATAGTAGAGCCTTGCATGTAGTAAATAGGACAAGCAGAAATATTAACGACATACAAACTTAATTTATGGTTTGGATCATAATGTTGTATCTCCTTATCCTGATGTATTTGCAAACATGGGGATGTGATCAGTGTGCTTTACCATGTCCTAAAGCGTATGAAATGTTACGCCAACAGCCACATCTCTTCATGCCAGATCTGAAAGTCTACAGTTTAATTCATTCACCAATCACTGCAAACTGACCGAAAAGCTAGGTTTATTTTCCTTGCAGAATTTGTCTTCTCTCATCAAAGAGGACCAAACACAGAGAGAGCCCCAAGATGATCGTGTTTTGGCCATACTGCTGCAAAGCCTTATCAAAACAACTCCTGCATTCTTGTTCAATCACCGAGCTTCCCTGTGGACTAAACACTTCTACCACTGTTTGCACTTAAGTAAACACTGACAAGTGGGCTGTCATAGTCTATTCTACCAACAACTCTAACTACTAGAACTCAAGGGTGGCAACAATTATTACGTTTTCTTGCTTGTTGGTGTCATGGGCCCGTGACACTTGCTGTTTGTCTGGGGTCAGATAATTTTACCTCCACATACAAAGTAATTGCTGCTACCTTTAAACTTGTCTACTTGCATAAACATACAAAACAGAACATACAAACATACATATATACATAGAAAGAAATAGAGGATAACATATATATTTTAACCAAATACAGTACATACGTAGTTCAACATTTACATATTTCACTCATTTACTGATAAACCGTATAATTTTTTACTTTTAATTAGTATGTTTCATCCTTCTAAGCATTAGAGCTGTAATGTTGTTATATACACCTTCACACTTGGTAGCAGGTAACAGTGGTAGTATATCTTAAATTAACCTCAGAAAGCAACATGGAGTTTTACAAATGATAGAGCATTCTGAATATCTCAAAACTATGATTGTCTCAAAAAAAGGTGGAAGTTATTATAAAAGTACTATACATTAGTGCATGTGCTCTTTGTGTGTTAAATACAGTGTTTGTGAGGGTCTAATTTAATCAACATATAGGAGGCAATGATCCAGTGATAGTGCTGGATTTGTCTGCAGTGCTGTAGAATGGCCTATGGATAAATCATTTAAAATGGCAGAATCAAACTGAAATAAACATACATAAAACATTTTTAATTGGGCTCTAAAAAAAAAAATCACAAACGTGAAATCAGTTAGATAAATACATGAATTGAGGCTTGTTACAGTGACTGACAGCACTCAATGAGAAGTAGACTACTGTATATCTACAGTACAGGTATATGGCATTGAGCCAAATGTTTTACTGCACTGGGGGTGCATACCAAATCATTAACATTAAAAGGACATTCTAACTAAACAGAATGTATGAAGCAAGAAAATGAGAATAACACTTAAATTTTAGGCAAAAACAGGGTAGTTTTTCACTTCTACATTCACACTTAAAGGAACTGTCATACAAATAGCGGACAGATTTTGTCTTTTTTTTGGTCATAGTTAAAGTTTTAAAACTATTGTTGTCTTAGTCTCAGGGGCTCTTTCCAAATAAATTGTTGCTTTTTGTTTTATTGCGACCATAATATAAGAATGATATATTCTGGGAACAACATTTCCAAACAATTACTGGTACCTCAGTGGGGGTGCCGAAATCAGCCGACGGGCTGCATGTGCTGGTGCCTGGCGGTGCTGTGTCAACGCTGCTTCTAACTGGCGAAGTAGGAACAGCTCCCATTGTGGGCTCAGGGTAGCTGGAAGGCTGCCGCAAAATACCTCTCTTCTGGATCTTACTCCATGTTGTATTGATGCTGTGAGACAGCTCATACAGCAACTGGACCTGCAAGATGACAAGCAAAATGCTGCTCTCAGAAAAATGTATCCCTTTCCCCCCATTATTGCCTGCTTTCTTAAGCTAATACAAAACCTGCAAAAACTATTCAGAATTTGTATGTAATGTGACAAGCAGGCTGTAGTGGATGACTTCGGACCAGAAAGGAATACACAGAGACAGTAGTGGAGTTGAAAACTGAAAACGCAAATGGCAGCGCTCAGTATTTTAATAAACAAACAAAAGGTTTTAAACAGAAAACAGGACATGGCACTTGAGGCCAAAATAAATTGACAAACAAAACGGACTAACACTTAACAAACGGTGCACGGACAGACACACAAACACGGTGAGTAGGAATAAACAAACAAGTATTGTGCCTCTTGCACGCAATAGCAATTGTTAATATTTCACTTTACTTTCCTCCTCTCTCTCCCGTTCTCTACTCACCGAACATCCAACCCCGAGCGAGTGAAACGTGCATCTATATATATTGTTGTGCCGGGATTCAATTACTAATTAATTATTCACTTGAATCCCAGCACGTGAATTAATTATGTGCAACCCCGTGCTCACATATTAAATACCTTAAATGCACGTGAAGTGAAATGCAATAAAATCGTGCCTAAATACAATTATACATTTTAAATAACTTGTGCTGCACACACCCATTTATATCCCGTGCAGTCACATCTATACACCAACATTAACACACGCAACATACAACATAAAACACAAAAATACACACAGGGCCGGGGCACATTGCCACAGTAACTTTGGATAACAGATTAATTTCTCACCGTTTTACAAAAGAAACAGAAAAAAAACTGCTTACATAATGATGCAATGGCAATGCAAAACAAATGACTTCAAAATAATTGTCATTGTAACACTATTTTAAAGTAAAAAAGTAAAAAAAAAGTGCGAAAGAAAATAGCTACTAGTAGTTGTGACAACTTACTGTACGGTATATTAGGACTTTTTAATTAAAGTGTGCAGAACCTTAAAAAATACAAATATTAAACCAATAAATACAATGACCTCAGTTGTAAATCAGGTTCTCTCAATGTTTATGCTAATCTTTTCTTTGAAATGATCCAAGTGCTGGATTTAAAAGTGTGCGCTCAAGCCAACTGTTTTGTCTCTTGGGACAGCCCATTTCAGAGGTAATGTTGTATCGCTTACAATACTGGATTCATTTGTTCAGAATATATACAAATGTTGCATAAATAAGCATAAATCAAAGCAAATGTATGACAATACATTACCGTATACTGTTTTATACATGTCCAAGAATAAATGCTAGCACACATACACCAGAGCAGACACACAGCTGGATGCCATACCATACCTGCCATTACAACAAATAAAAAACTGATATTTAGAAATGTTTAAGCATCGGGATACGTCGGGCATATGAAGTTTGTTTTTTACGTGGGCAGCACGGATGAGGAAATCACTCTGCTGTCTGGATTATAAACCCTGTAAAGGCTGTGACTGTTTTATAATTGCTGGTAGCAGGTGTGCTTACTGTTTGTCCTAAACAGTGTGTACTGCAGTACACAGCAGTAACAGGCTACACGTTCAAAGCATTGGGGGTTCAGCTGGAATCAGCACCTTGGTTTACAAAGGGACTGCCTGCCCATTATAGGAAAGGAAATGTCACACGATTAAAAAGAGCAACTTTTTTATGAATTAAACTGTGGTTGGAAGAAGGAAAACAATATAAACATTGACCCATAGAATAATATATTTATTAAAATGTAAACTTGAAAGTCACCATTTAAAGCTCGCTACATATTATTCTATACAATATCTGAAGATATTTAGTGTAGTATAAAAGTTCTGAAATGCCTAATTGATAGGGATGACCCGCTTATGGGAAAATCGACCTATTATTATTATTATTGATTTCTTAGCAGACGCCCTTATCTAGGGCGACTTACAATTGTTACAAGTTATCACATTATTATATGTTATCACATTATTACACAGGGTAGGATTAATTGCAATTTAAAACCTTGGATAACATGTTTGATTTTCTTTAAAATGTTGCCTTACTAGCTTTAAATCAACAACAAAACAAAAAAACAAAACTCCAACAAAACAGCACCCTTTGATATACTGTGGCACTGAGGAGAGTACTCCTACCGGCCCAACAATGCAGATTACTGCAGAATCCTGCTTGGATGTATCCCATTGAAGTACTTAGTACCGGCACTTTGATCTGAAAAGACCAGTCCAAGTTCAAGTTGGTATGGTTACAGTCCTCCAAGGTGGTATATCCAAATATTATAATAGAAATAATAAAAAAAAAATATCTCAAAAGGACTTGTTTGCATGCATCTCTTTGAACACCAGGCCAGCTATCCCTAATCTCAAAGCATTACATATTCACAACACATATTACTACACATTGATTCAGAGCTGATTTTCATAAAAGATAACTTTTTTATTTTAACTGTTATTAACAAGGTGATTCTGGTTCTGTAAAGGCAAGCTGCAGTACCTATTTATTTTTATTTTTAATTCAACACTAAAAATCAATCCGGGTCAAGACAGCCTTTATTAAATTCGTAATAGCAACCGCTGTTTGCAGTCAGTAATGGGAGGTCTTTAACTCAGAGTTGATTTTAATTTGTATAGCAAGGCAGCAAGAACTCATAATCTCAATATTTCTTTATAGGCTGTACACATTTGAACATTGGAAACACTTGACTGTACTGACTGCCACTGGATATATATATATATATATTTTGGCACTTTAGTCAGTGTCTTATACACTTTGGCAGTTCACCTACTTGGGTGTTCTGAGTTGCCAGGAACAGATTAAAGGACTGGTGGTCCCAACTCTACTCTGTATGTGATCAAAAGACACAGACCTTCTGAACTTTGGAGTGCACTAAGTGATGATGCTCCACTGACAATGATCATAAAGTCCCCTTTTTGCAGTGCTGGTGGCACTTTTTGCAATTGTACTTCTCTTACATTCCCACATACATTGCCACAAATAGTTTGATAATTAAAATAAGGGCTAGGAATAGTGTGAGGTCTCTTTTGTTCAGGGCCCTGGCAACACTTCTTAAACTCTGTGGTGCAGTCTTAATTGTTATTAGTTTAACCAACTTCTGTTCAAAATTAGCTGCAAATCTATGATTAAAAGTATGGTTTTGCTCACAGTTGTTGTTCCAATATTTTTTCGTTTACAAAATTGAATTCCTCAGTACATGACAGCATTGTTTTAAAGCTTAGAATAATGAAAGAGAACTTTTAAAATGCTTAATGTTTTCAATAATAATAATTGGTTTTCTTCTGCTCTCCATTTGATGTTTTTTACAATAATTAAAGATAGAAGGTCAAACAGAACTCATAAACTTTATGTACAGTAACTGAGTGCCCTTTATTAACAATAGACACACTGCCCGTCAGAGCTGAGCAGATGAGTCCCTGCGTTTCCTGCTTTTCCACCAATGTAAATAAGATTAATGGAGACAGCCCTCTTGTTTTTTTCCTCAATTTCCCACAACCTAAACAACTTAAAACAGCTTAAAAGCCTTAGGGTTATTCCAGCTCGCTGGACCACATTCTGGTGAGGTGTTCCCTCTGTTTGTGGTTGATGATACATGAATCACATGTAATGAAGAAAAGGGTTTAAGGGGAGGTGTTGTGTCCATGCAAAACAAGAGCTATGCAACCCCACATCGTCACAATCTATCTGAAGGTAGAACAATGCTAATTCTACCCAATGTTTCTCAATGTCAGGAATAACCTTCACAAATAATGTTTTTTTTTAATTTATTTTAGCTTGTTTCAAAAGCTTTGTTGTAAGTCATTGACATAAGGGATGACCAACCCCCTTGGTCTACTTCAGATGAAACGACCCATTTAGCTACACATGTCTTTTATTATTAAAATGTATCTTACCCCTCTCTTTCCATTTTTTAACCTATGTTGGCTTCACATGCTTAATGGTGTATATGGTATTATAAAAGCAGAATAGATAACAGGTCACAATATCACACCTGTCAAAACAATGTATGTTTGCAGCAGAATGGCAGACAGTTTGATTGCGAAAAATGATAACAAAATGCCAATAACAGAACTCCTAACCTTAGCAACACCTTGGTTAATTCTGTAACCAATATTTTGAAACAATACAATACATACTACACAACAGGCAGCAATAGTTAGCAGTGAAAATATCAGCACTAACTAAACCAGCAAGGTGTTATTTAATACTGTACATTAAAATCAATGTTGTTCTTCACTTAATTTACAATAGATCAAACTGATTGCATTCTGTATGTCTATAAAAAGCACCCTGAATACAGGTATTACCATGTTATATGACTGTATATAATGACCGCATGGTCAACCGAGTTGTCATTATACACCTGTGTATGCTTCCTTTCAGCTCTTTCTTCTGTTTGTTACAGTTTCACAATATTTTGCTATTTTGTGAACTTAATGTGTAGCTGTCTAATGACACCCAACTGAATCAGGAATCAACGTTCTTTAATGGCTTTTTGTCTCTTAGAGACTCTGAATCATTGGGCAACTATTTAATTCATGGTTTTGTCCAAAGCGAAAAATTACTAAAATCTTTGGTAGGAAGATAACCAAATGTAACCATTTTGTATCGTAAAACTAAAGGCTCTCCTAGAAAGAAAAACATGTTTTTTTTAACAATTGTGGAAAAACAATAAAAGAATGAGCATTGTGAACACTCCAAACTGCCAGTATTTTCCAAACAGTAAAACATAACAAGAAAGAAAACTAAGAACACTCTTATATTTAAGGGATAAAAAAGGAAGTTGGAAAATTGGAAACATAAATAGTTTTTCAAAGAATCCATTAAAATAAACTACAAAAAGCATAATTCTGACAATAGAGTATATGAATGTATTTTAAACAGCTCTGAATGTAATTATCCAAAGCAGTCCATAATTTATATTTTCCATTTTCTTCTGACTCCACACACAGCCCCCAGCCCCTCTCCCACTGTCTTTCACTCTGAACCTGCAGTGAATTTTATCAGAACAATATGTTCAAAAGAAATACACATTTCAGTTTTTTTTTTTTAAATCACTTCTTCATAAATTTCAATCTATGACATCCCTTATTCATATGCACCAACACTATGTGTGCAGTATTACAGCTTCTGTGAGACTGACCCCAGCTTCTCCCCTTAGACAAGACATGCGATCTTGCTTGCCAGATATATCTATCTATATCTATATATGTCTTCATTTTTGCTTGATTGGCAGGCTGTCCACAATTTCTGTGTCGGTTTGTATCTTTGTAACATCAAATAACAGCAAAAATGGCAAAGAATAATCGAGTACAAGGTTAATGGGAAAATAGGGGTTAGGAAAAAATGCCCCCCCTCATTAGACTGCTCTTGTACTGTACGTGGTGCTCCTGTAAACAGGGTCAGTGAACAATGACCTATTCAACAAGCAGCTTTCCCCCTGGAGGAAATGCAATCCATTACAACCTAAATGCTTAAACAAACTGCACACCTGCAACTCATTTAGTCACATTAGCCAAATATGCATTTTAAGCTAGAGTTACTATACTTAAGAAGAGAACATTTGAGAGCACATCAAAGCAAAGCCAAGACCCATTCCATAGCCTTAAAGACCACGATGTGGGGGGAATACCAAAAAAAAAGAAATAAAAAAATCATATGCTTAACGGTAATTTGTTTTATAAGTTATTTTGTATTATTTTTCTTATTTCAGTTTATAAATCACGTAATGTACCAACCTGAGGGTTAGAGCATTTTATCTCGAGTGATTCCAGGTCCACATGGAGACAGACAACAAATGAGTGTCTGGATTCATGCCCCAAGGCCTGCAGCTTATGTGAGGTGACGGCCAGAGTTGAAGTGCAGCTCATGGGCTCCACCAGGCTGAAGGACTTCTGCTGCCCAAGTAGTGTGTACACGCTGAACTGGCTCAGACTGATTGTCCAAGGAAAAGCATCACCTAGAGGGGGGTGTAATAATTACCACATGATGAAAAAAGTATGACTTACCTTAACAATGTAAAGCTGACTACAATTAGATGTCATTTTAAACAGCTTAGTATGGGTGTGAAATAAGAGTTGTTTCTAAACAACAAGTTAATATTTATGTGATATTTCCAGGACCACCTAAATCATGCAAACTAACATTTATTTGTCAACATTTGCTATGACCAGCACACGAATGTGAATGTAGCGGTAACAGGTATTGTTTCATAACTCTAACATACCAAGCACTGGTTACCTATTGAATGACACTGAATTACCCACCTTGCTTTCTGTAATGCAATATGATGGAAATGCATTTACAAAATAAAACAATATATGATACAGCAATTTGGCTTATAGCAAATGGATGGACATGAGTTCAGAATTTTCAAAATAAAGCAAAAAGATGGGATTGGCAGGAGCTGTTTTAAGTTTTTCTCTTGGCCTTTTATTCAGCCAAGAAATACAAGGACAATCAATTATAAGATAAGTGTAAATGCAAAAATAATAAATATCCCTGAAGGTTTTGGTCTGATTAAGTTAAATTAATGTACTTTTGCTGAAACCTAGAACATGAAAATAATACTTAATATCCTACAGTGGCTTAAATACTGTATTCCAAAAATAATAACAGTAACGGTTAGTATTCCAGCCTTTATCTTCACTCTACAAAACAAAATACATTTGAATTCATTTCAATTATATTGGTATGGACGGTGGGTCTTAAAGATAGAAGTAAAACATGTTAACTCTTAAGACAATAACTTTTCTAAGACCACTGGCAATTAAACAGAAGCATGATCTGAAACAATAAGGAAAGGGACTGCATTCATGTGCTTAAATAGGTCAGTAAAATACTCTTCTACAACCTTTGCCCCTTTCAAACTTGCTGACTTCATACCAAAAAATCTCACTGCAGATGTATCACAGTCTAGATTATATCTAATAAAATGTCTACCTTGTTTGCGACAAGAAAATTAAAACTAGAGCAATACCTTCATCAAGAACAGGCTTCGATATTGTAAATGGAATCTCTTGTAGGGGTTCCATGTACTTATGCCCAGCACTCATAACCTTTATTTGGGGCAGGCATACAACTAGAGTGCCGGGCATTCGGGTCTGATTATGATAGCAGCTCCTCACAGTACCAGGAATGTCACCCGATACAATAGTGCTTGGTGACGGCAGGCTGTCATTTGGAAAAAATATACAGCAGGACTGCAGCTCCAACTAGAAAAAAAATAAACAGTAAAACATTTTAATTTCAGCACATGGGATGCAATTGGTATTAATTGAAATGCCACTGGTTTACAAAATAAATGAAAACGTTAGGTTATTATCATAGCCCTGGCTCCCTGAAATAGAAATGTAACCATTAATGAATGGGTATTTACCTCCTAAAGACCTGAATCCTGAACACTTCATACCAAAGCTGCTTTTTGAACCTGTAATGCAGTCGTGACCCCGCCCCTGAGGGATAAAAAGCACTGCAGTCACAGATCTCAGCGTCATTTTTCCTTCAAGCATGCTGTGAATAATGGACGCAGCAACCTGGAAGGTCAATGGTTACAGTTCTATTTCAGGGAACGATCCCTTTCAAGTACAACATATAAGCATTACCGAATGGGTGAGTATATACAAGCCATCACAAGAACATAACCGCAGAATGACCGGAATGCTACAAGGCTAAGCCAAGAGGCTACCCTGTGCATTACCATTCGGCACCCAAGTAATCCACTTGGACAGCCGCTGCTTAGACAGGGCTTGACCACGGAACTTTGCCCCATAGAAGACAGAAGATTGTTCAGACTGCCGCCAACTTTTTATCCTGTCAACATAATATGCCAGGGCCCGAACTGGGTAGAGTGTATGGAGCTGTCACTCCCTGTCAGACTGGATAGTAGGTGGATGGAAAGCCTCCCATTCCACAGACTGGTTGATATGGAAAGCCGAGATAGTCTTCGGCAAGGCAGGATTGGTGCGGAGTGGGGCCTTTGTCCTGGCCTCTGTAAAAAATAAACAGACTTTCGCAATAGAGAATGTCTGCATCTCACTCACCAGCTTTGCGGAGGTGATAGCAAGCAAGAAAGCCACTTTAAACGATTGCAATTTCAGCTCATCTGAATGCTGGGGTTCAACTGCGCATTACGCACCACATTTAGCCTCCACTGAGGGACACTGTCCTTCATAGGTGGCGAAAGCCGCCGAGCCCTTTCAAAAATTGCCCCACCAGGAAGTGAGTCAATCTTGACATGACAAGCTGAAATAGCTGCCAGATAGATAACGTGGAGGCAAAGAGGTCTATCTATGCTCTCCCAAATGAGGCTCACCACCTCGGGGTGAAGCCTCCACTCTGAGGCGCTGGGGACTCTCCTTGAGAGGAGGTCCGCTGCCCAGTTTGTCACGCCGGGCAGATGTACTGCCCGCTGTGAGAGGAGGTTCTCGTTCACCCACAGCAATAGCTCACGGGCCACACGATCGAGACTGGCCGACCACAGGCTATCCTGGTGGTTGATGTAGGCCACCACTGTTGTCTTGTCTGTGCGTATAAACTGCCTGCAGCTCTAAACCATTCACGTGGAGACTCTTCCATGAGGGCGTTCCCCACACACCTTGCACACCCCGGCCATTCCCAGAGATGCCAACTTATGAAAGTAGAAAATAGTGGCATAGTAGCGGAAATACAGTAGCATATAGTAGCAGGGATATTTTTTAGGCCAGTAGCTGCTAGCTGCTAAAAATTAAAAGGTTCTTAGGCTCTGGCAAGCCAATGACCTCATTTTCTGCTGTTCAATCTATAACTGTAAAGAAGTAATTGTAAACACATAGCATCAGAAATAAAAAAATAACCAAAATAAAAATACTTCAACACTTAATCTTAGATTTTTTTTAAAAAAATTGGAATTCAATTTATTCTGGATTTAAATATTAGTAATGAAGAGTGTTTTAGGATTTCGTGCTATCAAACCTGGACTGAAATATCAAACCTCAAAACTTTATAAGAATAACTAACTATCAAAATAACAAACACCTCAAGAAAGATTTAACGTAATGTTTTTTATTTACATTTTTACTACTCTGCAATTATCAAAACACAAAATGATGTGTAGTATCCAATAATTGATTCATTAATTAATCATTTAAAGCAAGTTAAACCTCAAAACCCATTTGCACACACATACAGTAATGGGAAGCCGTGGGCCGGTGCCGGTGCCGAGTATTGCCTCTGGCAGCTGGCTGTGCCGTTTTTTGGGGCTGCTGGCCCCTGGGACGCCAGTTTGTCGCTGGTTTACGTGCCAGAGGTGGTCGCTTGGGAACAGGCGAATCAGTTCCTTAGTGGATTCCCGCACACGGTGAGAGCGTTGTAGCATCTCGTCCACTGCGGGACCAAACGTATGCCCTGGAGTGACCTGGGGGGGGGGCATCCAACAGCAATGCTTTGTCCCCGTCAGGCACCCGTGCCTGGGAGAGCCAAAGCTGTCCACGGGCAGCTACCGGCACAGCCAGGTTTCTCCCTACAGCCTGTCCGTTGAGTTTGGACACACAGAGCAGGGTTTTGTTCACCTGGTGCAGCTCATCCAGCTGTTGTGGTGAGGGCCTGTGGTTTGTGGAGATGGACCGCAACAAATGAGACTAGTAGGCTACCAGGATGCTATTGTAGTTCCCTACCCGTGTGGCGAAGGCCCCGGCTGAATAGGCTCTTTTGAGGATAACCTCAGAAACCCGGCACTGCTTGTTAAGGCAGGCAGCGTCCTTGGATAGCAACTCCAAATTAGGTGCCTGGACCAAGGCAGCAATGGAAGCCTCAACCGGAGGAAAATGGGCTAGGCCCAGCTTTTCCGCATCATGCACCCTATATAGAGCGTCCAACGTAAGGGAAACAGCAGGGGCTGTTGCTAGATGGTCCCAGGGAGACTGGATTTCATCTAAAAAAATCTGGGTGAACTAGGAGTGATATGGGAGAGAGGGTAGGCTCGTTATCAAAAATGGATTGCCTTGTTTCCCCTGCTGTAGGACAGGGCACTTGTCCTCCTGTTCGCACCTTTGTGGGGCCCCAAGGGGGCAGGTGGGGGCGAGTGTTCCCCCAGCAATTCAGCGAGAATAGTTCCCTAGTGGAAAACAGCTGCCCAGATTTTCTCCATCTGCTCAGAGTCTGCCGATCGCCTGGAACGACGATTCTTCTTCCTCTTCCACAGGGGAGTGGGAGGAGAATGAGAGGCAGAGCTCGAGGAAGATGAGGAAGACCGTGAACATGGTTTCCTGCCTTTGCTACTTTCCCAGGTGCATCGTCCACTCTTCCTAGGCGCATAGCCATGGGGTGAGGATGCAGCAACCTCTCTAAGGGTGATGGGTGAGAGCAGGAGTAAGGTACTCAGAACGTTCCTTAGAGCTGCGGGATAACCTCTTCTCAAGCATGTGTTTGGAGAAAGGGGCACAAAATTCGCAGAAGCTGCAATTAATCAGTGCCTCCTTGGCATGCTATCAATCAAACAATCAATCAATCAATCAATCAATATTTATTTTATTTAGCGCCTTTCATAGTGGACCACCATCACAAAGCGCTTTACAAGATGCAGTAACAACAAGAAAATCCATACTACTTCAAATACAGAGAAATGCAGTAAAAAAACAATGCATAATACATTAAATACAGTGAAAATGCATAATACATGATATAGTACCATAATACATTAAATAGTAGCATCAACACAGCAGCTAATAGCAGATATCAGGCTTAAAGAACATGGAAAGCAAGAGAGAACAGGTGGGTCTTGAGAGTTGATTTAAAGCGAGCAACGGTGGGAGCATCACACACCAAAGCTTGGAGAGAGTTCCAAAGAGTCGGAGCCATCAAGCTAAATGAGCGTTCTCCAAGTGTGGTGCACTTTTGCTTGGGGCTAACAAGCCGGCCAGAGTCAGAGGACCTCAGCTTGCAGGCAGGGACATAGCGGGTCAGCAGGTTGAGGAGGTATTCAGGACCTGTGTGATGAAGGGCATAGTAGGTGAGCAGGAGAGTTTTGAAAGTAATCCTGAACTCTACAGGTAGACATCTGGTAAGGATCCTGGCAGCGCATTCTGAACTAGCTGCAGTTGGTTAACAGTGCATGCCGGGAGACCATCATAGAGAGTTACAGTAGTCAAGTCGAAGGAAAGGGAGGGAAAGGTAGGGACGGGCTTTGGATATGTTTCGAAGATGGTAGAAGGAAGATTTGACCATGGAGGAGATGTGGGCATCAAAGGAAAGGTTGCTGTCAAGAAGTACACCAAGGCTTCATACTGTGGGGGAAGGCAGCAGCAGACAGTTTCCGAGGTTCAGGGCAGCTATATTGAGATTCTTAACTTGAGTTTTGGATCCTACTAGGAGGAGTTCAGATTTGCTAGTGTTCAGCTGAAGAAAATTGGTAGACATCCAGGCCTCTATGTCTTGAATGCAAGCCGATAGCCGGACCATGGCAGTGGGACTTCCAGGGTCGAGTTTTAAGTAGAGCTGGGTGTCGACAGCATAGGAGTGAAACATGAGGCTGTGTTGGTGGATTAGGTGACCCAATGGAAGCATGTAGATATTGAAGAGAAGAGGCCCAAGAACAGATCTTTGTGGGACACCGCAAGTGACTGTATCCAGCATAGAAAACAGACTGCATGCATCTGGATAGGTAAGAGGACATCCAGGAGAGACAGGTTCCAGAGATCCCAGCATACTTCTGAAGGCAGTCAAGAAGAATGCCATGATCTATGGTGTCAAAAGCGGCTGTTAGGTCAAGCACAGAGGGAGCACCAGCATCAGCATTAAGCAGGAGATCATTCACAATCTGGAGCAGAGCAGTTTCAGTACTGTGATGCGACCGGAAGCCAGACTGTAGAGATTCAAGCAGATTGTTATCTGGAGATGTTTCATCAGCTGACTGGCTACAGCCCTTTCGAGAGTTTTGGAGAGAAAAGGGAGACTGGAGATGGGACGGAAATTGGATAAGTCAGCCGGGTTGAGGGAGGGTTTTTTGAGTACCGGTGTAACTCGGGCAAGCTTAAGGGCAGCAGGAACCGAGCAAGAGTCCAGGGGCAGGTTGAGAGTGTGCCTAATGGAAGGAGCAAGATCAGAAGCACAGAGACGGACAAGGTTAGTCGGCCAGGGGTCCAGGGGGCATGTGGCAGTAATTGATTTCAACAGTAAGCAGGAGACATCAGCAATGGAGAAAGAGGAGAGGGCAGGAGTGGCAACCGGAGGAGAATCAAGGTGGTCAGGGTTTGTGGCAGGAGAGCGTAGAATAGATGGCCCCAGGCAGGAATAACACCTGCCGTGCTTGTCCTCCATAGGCAGACTGACCTTCTATGTCTCACTGGGAGAGAACCCGGGCATGATGCAAGGAGCAAGCAATGCAATGTACAGTATAGGGTTGTGCAGCTGTTGCCTCAATCTGCTTATATATCCACCGGGTGGGTCAAGACCGAGTGGGACCGGTTCGGGACTGGTACGGTGACCTCGGCACCGGGTCGATTTGGAACTGGGTCGGTTCGGCACCGGTTCAGTGACTTCGGTACCTCTTCGGTACGGGTTTGGTACCAGTTCAGTGGCTTTGGCACCGGGTCGGTACGGTAGCCTTGTCCCCAGTTCAGTACCGGTTCGGGTCAGTGACCTCGGTACTGGTTCGATACAAGTCCCCCGGGTTCGCAGTCACCGCGGGTGGCAATGTACAGGGATGCCCACCTGTAAAAGCCACTGGCAAAACCACTCAGTCAGTATCAACACGAGACTGAGGGAAGCCTGCTTGTTAGAATGGACTAACAGCCTTTGCAATAGTGATGCTAAAAAAGCTGTCACCAAAACGGCATTGAGATACTGTGGTTGTGATGCAAACCAACAACAGTGCCGAAGCGAGTATCTCGGTCCTGCGCAATGCTGCTGAAGCCAGCAGTTACTGAAATACTTGTAAATAGAAAAACTATTTCAGCAATTCGCTTAAATATCACATACAAAATGTGTAAAAACACATAAAATGCTAAATATATACAGATATAGCAACAATGTAATTATCTGAACAAGGCTCTCCGTGCAGGTCGGTCTTGAAAGGAAAAATGGGTCTGAGATCTGTGATTGCAGTGCTTGTGATACCTCGGGGGCGGGGTCACGACTGCATCACAGGCTCAAAGAGCAGGTTTGGTATAAAGCATTCAGGATTTGGGATCTTTAGGAGGTAAATACCCATTCGGTAATGGTTACATTTCGTACTTGAAAGGGAACACCTGGCTGTAAATTATACTCTTACTAAAGTAAAACCTCAATAAGACCTGTATATTTTAAGAGATGTCGAGAGTCTGAGGTACACAGGTTCCCAACACTACTGAATCTGAATGAACAATGTATACTCTTGTGTTTTGTACCATAGCTGAAGTACTGTATGCTAGGGCAGGAAAAAGTCTGAAACCAGTTAAAACCAGAAAAATAGTCTGAAACCAGTTAAAAAAACAGTTACAACTTTCTTCCCAGCATAAATCAGAATAGAAGCTCTTTATAAATGTAAGGATGGCACCTGCAACAGCACAGTGTCCTCTAACAGGGTACTGGATTAAAGGTCGAAAGCTCATTTTCTGGACAGGGATAAATGAACTACCTCACAAATAAAGACTTCATGATTTTGTTAACTGACTGAACTTCGACTCCCCACCACCATCATCATAAGGTCCCTATATACATTATTTAATGTTCTAAAGTTACAGAGGAATATAACTACAGTATTACAATCATTATGCACTAGCAAAAACAATATAACCACTGCAAATGTGGGCTGGTTTGAGTACTATTTGACTCGTCTCACTTCAATGCAGAGGTATTTTGGCTGTGCAATTTATCTGTCTTCTCTTACTTTATGACTTTGTACTCTACAGCTTACCTACAAACATGTTTAAATAGCTCTGCTGACAGACATGTGGGAGGTGAGGCTTACAAGGACCTGGACAATTCACTGAGAAGAGGCATCCTTAAACTTTAGGAAATTGTGTCAAAGTGACAAATATTATGCTTCAATTAAGAACTCTTGCAGCAAAACATGCTATTTATGTGTTAAAAAAGATTCCCAAGTCCAAAAATCTTAATGTCCTGTCAATTAAAACAGCTGAATGTGTTTATCGACAGGTAAATAGTCACTGTATCCCCTTTAACTATCAAATGTTCCATGTTTTAGTGTGATGTCAAAGTGTAATAAAGCTGGAATACATTCATACCACACATAACTTAAAAAGCCTGGCAAACAGAACATCTATATCCATCTTTAATTCAACATTCCTGCGCCTGCAGGATTATACAAACTGACAATAATTCATTGTGGAAAAGCAAAAGCTGAATTTGAGAAAATAAATACTTTGCTATGTGAAATTTCTGTTTGTTTCTGTTTGCGGTGCTATTTGTGTTACAACGGTGGGTTAATTATGCCTTTGATCAGTAGTTTATTGATCCAAGGTCAAGCGAGATATTTTATTTCTGATGGTCTTGAAAGCGACCTTGTACTGTTACAGATGTTAGAGGTTTTGCAATTCTGGGAGTTCAGTGCGGTTAGACACTGTATTAATTTGTTATACTTATAAGAGAATCGCATATAAGCTTTTTCCAGCTCATTGCCAACAGGTCAAATGTCATGCTTTTAGAAGTCAGCCGTACATTGTGGTTAAGGGTGGAGTAGCTCTGATCTGCATAACTCTCACCTACACAATGTGCTCATTAAGTAAACAGTTTATAACAAATCAGCCGTTAAATTTCTATGTACTGATTAACATCAAATGTAGCCAGAAAGCATGAGTCGTAATCATGAGGGAATGCTTTCCAACAAATCTTGGATAAAAAAAAAAAAAAGAAAATCCTTTTAAGAAGCTGCATTAAATTAATTAACAGCGTTCACAAAGTTAACCCTTTTGTGTGGTCTATTGGGACGTATTTCAAAAACTCATCTGGTTATGTTACAGAATATAACACAAGATCAGAAATGTCCCCTTTTCAGAGATGCTTATCTTCGGCCTCATCACTTTTACAGTCATGTTTATGTTATTGTGGTGCTAAAAAGCTGACTAAGCTATTCAGAATGTCACAACCTTCTGATTACATTTGTTCTTTTCTTTGGCAGCTGTACCTCAGAATGTTGGATTTATTCCAAACAAGGTGAGCTGCCAACCAAATGTTAGACAACAAAGCAGGATATATGCAGTAAGAGCTAAACAAAGCAATTTAAATGCAATACATATAACAGAGGAAAATCCATTGTGTGTTACTTACTTATAAGGGATACATGCTTATAAGGCAGCTATTGTTTGCACTATACCCACCCACAACGACATACAGTAAAACCCAACATGCATTCCAATATTCATTTAAAAATAAGAACAATCATTTATGTCTTAACAATTGTTTTAAAAAGGCTGTGATTTATGTGGCTAAAATAAAAATTGTAATTGTAAATCTTGTGACAATTCAGAGATCTGACAATTGCAGGGAAAGAAAATGAAGTAATCTGACTGTAAGAACTCCTCAAGCTGGGGGTCAGATTCTGTTCATGGAAACCATCTGGTTGGGTCCCTCCGAGCCACACCAAACACAAATGATCTTTTAAAAAAATATCCTCTTCATTAATGCATGACAGCTGCACCAAGTGTTACTTCATTTTTCCATGGCAACATCCTTTCTGTTTCAAGGATCTGATTTCAGTTTTGGTAGCAACGTGTCCCTCCGCCAGTGCTGAACACATTCATGTGTTAAATAAAAGGAATTATTGCAAATTCCTGAAACAGAATCACCTCCTATTTAATTCTTATTATGTCAAGGCTTGCATATGCAAAGTATCGTGTTCAAACAGTGAGCTGATGAGGTGAAAGCTACTGTCTTTTGTTTTGGTGGCTGTGTCATTTATCTTAATGCCAGGGAAAACTAGCAGTGACAACAATAACAATACATAAAATACACTGGTAGGCGGCAATTACTTTCACGTTTATTGTTAGTCTTAGCAACAAATAGAACTCACGTTTTTTTATCTGGTAAACTGCACTTATCAACTGAAGTCCATACGTCTCTGCAGTAACTGGCTTATGGGGTTGAGAAAATTACTTTAATGTTACAATATGAAAAACAAACTATTTTTTGTTACTTAAAAGTCATGGGAATTTGTGCAGAATAACATCATTGTTGACCGTATGTCCATGTTACTTTATTGCATATTCGTATATTTTTAAGTACAGTCCTGTAGCACGACATAAGCCAAAACAATAGCCATCTGTGATTATGAAACTGGATAGAAATCTTACATGCTAGAAATATTTTGAAAGGTTAGGTACTGAAACAAAACTAGCTGCAACTTAAGATGACACATCCCTCTAGCAAGGGAGCAAGCATATTGGTATAATAATAACCAGTAGGCAGTAATGTTTAATCTAAATATACACCTGATTCTAATCTCAATTTTTAAATATAATGTATTGCTTTGGAGCAGTTCTTGTAATTTTGTTTCTTAGCATGTTGCTGTACGTAAGCAAGACCATGTTAAAACTGAGGGCAGACATTGAACATTGCTGTTAAATATAAACATATATTTATTTCAGCTTGCAAACTAGAAATTGGTTTGCTAAAAACACATTATAGGAGGCTGTGTGGTCGAGTGGTTAAAGAAAAGGGCTTGTAACCAGGAGGACCCCGGTTCAAATCCCACCTCAGCCACTGACTCATTGTGTGACCCTGAGCAAGTCACTTCACCTCCTTGTGCTCTATCTTTTGGGTGAGAAGTAATTGTAAGTAACTCTGCAGCTGATGCATAGTTCACACACCCTAGTCTCTGTAAGTTGCCTTGGATAAAGGCGTCTGCTAAATAAACAAATAATAATAATAATAATTCTGCAAAGGTTTTCATGCTGTTTTCATAGCAGAATGTTTGACATGCAGACTTTGAACTATCAGTACTACTGTACTTTCAATATAAGAAAGTACAAACAGGATTGATTAATAGGTTCACACGCATGGTGAGTTTAACAAAGTACATGTTGACGATTACGTTTTTAATTAAGAAATTGCATTTTCTTTCTGTGTGCCTCAAATAAATTGGGTTTATGATTATTAAAACAATACTTTTTTTTTTTTTAATGTCTTCTGTGTCAGAAAACAATAAACTAAAAATATCTTGAAGACTGAACTAGAACAAACTCCTTTTTAATTCAAAAGTTACTGCATTACATTTAAATACAATCGAATACATACAATAATATAAAAGATGTCCTTAGTAGCTAGATCTCATACAGTACCATTCGCCCAGACAGCTTAAACTTCCTGCTGTCCCCCTCTGTCTGCGTTAATTCAACATGTGTAAAAACCTGTCCAGCTAATTTCCAAACGGCAAAATAAGTCATACATCAAATTGTGTTTACCCCACACAAAACTAAACAGTCTAACTTTGTTTGAAATCTCCAATCATTTTATAACAGCTGCTCTTTTGTTTTTAATCCACTGAAATGTCATCAGGATGGTTTCTCCCAACTACTGGAATATTCTGCATCCCTGGTCTGGTGTAAAAAAAGAGATTTTTAAGCAGGTTCCAGATTCATCCTACTTATGAAGCACACCTCACACATTATAGCAGACGATGATCTATCAAGTATGGTTCTTTTCATAAGTGGAATAATTCATGTTACCAACAGGCATTTATATATTCTGTTATTCCTCTAAATCAGAACCTTTTCTAAAATGCAGCTGTCGCGGGTTTCATTAGAGCATTGGGAAGGTCAAAGAAGATGTGTGTAGTTTAGTCTGTGCTCTTCAAACTAATCGTTGGATACTCATCAATGGACAGGACCTGTGTGTTATTGGTGGAACCTATCCCAATCAGGAAGGATATGATACACTACAGGGAGCACTGCACTACAGTGACGCAAAAATTGATTCAACCATCCCTGCTTTGTTGTGGTGAGTGGGGGTGCGACATCTGTTGCCCGATGAATGGTCGCTCTGGAGAATTTTTCGCATGGCCAACTGGTTAAGAAGTTACTGGAGTCAACTTCACCTATGACCATACAGTAACTTACTTTTAGTGAAGAACTACTGAATCCTGAGATAGACTTATTTCACCAGATTTTACATTACATTCTCTATATACGATATACTGAGTGTCTAAGATGGTGCCTTAGAACCATGCTTTCCTTTAAATCAACCTATAGGAACTTTCTATTTTTATCAACAGCACAAAAATCCACAGAATTCAGTGACTTGTGTTGTGGTCATTTGTACAGTAGGGAGCACTGCATATGTATGAAAAAAAACAATGCCTAAAAGATCAATATATAACATCAAAAGTTTAAGCTTTTATATATGCATTTCTTTAAAATGACTTCTCATAGTTAAAATATGTTTCAATCTTATTAGAAAAGACCACTTCATTCAAAAACACTGGTTGTTCCATTAAATTCATGATCTTACCTGCAATGTGAGACGTTTGACAGCATTCCACACAAGTGCAATGAATTCTTTCATTTTCTCCTCTGGGCTGACACAGCTTTCCGATGCACTGTTCATGACTTTCATTGGTAATGACAATGGACGGGATTCTGCAACACACAAATGAACACCGATCACCTAATGTTTGTTGCCTTACAGCTTTATTATTTGTTCCAAATATATTCATATTTAAAATCTAAGTAAATAATAACAAAACAAAATAAATCCCTAAATTACAGTAAAATACTCATTTAGTCATGATTTTAGTTATTTTACATTGCGGTACAATTTTATAAAGTGTTTTGTGGTCCTTGTAAAAATGTGTCAAAAAAGCAATTGTAAAATGGCAAACTTTAATTAACCCGTCTTCTATTTGGTATAGAATGATGCTGCATAAATTGGAAATGGCTAGAAATCGAAAAAAGGCAAGAGATGATGTTATAATTACACTGTAATTATATCAAGTTCATATTTTCCGTTTACTCTGAAATTTACTGTATTTTCTTATTGCATTTCCTGGGATATTTAACTTAAATGAAGGGACATTTTCAACATAACTTACCACAAAAATAAATATATTTACCATTAAATTATTAAGAACCACTGATAAATAAAAAATACAGAGATGCAAAGACTTAGACTGCATCCTGACTCATAAGGCAGGAATTACAGATTCTGGGGATGGAGATTCATTCTGGCTCTGCTGGCAAGTGTACTATATTTCAAGAACACACAACAGCAATTTTGTGACAAACGATATTGTCACTGGTATTTTCTTTTCTTATAGCAATCATTTTAGTTTACAAGTTAATGGCTTAGCCAGTTTGGACCACGCAAATAAAGCATAAAAGCTTAACATTTAGTCCTCAAAACATCCTTCTTCCATCCTCACATTTGGAATCCATAATGTTGCTAGTACTGTAGTATGCTAGCACTTAAACCCCTCTCAGTTCAGGATGGCGACTGAAGCTGTTTTACCACTCATTTGAACTGTTTTTTTACTCAACCAGTAAAAATGTAGTGTAACTGATTTCAGCAAAGAATCACCCTATAGATGTTAAGTGGAGATTTACTCCACTATAAATGTTTGAATTTACGTGTCATAAAATTACGGGCTCTTTTTTGTGCAAAGAATAAAGGAAGCATCTTCCGTAATTTTAAGGCTGACTGCTCTCTAGCCATCCCAAAGGGTGATGTCACCGATCTTAAAAACGTTTTCAGACCTCTGATCCAAAATAACAGCTGAAGATGTTGCCTTAGATACCAGCATATAATCACGGACGTGCGAAATCACAGACGTATTTAAAATGGGAAAGTTTATAAAACTCTGTAATCAGGGACCACTGCTCCTGTAAGTAGGCGAGCTGCAGGTGTGCAGCTTTGCCTTCTGTTTATATTAAGGCTGGTTCATAAGGACTTGGGGATTGCAGCTGGATATACAGCCTGTCACAAATGATAGAGGTCATCATTAAAAGTGGGTAATCTTCCCAAGCAGATGAAATGTAGGGAGAAATGTGAAATATATCCAGATGGTAAATTTTTATGTGCAGCACATAGAGACATTACTGTATTTTGTGGCTTTGGAAGTATCTTATGCGACCCTTGTGTCTAGACTGATGGTACTTCACAATGGAAAACAAATGCTTCCCCCTGTGGTGGGTTAGGTGTACCATTTCATTACATTGACTGATTGTCATTGATGAGGAATTGTACTAATCCCAACAGAGGGCAAATCTTCCCTATTAATACAAACACCAAAAACACTCCTTTTGTGTTTTTAGAAACGGAGATCAATCATTTCCCCTTCTCCACATGCTATCCACAAAAGGCATTATATTGGAAAAACCATGCTCTTGACCTTACTGTCAAAAACACTGTGCATAAGAACCTAAATCACCGAAGGGATTTATTTTACAAAATGTTTTACTAGAACAGTGTCCAGTTTTAAAGTAATGCATTCCAAAAATAACACCATGTGGCCGAGCTGTTGTTGAGTGGCATGTGAATGGTGACGTCACGGACGGGAAACAGAAACCAAAACACGCAAGGAATGACAGTGGTGAAACTGAGTGCTACGGCGCTCAGCTATTTTATTAAATAATAAAACAAACAAAAGATTTAAACAAACAACAAAACCAAAAGGCGCGTTGGCCAAACAAATAAACAAATAAGTATTGTGTTGGTGTAAAACCCAGCACGCTTAGCAGTTGTTGTTCTTCCTTTTTCTCTATCGCTCCACAAAACCCGTCTCGCCCCTGACTCCGCCTTAGCGCGGACAGCTGGAGGCTTTTATATTCTGGTCGAGGAGTTAACTAGTTGTTAATTATCTTATTACCCCTCAGCCAAAGTCTGCACAAGTTTAGTAAGGATGCGTGACTGTCAGCTAGTTAAATAATCAGTAGCTGATCAGTCACGCATCCTCACGATGTTTTTAAAATAATAAAACAATAACAAATAATCTGCTCTTCGCCGTAATATAAACATAAATCATAATATAAACAAATAACAAACAAAGGGGCGGGACACTTCACCACATACCATAACAACAAAAGATCATTGTAGGTCATTGAACTACAAAATACAATTAATTAAATACCATTATTTTGGTTGACACTTCAACTTAAAGTTAATATTTCTTTATGTGTAAGTTTAATAAAAACAGAGTACCTTCATTATGTTTAATATTTTCCCATTACTTTGAATAATTTCTTTAGGCTTATACAGTGGTTTGCAGAAGTATTCACCCCCCTGCAAAGTTTTCATATTTTGTTGAATTACAAATAATGTATGCACGGTTTTTCAAACAAACTTTTTTTATTCAAAGCTGTAGTGGTTAAACTGAACACTGTTATATTAGGAGGAGGTTAAATGTCAACAAAACTTGCAAAGAAAATGTACAAAATGAAATTTACTGGTTGCAGAAGTATTCAGCCCCTTAAGTCAGTACTTGGTAAAAGCACCTTTTGCAGCAATTACTGCTATGAGTCTTTTTGGGTAGGTCTCTACTAGCTTTGCACAGTAGGATGGTGACATTTTTTACCATTCTTCATGGGAAAATTGCTCCAGTTCTGATAAGTTTGTTGGGGATCGTCGATGGACTGCAATCTTTAAGTCCCGCCATAAATTTTCAATTGGATTCAAGTCAGGACTTTGACTGGGCCACTCAAGAACATTAATTCTCTTCTTGTTCAACCGCTCCAGTGTGGCTTTGGTTTTGTGCTTCGGGTCATTGTCCTGCTGAAATGTGAATTTCCTCCCCAGTTTCAGTCTTGGCTGACTCAAACAAGTTTTCCTCAAGGATTCGCCTGTACTTTGCACCATCCATTCTCCCCTCTATCCTGACAAGCTTCCCAGTCTCTGCTGAAGAGAAGCATCCCCATAACATGATGCTGCCACCACCATGCTTGACAGTTGGGATGGTGTTGACTGGGTGATGTGCAGTGTTGGGCTTGCGCCAGATGTAACGCTTCGAATTTAGACCGAAAAGTTCAATTTTTGTCTCGTCTGAACACAAAACCTTTTTCCACAAAGCTCCTTGGTCTTCATGGTTGCTTTGTTGGCTCACTATGTGAGTTGCAGCTTGAAAGTCTACCTGAGGGAAATTATCTACACGTTAAACCACTTTGAGTACACACAGGCTGAAACCATTTCACTAATTTTGTGACCTTTCAAACATTTGCACCTGAGCTGATTTAGGGCTGCAGTAGCAAAGGGGTTGAATACCTATGCAACTGAGATTAATCTGTTTTTCTATGTAAATCCTACTTATTTATATTCTATATGCATTTTTTAACTGTATCAATGTGGAGTAGTTTGTGTAGATTCTACATGTAAAGTGTAATTTGAAAGCGTCGTGGAGTATGCTCAGGTGCCAACAAAAGGTGAAAACTTTGCAGGGGGGTGAATACTTCTGCAAACCACTGTATTAGCAATTTTTACATGAAAATTATTTTCAGAAATTGTAAACAAAATATCCCCATCAGACATAGCTGTGCCATGTTTCTTATTCTGCCGTAATATTTTCCTGACCCCAAGCAAAGCCACAGTGGTCACGTGCCAAATTGACCCCTTAGAGATCAGGTGGGCGCACTATACAGGCAAGTTGCTTAATGTTAACATTTATTAAAATATATTGCTTGCCAAATCTTAAAACATTAAAAGTTAAAACACATCGATATAATTGTGGCAGGGCAGATTATGATTATTTTGAATTTCAGTTTTAATAGGGATGGGGTTAATTAACCCCATCCCTGCCAGATACACATGTGGAATGTGGATGGGTCTTGATTAAATAATAGATCGTCAATCAAGTTCTAGCCACGTGGTATAAAAAGGGAACTAAGTATTTGGTTTGGAGAGAGGGTACATTGGAGGTGGATGCCCAGCCTGCTTAATAAGGAGTGTTTTGTATAAATTATTTTGTTGAAACCTTTTACTTGTTCCCGTTTTCTTTTTTTTTTCTTTTCTTTTTTTTTCAGAGTCTCCTTCCTGGTGGTAACCAGCCTTGCCACGACACTACCCTTTCACAATAATATGCAGGTTTAGTATTTAAAAAACTGCTATTTTAGACACAGGCGCTGTAAAAGGTTTTTACATGGCTGAAGGGATGTTCAGCTTATCTGTCTGTCAATAAACTCTATGGGACCTGAGTTGTGGACACGCCCACCTTATCGCTAAGGGGTCAATTTACAAGTGACCACTGTAGCTCTGCTTGGGGTCAAGAACACATTACATTAGAATAAGAAACATTGCACAGTCATGTCCGATGGGGATATTTTGTTTACAATTTGTATTTATTTTCATGCTAAAATTGCATATATATTAGCCTAAATACATTATTCAAAAGTAATAGGAAGTTAAACAAAACAAAGGTAAGCTCAGTTTTATTAAACTTCCACACCAACAAATATTTACTTTAAAGCAGAAAATATAGAATAAAAGAAATTATTTTAATAAGTTTCAGCGGTTGTGAGCTTTAAAACTTTTTTTTTTGTTTCTTTCTTTCCTGGTATGTTCTTTATTATTTCAAGTTTATAATCATGTGAAGCATTGTATATTGTATTACAGCTGCAGAAAAGGCTACATCAGACAAATGTACTATTAGTTTTGGACGAGGGCTCTGTTTATTTAAATATTTATTCAACATCATTTGTTAATATTTAAAACCTCCAGGGAAACCAGGATTGCATAAAATGTTATTATGTATGACAACAGTATTTTTTTTTTTCTTTCAGAACTGTGACTACAAACCTCCAATCTGTGGGTTTGAAACAGGGACCAGGCAGAAGCCTTAACTAAAAGCCTGGAACCAAAGTGTTGACCTATGGAAATGGAAGTGTGTGCCAACACCCCCACAACTATCTCTCCAAGAAACCAGAGGAAAAGTTGCACACCACAGAGAAATCATACGCATTTGTCAAGATTCAGTGGAATTCTCAAAACCCTTATTATTGCACTCCTGCAGGCTTTATCACAAAAATAAACCCAAGTGAAATTAACTTTGACTGTACACAAAACTGGAAAAAGGGAGAGCAAACAAAAAACACTTTGCAGTGCTGTACCAGGCATGATTGATCACTATTATTACCTAACTCTTTAATGTATTTGTATTGGCTGAACGCAATTGGGAAACACGTACAGCACTGGTGTATTAGTTTACATTCTGAGTTTTTTTTGTGTGTGTTACAAAAATGTTTTATTACCCTTCGGATTGCTCATTTTTTATTGTTTGTTTGTTAGCCAATGAAAATCACACACATTTCATCAAGCTACTTCTGTCAAAATTATACTGCTCTATTTAAAAATATATTAGAGGGGGTATAGGGTTCAATGTTAAACCATTAATACAATATATGTTAGGACGTCTCCTCTGAAATATGAGATTTTCAAAATAACTCAAAGTACTGAATGATGACATCACAACCCAGGACACATTTTCAGCGAAAACAATCCATTAATTTTTAAAATGGCTATTGCTAATATTTCATTCTGAACTTCTCGCTGGAGGGAGATTAGGGTATGTTTACTAAAAATGTTATAATCTTTCCCCAGTGCCAATAGCTAATATTAGGCTCTGATGATGTGAGTGAGATTATTATTAAAATAGACTCTTGTTTTACTAGAAGCTCCAGAGGCTCACGATATCAACATGACCAACTGTAAGGTTTCACAAGAACAACAACAAAAAATCTGTTAGGTTTGGCTATATAGATGGCAGAAGCAACAAGAGAGAAACCCTGCTGGAAGATTTGACAGTGTTTCCACTATCGCATACAAGAACCTCTTGGATAGGAAACACCAATTTGTTTTCAAGCCATAACTACAAAATGTTTAAAAACACTGTTGTTAAAACATGTCTATATAGTATAAAAATGGTCATCCATATCGCAAAACTTTAGGTTAATTTTGAGAAATGAAACCAAGTTTGCAGTTCAGGAAAACATTTCCAACAGTTTTAGAGATAATTGTTTAACCTAAGAGGATGTTTAACCCTCTTCAAAAAATGGTACTTTAAAAACAGTCTTTAAAACAGACATTGGTTGCATTTTGCACTGTTGGTGTATGAAGAATCATGTATAAGAAGTTCCAGATGTCATTTTGCACAGCCTGAGTAGCCAACACTTGCAAGAGTACATTTCAAACAGAATTTTTTTTCTTAAAATTAGCTTCTGTCATTTTTGTACTTTTTTTTTTTTTTTATAGAAAAGTGTTCTTTTTGATGGGTTTGTTTGTTTTCAGAACAGCCTGTTTTTTATTTTTCCTCAGCCAAGGGATTTATTCACATTAATCACTCGCTTGTCTCTCAGCTGCAGAAACAAGTATGTTTGTAACCATAAAAACACGTTAGATGATATCTGGTTGGCTTACAGGGGTCTTAATTAATCATGTTTATGAAAAACACAATTCATATGCTGACAAAAATTCAAAGAATTTGCTCCACCCAGGAAAAGCACCCAACTGGACAAATATATTGCCATCTACAGAGGCTAAGAGACATACACTTTGTTAATCTTCGGTGCAGATAACACCACAGTGGTCCAAAGCTATAGAACTATCAACGTCTCGATAGCCCTATGCTGAAGTCGGGGAAAATATATACTCGCTTCTCCCGAAATATAAGAGGCCATTTCTCTCTGGAAACACTGCTTGGTAGTGATGCAGCCTGATGATCATGGGCCGTGGCCTTTCTCTGGCTTGAGGTCTGGGAGCTAGAGAGCGATGCGCTCTGTCAATAACAGGGGGTGCTCTGTCAATAACAGGGGGAGAAGCGAACTTTTCTTCTCCAAGAACCTCCATAAAGAAATCTGACAAAAAGGCTGTGGGTTTTTGAGCCTCAGCCCCTTCTGTAATTCCAATTACACAGAGGTTTTGTCTCTGACTTATGCATTCTAAATTGTCAACTTTGTGTTTCAGTGCATTATTTTCGGTAGATACATTTTTGCAAAAAGATTCCAGCGTCATGACCCTGGAATGTATATCATTTACAGACGTTTCCACCTCCTGCAACCGGTTGTTATATGTCTCAAGAGTAGATTGCAGTGTCCATATTGATGACCAAGTTTCAGTTCTGAATGACCTGAATGATGATCGTGGAATGTATCTTGCTGACTGCTGTTACAAGGGAGGCCATTACCTGCAGCCGCTGCACTGTCTTCTCCAGAGAAGGTTGATTCGAGTTGGGAAGAGTCTGTCGGTTGTGTCCGTTTGTTTTTTGGTTTAGACACAGGAATACTATTGGGTACTGTTATAAAGAAAAATTTCTATGAACAAAAAATAAATAATTGCAGTTTAATCAATTTAAATAAATGGATGTAGAGGAGCTACTCTGCTGGCATGCTAAATAGCGCCCCCCAAAAATTTGAAATTTTCACTGGTTCAGTTCAAAGAAAGAACCAGCTCAGACCCTTGATTGCTAAAGTTAAGAGAGCAAGGAATAGCTGTGTAAGTTTCAATGACTAACCCCTAAAAATGCTTTCAGCAATACCAACAAAATATTTAAACAGAAAAATGTTTTGGGAAAGGAACATTTTGTACATGTCCCATATGTTTCATATATAAAGCACACTGCAAATGCATATGTGCATGTATTTGTAAATCTTTGCAAAACATTACATCTAACTTTATTACTGCAGGATCAGCCACAGGAATGTTCAGGACAGCTCTAACCACAACATTGTACTATTTTTACTTACATAATGCCCTTCACTGTATAATTACATTTCAGTAAATATCTAAAATCTGACATAATGTTTGCTTTCAAAACTTGAATGGTGACTCAAAAGGTCTTGATTATGATCTGTTAAGTCATATATTTCTTTTTGATGGAATAAAAGAAATCCAACTTTGTGACTTCAGTCGCTTTTGGATCCTATCAATATTTTGTTATGAAACAAACTGAAAACACAAATTCAGATGATTTGAGTAGAGGACAACATGATGATGATGATTAAAGTAGACACTGTATATACTGTACAAAATTTCCATGTTTAAGAAATGTATGCAATTTATATAATGGGGAAAGATGTAACTTTTGCTTCATCCAAGTCTAAGACTAAATACTGAGGAATATCTAACATAAATATCCACAGGTAATTTATTTAAAAGGTAATTAGAAATTAAATAAAAATTAACAAAATACATTTATGTAGATTATTAACAAATTAGGTGTTATCTAACTTAATAATAAAAGAAAACCACATTGGTCCATCACAATGTAGTATTTAAACTGTAATATATTAATATCAAAATAAAAAACGTTAATCATCAAATAATGAGATCTTTGACATGCCATATATAAGATCTACACAAGGACTGACTACACGAACGACTACAAAGTTTGGCTTAAAAAAAGTTTAAAGCACAGAATTTCTCCTAACAAAAGATAATCTTGCTTGCTTTCTCTTTAGTATGCCATGTTTGTAGATTTCACAATAAAGCACTGAAGAAGTGTTCTACCCGTGTTCTTACCATCACTGGCACATGTGGAAAAGCAATAAATAAACCTATTATTAATTAAAACCAATTCCAATCATTACATGTAAAATGTCAACAGTTCTCTTAAATATAACTCTAGGGCTTGTTCTAAGTAGTTCAACATAAGCAGATTTTCTGTACAATCCTCACACACCCCTTACTTACAACACAGAAAATAATATTTGGTAAGAAAAAACACAAGATCCTAGGAGAGTTAAAGCTTACACATTTTGTTCATTACTATTGAACTTAGAGCCATAAAGTAATTTCACACAGAAATTAAATACCTAATTAATCACAAAGGGAATGGGATTTTATGACAGAGAAGGAAGTTAGTTAAATGATGAAACCGAGTTGTCGTTCCCCCCTAAATAACTTAAAGCAGTTGCCATTTCCCTGATTGTCTGAATATGAGCAGCTTATTGTTTCAGATAATTAAAACCACGCGTTATAAGCACTTTACCCTCTTCACAATTTGATTAGACTAGGAAACAATTTGTAATTTTACATCTGCTTTGCAATTCCACAGTTATTTCCAATTACGAGTTTAATTATTTTTCTTAATTTGTTATTAGACCTCCAGAGAGGTTGACATACCAACACCTAATGCATGAGCAACTTCATTAGGAATCCACATGTTGCAATGATCTAAATAGAAAACTGTAGAAAGCTGTAAAATCAGAAAATCCTCCCGATATACTGGACTGTATGGGCTAAACATTCTCATAGCTCAGTAACCATTTTTATAATTGCTAGAAAAACTGAAGATTTTAGTGGACAGTTTAGTCTGCAAAAATATTCATCTTTTTCTACTACTAGTCTTCATGTTGGCAGTCAATTAACGTGGACCCTCTTTACATATAGTATGCATTCTAAGCATATTATGTTTTCTTTTGTTTTTGTTTTTATTAATTTATAAAATACTAAGCACAAAGTGACCTTTCTGCTACTTATTTCTTGTAATCAAGTTTTTTTTGGGGTGGTGGTGCAATATTAATATGCATTAATAATACCCAAAGCTATAAATTAAAATATATCAGGCATTGAAATGCTTAGTTGAGTACCTTATATGTTAATTTATACATAGTTTAACAAATATATAAATAATTAAAAGATGACAGCACTAACAATCCCCCACTATACAGTAAATTAAATGACTTGCCGTTTAATCATTTTTTCCTTCATTTTTTTGTTGTTGCATACCATACATCCAGTGAACAATTGCTGTAACTGACAACACTGTAAAAGTGGAATATACATTTTCTATATACCTATTTACATGGCCTAAACTCCTTTTCTGTATTTCATTTTATTTAATTTTGTTTTGTTAAGAGAAATAAGTAATAACTTACAGAACAGAGTGCTTTACATTGCACAATGCAGCAATTCCTTCAACAGAATGAGGACAGGACTTTTCACTTGCTTGTTTCTCTTGGTAGATAATTTATTACACATATTTCATAAATATGGTATTTGGACTTTGGATTGTGAAACATTTCAAAAATCACACTTGACTGTCAGGGATTAGGGGTGGATCAGTTATATTTGGATCACGGTTTATTTTCGGTTGGCTGCAGATGGTCAACTGGCAAAACAAAAGCACTCTCCACTTAAAGTGAGGCTGACGTATTGCAGCTTGTTTGGCTCCATGTGTATACAATAGCAACAAGTATAGTTTTGTATTAAAGACTGTATAAATATAAGTAAGCCAACATGCCTTCATTTTAGAGAACTGATTAGGCAAGGATGGATACCAAGCAATACAACAAGACCTTTCACAGGAGCCTATTTCAACTTGGCTTTTAAAAGCTAAAGTAAATCATGAAGTTGCTAATGGTTCTCTTGTTCTTAGATGAGTGGTGCAGAAAGAAAATGAAGTGGAATTATTTCAAATGTTTATGCTTTAATTTAAACATCAGCACATAAAATAACAGTGCATTTATTTAAATAAAAAAAAAAAATAGACGAGAAGCACATTTAGGTCGTTGGAGACACAACAGCACAAGCAGCATCCAAAATGTTCAGGATATAATGTGGAATTAAGGTTTGTACAACGCGCATTAGTTTACATTACTTGTATAGTGTGCGTCTCTACTATGCTACCCAGTCAAAGCACTATAATATCCCATATAGAATAACATTAAACTAACATGGTTTATCACAATATTTTAGTTAATAATTTGTATCTCAATTATTTATAGTTTTATATTATTGCTTCTAAAGATAAGCACCAGTGCTACCAAGGTGTTTTCTTCCTCCTTCCACATACGTGTTCATGCCAAGATTATGAAGAATATTAAATAAGTTCCATGTAATTTAACTGGGCAAGAAATGATTTTAATTCAATCTTCCCCTCTACTGAGTGATGATCCAGTGATATGGCTTACTTAAAGTGTGCAAAACTACTAAAGCCCGGGACAGACAGGCGCGGTGTGGCACGCAAGGCATTTTGCCGCCTGTATCGCTGCCATTGTTTTCATATGGTGTTGGACAGATCAGCGCGGGATGATACCGCTAGTCCACGGTGCCGCTGAGCGGTACCGTTCAAATCAAATCCAGAGTGATTTTTTTCTGCCTGCCACATGGTACTGTCGGTGGATTAACCAATCACAGCCAAGTGCTGACAACACGTGCTTGCCAGGAAAAATCAAGAATGAAACTGTTGTCTATGGAGGTGTCCAAACACCCTGAAGTGTTTGATCCCTCCCATATTTCATACAAGGACAGGCAAGTCAGTATTTTATACATCGCCCCTGATAAGCATCCTTCCTGACTTTTTTTTTATTATTTCTGTAGTTCACTACTATTTTTACTAAATAACTGGCTAAAAAAGGATATATCTTCTAACACCTTAGTAGTCGCTGTCAGCAACGTATGATATGTTTCTTTGTTAAGCTTAGATTGCTCATTTCATACATCTGCATACAGATGACAGAAATACAGCGTTGAAAAACAAACCAGTGTTTTTATTTAGTAGATTATATGGGGGGCATTACAGCTATGGCCAAAAGTTTTGCATCGCACCCTATAGAATTAATAATGTTACGTTGACATATTGAAATTACATATCACTTATGGAGTTTTCCAAAAAGTAAAAAATGTGACATTTTGAAATCTAACATGAAATACTGTACTATTATTGTTGTTTCCGGACGACCTTTGAGAAACCATTTTGTAGTTTCTTAGATAGCATGACGGTAAATCAAATATCGAATTTTTTTTTTTTTTTTTTTTTTTTTTTAATTATGTCTGCAACCTATTATTTCTACTAGATGATGCAAAACTTTTGGCCATATATGTAAATTTATATTTGAGTACATAGCCTACGTTGTGGTACTGACAACTACTGTTAGTGCATACGCATAGTGCATACCGCTCATGTGTGTCCGGGTGCATAACAGCGGTATCGCACTGTGAAAATGGCCAGTGGTGTCACGCCACGCCTATCTGTCTGTCTCGGGCTTAACTAGGGAGAAAGTCACAAAATAAATTACAATAATCTTGATTATTGTGCCAATTTGTAGTTGACAATAGCCAACTGGAACAGGTCATTATCGCCCAACTCTAATATTACGCTTGTTCTCACCTCCAGTTCCTTGGGAAAACAGTCTGTGAATACAGGACTTATTGTTAGTACTTAAAAAAAGACTTAGGTCCTGGTTTAAAAAAAAAAAAAAAAAACGGGGAGTTCAGAAATGGTGTTATATAACACATAGAAATGTTACTGAAACGTGTAAATGAATGCACATTATACTAAAAAAATTATGGTAGCTCAGGTTATCAACTGCACAAATGAAACAAGGGACATGGCCTAAGGGTGTTAAACCTATCCTTGTTGAAAGGAATGCATTGAGCAACTTCACCACTCGAGTTTCATCCACTGTGAAGCATGGGGCCATACTAAATTTAATGACTTTGTAAGCCTGGGCATTTACAGCAGTCTTTTTTGGGGTAACAGCAAATTAAAAATGCTACCAATTTTTTCAGTTATTGAGCTAGTGACGATGAAACTGCTGAGGAACACCTGCTCAGTTATAAAACAGGTTATTGTTCCTGTACAGTAGTTAGAAAACTGGCAAATGGTTTCCATTACAGGGCCTATAGTAATGTTTATGTCATGTCCAGAGAATGGGGCAATCGTTGAGAAAAAACAAAAAAGTTATATTTTTTTAAAACCACTAAAATGTTTAAAATAAATACATTAATTAATTGACTTAATTCTGGTTATATATATATATATATATATATATATATATATATATATATATATATATATATATATATATATATAACCAGAATTAAGTGTATATATATATATATATATATATATATATATATATATATATATATATATATATATATATATATGTTTTAGGTTGACAGATACTATATGTCATAATGTTTTTACAGCTGATTTTACTGAACTGTGATTTACAAGTTCAATTAAGGGAAAAGTTGCCTACCTGTTACCGTTTTGGTTTTGACAGGGCTGCTAGCATACTCAGAGGCCTGGTTTGACAGCTGTTTTGCCAAAGGCGCACTGCCAACTGACAACTCTTCCTCCTTCTTTTTGGTCACAGGCAAGGTTACAGGAATGACTCCTGCAGTCTGCAGCAATAGAACACAATAAATCAGTATATTAACTATTTTAATTACAAACCAATTAACTGAGCTCTTAAATGTAATAAAACACACACAACCTTAGGGTTGGTAGCTACAATAACATCATAATGGCATCCACTTCCATTTGCTATATTGGTCTGAAATGTCCAGTTTTGTTTAATTTTAAAAAACAATATCTGGTTAAGAAATATATGTTTGCAAGTCATGTACTCAGGTAGTGTTGCACTTGTTTGGTCATTTCATCCCTTGAAAGCCTTCTTTCCTGTCATTAACCAACCAGCTGCTTCCCCAATTACCTGACATGCTCTGCTGAGGTGACATGACTAAGTAAAACAGTAACTCATTGCTGGGTCTAAGGCATGGAAACTGAGAGTCGCACCAAACTACACATTTGAGACCTTTGCACTGACAGATTTGCAGACTTCTTTTCTTAGCTACAACCACTTTAAACTCATGGAATAGTGCAATTGTTTTAAATGTTTCTTTAGTAATAGATCATTGGCTATTTATTTATTATTTAAGCCAGAATACCTGAAAGACACAATTTCCAGAGTACCACATATTGCATTGTTTTGAGGTAGCTACTTTTGAGAGATTTATCAGTGTACTGTTTTACAACATTTATGACATGACAATAAAACTGTTAGTGATACAAAACTAGTAACAAACACCAAAGCATGTTTTGAAGAAAACTGCACTTTAGTGTAAAGACTTTCATAAATCATATCTTTGGTAAAAAAAAAAAAAAAGTTACTAAAAAATATACTGTAGACAAATCTAAAAGGCAGTAAACTGCAACAGCACAGACAACTGTAAAGAACAAAATAATGGTTATTCAAAAAATGAACATACATTTTATTTTAATCACAAAGCACACTACTTGAAGACTGAAAACAAACACTGAATTCCAATAAAACATTTTTTTTTTATCTTGAATATTAGTAAAATATTAAATAAAATGTAAACATAAAAGACACAATAACTGATTTGTAAGAAAATATATAAAGTTATAAATGGTAAATTATGGATGATCCAGTATTTCTGGCGCATTTACACTGCCCAGACCTAATATGAAAACTAAAATGATCTATTAGTGCAACAATAACAGAGTCTAGGACAAATCCTTGGCTCAAACAACATTATCTTATCTAAGCCTTTGGATCCTTGAAAGTGGTATAAATATGGATACTGGATTAAGCAAATGCTATCCTTTACTTTTAAAATGAAACATATCTTAGATTAAGAAGGCTTTAATTGTCATCTGCAAAACAAAGTAGTAAACTTAAGTATAATAATAAATGTGTTTCATGTATGTGGTGTAACGGTATGTCATTTAAGAATATAATAGCAAGCATAAGCCTACAGAAATAGACTCAAGCAATACAGGGTAAAGGTTATGAAAGCAAAAGTAAATTAATACACACATGCACTTTGAAGTTTTAAAAAAAACTTACTGAATGTGGCTTTTTTTGGTCAAGCTGTATAGTTATTTTAAATTAGGATTTTTTTTTTCTTTTGTTCATCTATTGAACCAGATTGGGATTCTGTTATGGTATGCATACCAAAAAAGTGTTAAAATGATAGGAATTTCAGCATATTATATTTTCATTTCCGTCCTGCTTTGCCCTGTAATTTCTTTCTAAACAGAATCATTTCACGGAGTATATGTTATCGTTGCATTACTTTTTAATATTATACATTAAGATATATATTATAGAATTTAAAAATAGAATAGAATGCATGAATCCAAAATACAAATAACTTTCTTGAACCACAAAAAATAATATTTATTTATAATGTTCAGTCAACAAAGTGTTTTTTTTTTTTCCATAAACAAACTTAAAAACATGAGAACATTTCATTAAAAGCATTTTTATTTCTGTAAGTTATATTTTTAAATATTTGTTTGAATTGGGTTAAAGCAGTAGGTGTGCCTTTTCATATCAAAGCAAATTAGAAAAAAAGCCAAAACTACATGGATTGTTGTTATATATTTATTTTGCAGATGACAGCATGTCTGTTGCATTAAAGTAAAATGTAACAGTTCCATAAATCCCTTTTTGGTTGTCCAATACAATTGCAATACAATAATCACAACTATGGCAGCTGTCAGAAATATACAGTAGTTTAAAACGAGAGAACAAGATCCCCATTGCTGCAAAGCTGATGAATGATAGTTAGTTAGTTCTGATCTCAATACCTGTGAATGCCGGCTGCTTCCCTTTTGAGGTTGGTGGAGGAGCCAAGTGTAGAAGATGGGGTCCACATTGACTGAAATTCCCTGAACACTGGCCAGCAACACAGCACCTATAGTATGGAAAAGATACAAGGAGTTTACATCTCTATTTGACTTTTAGCTAAAAATGTGTATGGTTTCTCGTTATTTTGTACTTCAAATTAGTATGAAGCAGACCATTGTATTCATTTATTTATTTTTGTTTATTATTTCCAAAATTCACTTCAGGGGATGGAAAGCCTCCAAAGTAGACACTGTCCAACTTTTTAAGTACAGTACACGTATGAAAATACAGTAAGTTTTTACATTTTCTTTTGTCTTAAATTTTAATATATAAACAATGCATTTATTAAGACGTGGGATGGTGTCTGTTTCAATCCTCCAGAACTTAAAAAAAAGACCCCCAAGCAATATTATAGAAACAGACATATAAAAGTTAAAAACAGAGAAAAAATCCTATATTTCAAATTATTAAATCCATATTAGTATTAGCGAGTATGTCAGTGGCTCACCTTCCAAGAGTAAAACCAGCAAACCTTTCAAATTTGAAGATACTTTAAAATGTATGCACTGTATACAAATTCATAAACAGCAGTATCAGTGGAAACAGACAGGAAAAGACAGCTAAAACAATACACTGATCCTTTGTTTTAATAAAATGTTGTGCATTTAAGGATTCATTAGTCAAAAAGTATTACCTCAACTGTTTTCATTACTTAATAATAAATAGAAATCAAAGCAAAAAGCATATAGCTGCTGTCACTAAGCTTACATGTTTTGAAAATGCGGATACCATGTTTTACTAATTTGGCTACGAATACAGATGAGATAATTTACTGACATTTAAAGAAAATATTCCAATGAATATTTCATGTTATAATATGCTTTTATGTACTGTAAAAACAGATACTGTAATTCAAATGTGGTTCTTTTATGCTTAGACCAAACAAGTGGTTATATTTTAAATTTCAGAATGCTTAAATCTAAGCAATATAATTTATTGAGCCCAGTTATTTGACTTTAGTGCAGTGCATCGAATTACAAAACATTTACACCATATTTAATGATTTGGCAGCACATAATAAACTTATTCAATTTAAGCAGCAAAGTAGTTTGTTTCAATTGTGTTCAAAGTGTTTAAATGTAAAGCCAAAAATAACATTTTCTTTTGATAAATCTGTACGAAACTTGAGACTTTCCCTGGATTTAGTTTATTCTTAAAAATTAATCTTTACCAACAATATCAGCCTGAGGTAATGCAATAGGATTCTCTCAATAATTAGTATCATGCCTTGGGGATTACATGAAACTCTCTAGTGCACTATGGAATGTTTCAATCCTGTGATAAGAGAACATTTCATTTCTTTGACAAACTATAAAGTTTAAAGAACTTCACAGTTATATCCCAAACTTTTATTGTAAACTAATAGAGCACTATTGTAATAGTTAGGGGTCAGTTTCTAAATTGCTCCACACCATGGAGTTTAAACAAATCCAGCAAGATGCTGGTGCTAAGCCAACCCATGCAGAGAAACTTTTTCTACTCTGGTGGAAAATGTTGCTATCGTATATTTAGCTCACCACTGAATTATTATTTTTTTTTTTCTCAGATAAGGCCTAAACTGAAAGATAACTTGTTATTATTAAGTGCTAAATGCATTGGATCTATACACAACTTGTATTTTGTAACCCATTTTCAAACAGTACAGACACATGTAATACATTTTGATACAGCCAGACAACATTTATAAAAATACAGAGGCCATGCATAATTACGCCAGGAAAATTCAAGATGTATGCCTTAAAAAGTGAACTTGTTGAAACAGAGAGTCTGCCACTTAGATGTGGTGTAGCAGGTGGTTATTGAGTTTGCACTATGATAAGCAGATGGAGCGAGTGTGTGCCTCTTCATCGAACTTGTTTGTTTGCCTATACAGAGTGATTCCAAGTGTGTCAGATTTCTAGCCAGAGCCCAGACACCCCTCACCTACCAACCTACCCCCCTCCCAAAAAAAAAAAAAGTGAACGGGTCAAGTCATGCTCAGCTGAGATCATACGAAAAACATTCATATCATTTGGCCCAACTAACAATTTAAACAAGCATTGACACTGAATTGTCGGTCCCTGCACGGCATGACTAAATCACAGGGCTGGAGCACTAAGGGAAGTCTTACAAAACACCAGATTGTTCTGCATGTGCTCCATAGAGGGAAATGCTGCCCGACTCGCACCTCTTAAAATAATAAAACACTGCTAAAAAAAAATAAAATACAACTGAACTAAATAGACCAGGAAAAATAAATGTAATAGCTGTGACTGTGTGCTTAAAAAGGGTTTGCCATGGAAATGAATTTTGACAGGTTTGGTTAATATTTAAGCCAAGTAGCTAAACAAAACATTACACCAACATGTGCTATGCAGTTAATTATAGTCGCAATGACCTCATGACTGAAAGGTGTCTCAAAGTCCATATATGTTCAACAGGTGTTTGGTCAGTTTCAAAGAACGGTCAAAAATGTATTTTGCATTAGCAACCTGTTGACACAAGTGTAATATCTCAATCGTAATTTAATAAAAGCTGATTTACTGTGTTATGGAACTTGAGATCTGAGGCATGTCACTGTGTGAGAAGCACATAAATACACTTGGCCACAGAGCATAAAGGATGCCGGCAATCAGCCCTGGATTCTGGTTTGTTTGACTTAAAACAGATCCAGTGTAAATCACAGAATGTGGAAATATATTACATTCTGCTTAAATTTAGGTTAGGAAACAATCAAAACGGTAAAAAAAAGTGTGCTTGTGTTACTTTTACTCTTTGCCAAAAGAGTTCACATATCCACATTCCTAACAGGCTTTACCAATTAGCTATCCTAGGGCACTCCAATCATTTTCAGTTATATCCCTAGCTGAAGAAAGGAATCTGAAGCAGAGGTTACAGGCTGAAGTTTGCAGGGTAACAAATTAAACATGCCGGCTATACTTGTCAGTTTTTTATCGATTCTGACAAGCCAATCAGATTGCCTTGTAAAGAATCTGTTTATTATGGGGTTGGAGTGAACGTAATTTTCACTTGAACCAGTGAACCAGACAAGGGAAGCAGACATATATATCTATATCAAAATTTAACTAAAACAAATGATTAAAATGTTGTAATAGAGATACTGGTAGTATAGCTACTCCTTCCTTTTTCGGTAAGGATTTCTGTACGGTTGCTCACAAACCCTTTAAAGCTAGCAACTAATTCCAAAAAATGTGCATCTTTCATATTTATTGATAGGTTTTCAGTGCATGACATAAATCATACTTTTATTATTTTAAGAATAACTGCCTTAACCATTATTAACCCTTAATAGTAGTTCCAAACTATTCATCACTTACATTCTCTAAATCCTATGAATATACAGAACCTCATATCTATTCCATGATTAATAAAAATCTTCATATCCACATTGCTGAGGTGCTATTAGATAACTACATTTATAATCCTTGAGTGGCATTTTCACAATAATGTACAAATATGTATTTTTAACAAAATATACCGTGGACATCACAGGTACAGCACAAGACTGGATGTTGTATTATTACACAGGGAAAGAAGACTAGGATTTGATTATAATAATACAGTATCTGCTGCTGGGTATCATTGGGTATTGTTAGATGCTAACAACAATAAATATACAGTACATTCCACAGAATCAGTTCAAAGTGGCCATGATACTTTAACAGCCCTGTGTAAACACAATTATAAAACAGGACGCACTTTGCCTGTGATTTAATTTGCAATTTTCACTCCATACATCAAGTCAACGTGACGTTTGGGATGTGTTTTTGTTAAATGAATTATTTCAAGCTTCTTATGTACCAGTACATTATGGACTCTATACCAGCTGATTACTGTAAATGTAACATTACGGGAAGTGGGTGGCACAATGTTCTTTCCCTAATGGAGCACTCCATATTCACATCTGGAAACCCAGGTTCAAAGAAGGTCGAGGTCAGAGCAATTGAAAGCCACTCGTTGTCCATTAAAGGCCTGAGTAAAATTAGTTCTTGTGATGCAATGTGAGGGGTTTAAAGCATTAAATTCCCAACCACAGTTGTCAGCAATTGGTTCTTAATCAATCTTGGCTCAAAGCAGAGTTAAAGGTAAATGTCTAGGTTGGAGAGGTCCTGTTGTGTCAACCCTATCCTTTCAATACCTGGTATGTGTTCTAAACTCTCCATCACTGATGAACTTACGTGCTAAAACAGTGCATCACATTTTAGGTAGAAACACTGAAAGTAAAAAGTAAAAGGGTCTACATTCAAATGATGATACTTACCTTTGCCTTGCAGGACCAAGACCCTTGAAGACTTAATTGGATATTAACATTTTGGTTGGCATTTTTCAGTGACTTAAAAGAAGCTAAGAACTTACAGGGTTAGCATTTTTTAAATGCTGTACTTTAATACATTAGAAAATGTATCTGACTATTACAACCTGTGTATGCAGAAGAAGATATACAGCAGAACAATGCAATTGGGTAGAATTAGAGCAGCTACCAGTTACTTAAATAAAAAAATGAGGTGATGTTTCTTTTGTAGAGATATCTACAGTACTGTGTTAATTTAAACAATTGGAAAATATGTTTAA